>NC_092685.1:44590658-45190658 GCF_964275005.1 Diadema setosum | reverse complement strand
ATTTGTAGTGATTACTTGATTCGCTTGTATAAAAACTAACACAAAGAGAATGTTGGTAAAAAGTTGCCGAATAACGATATTTAGTCCTCACAAAAAGGCAAACTCAATGAAGGTATGAATATCACTTTAAAACGTGATACATAATACACATAAAGTAGATTAATTGTTGTAGCAGAGTGGTTACAAACTTTCCATTGTCTTGTAGGCGTAATATTTTGTGTCATTTCGCTAAGTATTTAATCTACAGTACGCTGGAAACACTTTTCACGATCTTATTGATTTTTTTTTTTCATTAAAAAAAGAATCACAAATTCTGATTGAAATAGTGGTTTCATCTACTTGATCATAAGGAATTGTGTAGGCATTCCATATTAGTATATTTCAAACTTTATGGATTTACACAGTAAATGACAATTTCGATCATCTGTGTATATCATTTTTATTTCGCCCAGACTGAATTCATATACCATCTGTTTGCATGGAACCAATGTTATTCAAAGTTTTAATATAAAAGTAAGTAAATATATACATATTTGGATATGTATTTAGCCACTACCTATAAGATTCAGGTTTGTTTTGTTTTTTATATCCCCAAACAATAAGAATCAATATTGATACTTACGAAAATGAAAATGGTTATGATTATGACCATGATCATAATCAGGCTGCATATAAACTAACGCATGCAACTCAACATCCTATCAGTCAACAACACGGGGTTTGATTCATTTTCCATATCAATGTATTATTCATCGACCACAGATAGACTCCAATTGGGAGTCCTCAGGCAAGCCAATCGACAGATCAAAACCTTGAGATATGAATGGAAACGATTGTTAATGTGGCAGCCGTGGTTTATTGAAAAAACCTCGTCAATGTTTCAAAAGACATAGGTTGCCGTATGGGCTATAAGTAATTGATTTTCACACACACAACTCCGATGATTTCTGGTAGCGTGCGCAGTAGAATTGAATCGAACAAGCTGTTTTTGGTATATTCTCTACCCTTTCTCCTTCCCCCTGCTTTTTTTAAAACTTTTTCTCTTTCTCCTTCATTTTTTCTCTTTCCCTCCATTGCTCGTCTTTTAACAGTAGGTCTAGAGATATAGGCAGTAGAGAAATCTATAATCATTGTGCCAAAAACTGGAACCATACATGTCAGAGTGAAGTAGAACATCATTCAAAATAATGATTTTATGAATATTAGTCGATTGCGCAACCAAAATGGTTGCCTAGGTCATGTTCATAAAAAGTAAGTGCCAGGTGGTCGTGTATTTAGTGAAAGTTAAACGAACAATAATTGTCAAGATTGTACTTATCTGTAAAAAGAAGACGAAGAAATGAAATAATGAGGAGATTGGCATAATCATGTCAGTATGGAAAAGAAGAAGGACAGGTGAATTCAGGACTTTCATGGCATAGGAGATTCAGTAATATTAAGAAAATCAGAGGGAATTATGTCTATTCGATGTCATTTACCTTCATAATAGCTTCTGAAGTAGTGCTGCACCCCTGAAAACATAATGCTTCAAAGTAGAAGAAAAATATCGTAATAAAGCAATTACTGACTTTTTTATTGAGGGAAATGATATCCTTTGTAATTATATGGTTTAAGAATACATAACAGCCAAATGCTGAAATGGAAAACGGTTATCATTGAATAAATCTAGAGCACAAGCTATTAAGCCACCTTATTCAGGTTCCCTGACAAAAGTCATTTATTATTTGGACAGATATCGAGCGTAGGGTTACCCTGTAACAGTACAGACAAAAGGATTTGCTCATCGATGGAGTACACGGCGCCCTTGCACTTCGACAACGTTCGACGGGGGTTCTATGCAATTCATCCAACTCATCTTGCCAATCTGAGGTACCAACGAGGTTGAATTCGTATCAAACGACGACACATCACCAGGGGGCGCATTCAGTGAAAATATAGTTTTCAAAGTAGCTTATATTCATCCTGTACACAGCAACAGTGAGCTTTGCTCTACACACAACATAAAAAAAAAAGATACAGCATGTATATCAAGGTTACGTCAGATACATCTAGTGCTGATATGAATGTACCGGCATACGCTCCTTTATACACTCGTCACACAGTCATGTGCACACTTTAATGCCTACGCACATGTGCACTGCGAATGCTACAATGCATGTGATGCAAGAAGCTCGATCGCACTTCGGGGGAAGTTGTCTGCAAATAAGGATCAGTAAAGTGAACTTACAGGACAAATGCACCATGTATCTATAATCAATAAAATGATTTATTACGAAATTACATTTGAAAGTTTAATCTCTGTGGTAAAATCAATCTTCACTAAGAGTTGTTGGGCTCCAAATTCCGTGTGTACAAAGAAAGTCAGATTTCCCCTCATTTACCTATAAGTGTATAGGAAAAAAACACTTGTGTGTGTGTGTGTGTGTGTGTGTGTGTTTGTTTGTGTATGTAACACTAGATATAGGAGTGATCTATCAGTTGACACTAATTTGTGAAAAGATACGAGCAATGACTAACTCTGATATCTTATGGATTACTAGTACTGTATGAAGGATACAACCACCACTCCTAATAGCTACCCTAATGTCAGATGAATTGTTTATTGTAAAGTGATAATGTTTAGAGATAAAATGATAAAAAGAGTATTAATTTAGACGAGTCAAATCTGAAGTGCAATTCTACACCTAGAGAAAATTGGTATTGATGAAAAGAGTAATATTGGACAATTTGAATGGAATTATTTTCCATGAGAATCGGACTTAAAATGAGAAAGTTATTGCTTTTTTAACCCTCTATGTATACAAGATACACCTAATTTAGGAATACTACTTGTTTCCACGGCAATTCTGGAAACACGTGAAATTCTTGAGTGCTAAAACAGTAGGCCTATATAGTCTTTCTTTAAGATCTTATGAGAGGAGTTAAAGGAGAACCACCCTCTCCCCCTTGCCAATTTCAGGATTGGAATTCAATAAGTAGGTCTATTTTGAACCACGAATGACATTTCATATTGAAAGAGACTTATCATTCTTACTCTCACGTGTTTCCATGGCGAATTATTTACAGGTGTGAAACCCTACAATGTCCTGCTGGTTGCCGCACACAGCACACGACACGACGCACACACGCGCGCACTTCGCAACTTGAGTCGTACAGTGTACATTCGTCTTGCTACAACACTCGCGATCTGTACGGCACGAGTTGTTGGAACTGTATGCTTTCAAGCCTGCACTGGTGAACTGATCATATCGCGGTGAGAAGCATTTTCATGGGGATATCATCATGCAGACTCCATCCTGCATATAGCCAGCTGGACCAGGGGTAGGCAGATGGCGTCTACTGGGGATATCACAGAGAGGAAAGTAAATTTCAAGTCGGCGGTTGCTGGAGGAGAGTGCGACAGGGGAGAACGGGGAGATGGAGGTACTGGCGGGCAAAGCGAGCCGAGGAGTGGAGAGAGAAGGGGAGCTGGAGGAAGTGGTGGTGGCGATGGTGGAGGTGGCGGTACTGGTGGTGGGAGTGCGGCGGACGGAGGAGCTGCATCAGACACTCGAGAGCAGGATATCAAGGATGAGACGAACCACGGTGATGGCAATCGCGAGTTAGATGCCGTCGAAAATCCCAGCGAGGTGAGGCACATTTCTTTGCCAGCAATATTAAGTTTGTTGTGGTTACTTGTTCTGTATTACATGTAACCTTCTTCTTCTCCTTCATTTTTTTTCTTGACGAACTATTTTTACTCTCAACAATGCAGGCGACCGTCAATGCAGTGCAAATACATCATTACTAAACATTGGTGAAAGTCAGTACAGTACTTGGATAGCTTCCTTAATTTCATATTGATATCAGCAATAGCAATGATTATTGTTTATCTGAGAAAGTCGCTACATTTTATGTGAACATTATCTGAGAATGTAGTGAAAATTTGTTTGGCTTGATTTTTTTTTTTTTTTTTTTTTACTGTTGTTATCCGTCTTTAATCTCCAAACCAATAAGATACGAAAATACACCTCATTGTTAGACTGCACTGGAAAGGGAGAAGAAAAAGAAGAAGATATTGAAATGTGAAAAACAATAGATATGATTATGTATACCATGTATACACAGATTAGATATGTCATCACAGGAAAAGGGGATTATCAAAGCCATTTAATCAGCTTGGCAAAAAAATGGGGATTATTTATATTACGGGTATAAAGAAATTCAACACCTTGAAGATCCTACTTTCAAGACATCGCCTTGAGAGAGAACGTAACTTTCTCCTTTACTCATCTTGCATGTGTTCGTATATGCATGTACAGTGTATATATATGTATATATATATATATATATATCATATATATATATATATGTCATAATGTAATACTAAGGTAATAGCAGGTGATTTATTTAAAGTATACCGAGAATGGTGTAAAAAAGTTGAATATACTATTGAGAAGAAGAAAGATGACATTTCCTTAACTATCCTCGGCTACTAACTACGTTGTCTTTCAAGCCTTTGTCTTTTGCGTATGTATAAAAGATACAGAAGTCATGTCCTTCGGTTTTTATCTGGATTTGCAATATATATATATATATACATGTATATATATATATATACATACATATATGTATATATATATATATATATATATATATATATATACTGCGTGTGTTTGTATGTGTTTATAGATTTATATGAACATACACAAAGTTTACAAGGTCATACAAATGCATGATATCAATGAGAGCTAATACACAAACATATTGATATTTAATTCACATACACACAAACACACATATGTTATGTCTGTGTATTTGCGTGTGCATGCATATACATACATGCAGGTTGTTTTGCCGTTGTTATTTCAAGACAAGAAATGATGCCTTCATTAGATTTTCATCGATGGATTTACTGCTAATCAAGTTAGCTTGTCCTAAGAGGTCAGAAACGAGCCAATAACTAGGAATGATGACTTGTGTATTGAGAACAGACTTCGTAATGCTCTAGCAATTGCCCTGCGTCTATTTCAATATCTACAAGAACGAGTTTACGGAATACATGGGTATGGCTAAACGTAATTCACTCCAGGTTTTTAAATCTGCACTCACGTGGATCTGACTTGAATTATGTAATATTCTCAACGCCCCCTTAATAACATGATGGTGTGAAATATTGCAGTCTTAATCATTAAGATTTTGTTAATTAAAGTCGTGGATGTGACATTTTTAAAAATCTTTCTATGTTATTGCACTTATCATTACACACTATGAAGGAAAGTTTATATCATTATATTACTCTAAGTGGAATCCTATTTTTGTGTTGTATACGCTCTAAAAAGTCAGTTTATCTCTTTCTTTAAATGGTACCGTGTTTGCATGATTGGAAAAGACAAAATATACGTGTCTTTTTTATTCTGTATATCAACGTATCTGTATCCTATTTATTCATACATTTATTTTTGCTCGCCCGCGTAAGTAAACACACACATGTTTGCGGATATATATTAATGTATACATCTTATATATACATAATAATTACAAAGATATATATACATTATATTTCTATGTATTCATCTTTATTATAAACCTGTCTATGACGGCCACCCGAGGGAAACGAAAAGAGTGCCGTTACATACAGGTGGCCGCTATAGACAGGTTATCAAACTTGTGTGCATTGCCTACGTGTACATGTATCATCGTTGTATACATCTGTAAGTACTTTAACATGTACATGTATGTGTATACGTATGCACACGTGTGTTTCATGCATTGGACAATGCCGGTGCTTATTACCGGTTGCACAGTAGCATGTGTACAGTCGTGAAGAAAGTTTAACACCAGTGCATTATGACTGAATGAATGATGAATGCAGCGGTGGCGATCACTTAACGTTGCCCAGGAATGACTGGCACGACTACAAAGCAGAAAAACACTCGGTTACGGCTCCATCAGGTCTGTGGTCGCTATAAACAGGTTAAAATCTACTGCGGGAAACAAAATCTGTGGCCCCTGGCCGCGTTAGACAGGTAGCCGCTATACACAGGGTCTTTAACAGGACTTTTCTCGGGGGGGGTTTCAGTGGCCGCTATAGACAGGTGGCCGCTAAGGCAGGTTTGACTGTATTAATGATTATATGTATAGATGCTATGAACATCAGCTCAATTGTTTCTAATTATGTTGCACTAAACTGCACATTGTGCAGCAGAATTAGTCCATTTCATTATCATCTGACTATAGACACGTACTACAGATTGTATGTTCTTGGTCACGTATTTATTATCTTTTACAAATGGGAGACAGAATCACCACGTTTATTTACAATATCCATTCAATATTTTTCATCTATTATGGCATTCAACTCGGCGAATACTAGTAGTCTGTATAGACACAGTTGTCTCATAGATTCAGTAAATACAATCAATATGTAATAGTAATGTTAATTGATAAGCGGACGGATTTATACGCAAACTTGACACCTGCCTTGGGAGTTCATACATATTACCTGGGTACAACTTTCTGTCGATGTATGAGATACAACAAATGCGCGTGGGCAATTGTTGCTGTTGTTTTTTTTAATCCACACAACCCCCCCCCCCCCCCCGCTGCTCTAATACATTCATTGCATAATATACACCACTCCTGTTCGTTTGTTTCCATTCCCAGAAATACATACATATAAAAAAGTAAAACAACAACAAAAAACAGCAACACACTTTTACATGTATTATCTAATTGGCAGTTTTCTAATCCGCTTGATTGAGGTAAAAATATATCCAGTTTTGATTTGATTTTTTATTTTATTTTATTTCATTTCTGAATTTCTTTTTCATACATGTACATTAATGAAATACAAAGTCAATTGAACAAACTAATTGAGTACTGTATAATTGAATCTGACAGTTAAAACAAATAAGTGATTAATTCAAATATCCAACTTTTTTTTTCTGACATAATGCAAAATGAAAATAAACTATTTTATGCATACATTTATGCAAACATAAGTTACAGTATATCTATTGTTCAAAGGCAAATTAGGCAACTCTTGATTTACAGAAATTCAGGACACCATCATCATAAACAAACGCTTGACGGTGACAGTGGCCTCAGAAATGATAATCTAAATAATACAACATTGTAAGAATACTAGTATAATATACAAGTCATCACTCACTGAGTAGCGATAAAGAGAAAGGGAGAGAAGAATGAGGGGAAAAGTGCAGCGGTGCATTGTGAAGATGTGAAGTGTTTGTGTGGAAATGAGGTGTGAATACGTTCATGTTTGTTGTGTACGTTCAGTTCGGAGCCCTTACTTCAACTTTAGAAGTAAAAATAAAAAATAAAAAACAAATAAATAGCAAAATGCTCTCTAATGAGTTAACATCATATGCTCTCTGATGAGTTAACATCATATCTTTAAGCTGTTTTTTAACATCATATCTTTCAGCTGTTTTTCAAATAAATGAATAGATCTACATTGTTTAAGGTTCACGGGTAAAAGATTCCAAACATCAGGGCCACGTTTTAAGGATTGGGTTTTCAAGATGATAATCAGATGAACGGCAAGTTGGGTAAGAATGAATATTGAAATTAGGAATTAGGAAATCATTGAACACCGAGGGAAGTTGGTTGAACGTGTATTTGTGCATAAAAAATTGCCGTTTGGAAAGTGTGAATCTCATCAATCTTCAATGCTTTTAATTGAGAGAACAACGGGTCAGAGGTAGATAAGTAGTGGGAGTTTGTAATCAACCGCATATCTCGTTTTTGTAAAAGTAATATTGAGTTTATTTTAGTCGTACCACAATTTCCCCACACAATATTACAATACGTAATATAAGGTGATATTAAAGCATTATACAATACAAGCAAAGATTTCTGAGAAACCAAGTTTCTCAGGTGGTATGAAATTCCAATAACTCTAGAAACTGAAGTATGAACTTTGCGTAAATGATCAGTCCAAGACAAATTTGAGTCAATGGTAATACCTAAGAATTTAGAAGATGTCTTTGCAAAAATTGGCTGTCCGTCAATGTAAATACAATAATCAATACAATTGATATTAAAAGAATTATGAAGCTTAAATCTAACAATTTTTTCTTAGAAATAGTGACAGTTTATTGTAAAAAAAAACCAACAAAACATTGGGATACTTTATTTATCTCCAAATTTATGTGGTAATAAGACTTTCAAATACTTCATGAGAATGAAAAATATTTGTATCACCAGCAAAAAGTACAAAAACTAAGAAACGAGGATGAATTTATAATATCATTAAAATAAATCAGAAAAAGTAGAGGACCCAATATGGATCCTTGGGGGACACCACATGTAATATTGGATTTGGAGAATTCTGAGGAATGTAAGTGCAACATATTGTTTTCTGTTGGATAAATAATCACAAATCCAGGATAGGGCTATACCTCGGATACCATAACTCATCAGTTTGTTAATCAAAATGTTATGGTTGATGGTGTCAAATGGCTTTGAAAAATCCATAAAAACGCCAATCAGATGCTCTTTATTCGCAAAACATTCTGTCTCCTTATTAAATAATTGGGCTATAGCATAATCAGCAGAGTTTTTTTTTTCTTCTAAATCCGATTTGGTTAGCGACAAGCAAGTGATCGATAATTAGGAAAATATACAACCGTTTATGAATAACTTTCTCCAGAATTTTAGACATACAGGGTAATATTGAAAACGGTCGGTAATTTGTCAAAAGTGAAGGATCATCTTTCTTAAAAATCGGAATCACTTTTGTTACTTTAAAACTATACTGAAAATAATTTTCTTCAGTAGACACACACTAAGTCCGTCATGGCCGGTTGACCTACTAGACTTGAGATTTCGGACAATCTGAAGTATTTCTTCCTCATCTGTTGGAGTAAGAAAAATGTCTTATGGAAATGAGGAGGAAGATACTTTGTAAAACTGATATTGAAATTAGTAACAATATTTGATGCTAATTTTGGACCTATATCAGTAAAATAAGTGTTAAATGCATGGGATATGATCGTTGGGTTCTGTAAACTCCTTATCATTATCATACAATACTGAAACATTTTCTTTACTATTTCCCTGTAATTTCATTTACCGTCTCCCATAAACCGTTCACATTGGCTGACTTATTTTCAAATTTCTCAGAATAATACACTTTACGTGACAACCGAATCAAACTGTTCAATATATTCATTTCGATATTTTTCATACTTATCAAAATCACTATCATATTGATTAATATTTTTTTAAATATATTTATTACGAATTTTTATTGAACGCATTATTCCCTTTCTAATCCAAGGGTGTTCTTTCTTTCTTCTAAATTTTATTTTAATCAATGGTATATTCATATTAAACCTATCAAAGAGAAAATTATATGCCTTATCTGCATCTGATTTTAAAAAAAAAAATCACTCCAATATTCCTGGGTTAAATCAGATATTGAAAATTCAATATTTTCATCCGATACTTTCGTGTACCAGCTGTGTGTTAATTAAAGTAAAGTTTTGAAAAAGCTTATGGATAAAAAAAAAATAACCGTGTTATAAAAATGTATTTTTGTGAGCGTGTGTGTGTTTTGCAAATAATTGCACATATCTGTACGTATATAAAACACTGAGACGTGCAACCACGTGAACATTTGAATGAAAGCATCGATGAACATTTATTTTAATTGATAGTTCTGACACGTTAAACAATTTACGGAAAGAAACCGTTTATAAAATTTGTACAGCTGTAAATGGACACTGGCTACATGTAATCAAGTAGAGTGATTCCAAGTTTATTTTCTGCAGAGCTTTTGTCATATTACGATCTTGGCTTTTTAGCTTTGTTTGGACCTATTTTTTTTTAAGCGCGAATTATTGTTCTTGCCTTGTAATAACTGTTAAAAAACAGATACATACAAAAATCCCCTCTTAGGGGGTTTCTTAGTAAGCATACAAGTGCTGTTAACTTCGGCACCTGACGAAAATTCACTGTATTTTTTACATTACAGGCAGTTAAAACCGTGAAGAAGCTTCGCAAACAGATTGAGGTAAATCAAGTTGATTCAAATTCAATTTATGTGTGTGTTTGTGTGCGTAAAAGAAATACAGCGATACTCAACTTTTACATCTTATGGTTTATGAAGGAGGTACCTATACGATTCCATTTCTCGATATTTCTTCACAATATTTTCTTTTTCGTATAAGTGATATGTAGATAGAGCTGACTTCGAACACTGGGCATTGCTTTTAATTTGTACATGAATGAGGACGAGTCTGTGAAATATTGATTTTCAATATTAACAAATTACATTCATACATACGTACAAAATAATAATCGCCTCATTTTTCTTAATAAACTGCATAAACACATCACAGCATGCATGTGACATTAAGATGCTTTGTGTTTCACTGGAGATTTTTTTTTTTTAGAAGATATAAAAGTTCTTTCTGTTTCGTTTTCATGATTCTATATCTGTTTGCCTCCGATTATTGTTGGAATATTTCATTTTATTGCTCAGTGATTTGCTAAAGAAAGTACTTCAATGGAATTACAATAATGCTGATATCAATCTCTTTTTTTTCACACTTCACTCTCTGGCTTTGTTTCCCTTAGATGTATTCTTTTTTAAATTCCTACACGTCCGTTGTAGCATCACAGATATGTTGGTGCATGACATCACTTTAACAGAAAAAAAAAACCACATGCATGAAATTTCTCTCTGTCTGCAAATGTTAACACACACTTAAATTGTACGGATTCATTACATTTTTGTTTTCATGAGCATCTGGATTTTTTTATTCCATAAATTACAATCATTTTCTACAAGAGCAGCTTATCTTTCTTTCCGTAGTTAGGTTTTCAATCCATCTTACTGCTGATATTATTGAGGAGGAACAAGTATGTCATTGACACATATCTGCACTAATTGAGTGCGACGCTCCGATGCCGCTTGCGTCATCCGACCAGAAAAATTCGGGATGCGTACTTCATTTCTATCGTGTTGTAGATGAATAAATGACGCATGATCTTGGAAAGGAGGTCTTCATAATGGCAACATGAGGACTTACATACAATAAAGAAATAAAACCGAAATTGAGATAGCGATAACATGTTAACAAAATGTTCTCCCAATGGTAATTTGCAGGCTGTGATAAGCATTTGCCTCTTATTTGTGCTGCCTGGAAACGTACATCCAACTAGCATTTTACGTACAGTGAGCTTCCTTTATGTTAAGCAATTTCCATGTGATTCCGTGTGTGACGTTCTAATAATCTCTTCGCCTTACTGATTTGTTTATTCCACTACAACATTTGAACGTAAGTAATATTTTCGAAATTCTAAAATGGTAATACTGGCCATGCCACGGTCAAGAGGAATGACGCGCCAATTGCACAAAACGACAGATTAAAAAGAGGGTGGGATATCAACTCGGCATTCGAGCACTTAGGAGGTCTTACTTTAAAGGGGTGGTACATTTTTGGTTGAGATGGGACTTTATGTTAAACCTCCTTTGATGATAATTTTTTAGATAATAAGAAACCTCTTATGAAATATGAAAGAGCATTTAACTCTAAGAGGAATTCAAAGTTTATGTGAAGAAAATTGGTTTTAAGATAGCTGAGATATCCAAAACAAAGCAATTCTATGAAAAGATGAGACCCAGCATTAATTGGGATCATTTTGTCTTACTTTATTTTTGGATATCTCAGTCATTTCAAAAACCAGTTTTCATCAAGTAAACTTTAAATTTTTCTTAGAACTGTATGCTCTTTAACATTTCATAAAGTGATTTCCAAGTGTCTCGCAAAAAGTTAGAAGCTGGATCCTGACCTCAACCAATACTATATCATCCCTTTAAATGCTAAGGTAAACAATTTAATTTCAACTGTTTGTTTGTTTGTGTTTTTTTCAGACTATTTTTACTCTGGGTACACATCTAAAGATTATCAACGATAAGCATCATTTTACCAGAGTCCAATTTGAACATGCAAAGTTTGTTCTGTGTTGTTATAAAAATCTGTTTAAAAATACAGTAGTTGTCGGATTACAACTCGTCACGTCCTTGTCACTAAAAAGCTTCAGTGGATAAAAGACTACTCCCCGCCCTGAAAAAAAAAAGAAGAAAACAGTCAGGTAGGCATTAGGAAAACAGCAACTACAGCAACAATAAAAAGTTCAAGAGGGAGAAAAGAAAGACAGATCAGTAGCAAATTAACACGTTACTTTGTATCTGCACTCAGAGAACCTACAAGATTATCACGCAAGAAAACGTACAGGGGAGGGCGCAGGAGTTTGGTCTCTTCTCCACCTAATCCGTTGCCATGACTACAAAAAGGGTGCCGCTGAATCAGACAGAGTGCTGGGATGAAGGTAGAAAATCGCCCATATAGTCACGGAGGTGATATCAAAGATTTATAGACATATATCATGGCTACTTTTGTTTCTGCGCTCGTCGTAAAAACACTTTCCCCATATACCACCAAACACACTCTTTCTCTTCTATTTTTTTTTTCCCTTGTGTGTGAATGTGTGACGCATGTAGGAATTTCTGGCGAGAAATGAATTTGTCATCGATCCTGAGGGAGAGGGTATATATCGATGGATGGTGAGTGTAATTACAGTTTTCCTTTATGAAATATATTAGTTTCCTTCAAAGAAAATACCCCCTCCTCGCCCTCTTGATACAGCAAGGCAAAAACTTTTGATGATTAGTGCTCTCTTGGAGTGGCAGACAGACATCTTTTTTCCTGATTCCGCACAGCTCTTCTAGCGAGAGGTCTCCCAATAAATCATTATTTGGTATCATCTTTCTCATGGCTTTCTGTTTCCTACTCAGCCATTAGTCGTGTGTATCCCCTCGCACGGTCGTGAAATGTGCAAGCCAAATCTCTAGAGTAGTGTCGCGAGGTTGTGCAGAGGGGATAGTACTTCATGCATCATTAACGTGATATCCCCCTTTAATTTCATGACTTAGATAGTGTATTATTTTCTTCTGCCGCATATAAGAGAAAGACACAATGAGATGCAAGAATTTCCCAATCCCTGAGGCTCTCGAAGGGTTATTCCTCGGGGGATCTCTTACGTCTTAAAGACTGACTTGCAGATTCCATATGCATTATCGTAAAACCGATTTGTATATTTCGGATTGCAAGATTCGTCTTGACAATGTAATTCCCTGATGACGATAAAGTATGTGTACTGTCTGTTCTTGTGGGCTTGTCCTTTGAAAGACAAAACACTGATAGAAGGTAATTGTCCAGCACTGACTGGAGCTTGCACTGCCAAAGCTCTCTGATAAAGTTTAGAGAATTGAAATCGATAATTCGTCCAGTTTACTAAAACAGATGTTTCATTACATTTTATATAAACCTTTTCTATAAATCAAACGTTAGATTACGTGAGTGTTTAGAATACTTCTAAAATTTGTTTGAATGATTTCAGCTGCCAGTATAAGAGGTCGTTATGATTCATTTTTCATTTCATGGCATTATCGTGGTATCACTGTTATCATGCCATAATGTTAGGAATGTACTCAGTATTATACTTTGACTGTCATTGTTCAGACATGGTATCACTGAATGATCCTAAAATCTGCCTCTACGTTACGGCTGTTTCTTTTACTCAAAAATTTATGCCTATATATTTTCAAATAACCACGAGTCTTTTTTTTCTCAATTCAAGGCACTGGTTGCTTGTGCGGTGGCCTATAACGTGTGGATGACCATACTGCGTATCGCTTTTCATCATCACCTTACGAGACAGGTAAAATGTTACGGTTGTATCACAAATTTTCGACCAATCTGAAATGATGTCCTTCCAAAATCTTGTTTCATCTGACCCCTCCTTTTATTCTGTTTATTGCAATGTTCTGTTTGTGTCTGTCTTCTTGCTAGGAGATGTGGTCACGTGATAGTTCATTTGTTATTGTATCTTTTTCTTAACCGATCATGTGTTTGAGAATTCTCCATCAATGAAAATTTACATTAAAGGATTCGAGATTTGTTCTCAAGAAGAGCGAAAGGGGCAACAAACGTGAAATAAAGGAGAAATGTGGCAAAGCGACTGTTTATTAGCCTATTCTGAAGAGAACTGTTGCGTCTGAACTAAGTCATCTCATTGAGTAACTTTTATTTATTTTTTTCACTAATAGTTGAGAAGAGAGAAGCAATAGCTTTCCCCTTTAAAAGTCAATTTAATAACAGCATTGTCAACATCTTTGTAAACGACTTTCAAAAATACGTTACAGATATGGCAGGACATAGACAAATTAAAATCGAAGTACGGTTGAGTATTTTTTGCTCTCTTTCCTATATGTGGAGTTTCGGACGCTGTTAGCTGAATATATATAAATTTGTTGCAACGAACAAAATCGATACTATGAAATTGAAGGGGACAGTTTCTGTTTTCATCCATAGGACGAGCTTATCTATTTTCTTTTACCAGTACTTTCAAGATTGCTCTTCGAACGCTTATTTCAAGTTGTGGATGCAGCGTGCATTCGTATGATCAATGCGTCATCCCTCGTAGAGAGACGAAATGCAATGAATAAAAAAAAAAAAATAAGAAGAAGCAAAAAGTCCCCCAGAATCTTCAACCATCATGACAAATCAATGGATTGCGCGCGAAAGGGTCTGAATTCGATTGTGACCTTTGTTGAATTAAAGTGTCAAGTTACACTGTAAATAGAAGGCGACGCGTTCCGAATACCCACGCTTCCTCCTTCCTAGGAAGCAAGCAAGTTAAATGCCCCGGTCACTTGTTCCTACTCACCGTATACTGCCGTTACGTCAAACCTGTGTGTCGTATTGAAATCCTCCACTTGAATATGCATGCAAAAAGACTCTCCCATCCCTACAACCTCCCACCCCTTTCAAAAACAAAACAAAAAGGGACAAAGGGAGACATTCTGAAGGTGTATTTAGCAAGTTTAATAACAAACAGAGAAAACAGAAATTGTCAATATCTCGTGCATAAGGCAAGTAGGCAAAAGTTTCCCTGTCCTTTTCTGTATTTGTTTTTAACCCGAAAAATTGTTGACTCAGTTTAAGCCATCCGCTAAAGCACTTCTCGTAAAGGTGATAATACATTAACTTCAATCATTTCTATGAGCTAATGCAATAGCAACAACAAAAAAAAAAAAACTAGAGATTGTAATTTGTCATCACTGACAAATTAAGGTGATCCGAATTCTTTTTTAATCAATGATTCGAGTCGTGATAGTGCAAAGTCTCAGCTACAACATACTAAAATCTGAGAGAAATTCACCGAAGCATAAGTAAGATAGTGCTCGATAAAGAGAGTCATGTCAATTTTCACATCTAAAAAATTCCCTCCCATAGAGATAACACGTCATAGCGAAAATAGAAAATATGACCTTTGACCCCACTTTGCACAGACAAGATGGCATCTGAGCAAAAAGTGGTTATTTTATGAAATGATTCCTGTAACATGGTCTTTACGTGTGCAAAATATGGGAAAGATAGGACATGTATTCACCAAGATAGAGGATGAAACATCTATGACCTTTGACCCTAATTTACATACCCAAGATGGCGTCTGATCAAGTCGTTGTTATTTTATGAAATAATGTTCGTGACATGAACTAAACATGTGCAAATTATGGTGGTGATAGGGTATGTTTTTCTTGAGTTATTGCACATAACGTTGCAAAAAGAAAGAAATATTTCAATACATCGAAGATAAACTTTAAATTCAAGTAACTTTTTTGACGTGATCCCGACATCGTATGAAAAAACGAAGGGCACATTTACGATAGCCCAAAGTCTCAGCTACAGCATATTAAAATCTGGGAAAAATTCACGGAAGCATAAGTGAGCTAGTGCTCGAAAAAGATAGTCATGTCAATTTTCACTTCCAGAAAAACTGCTCTCCCATAGAGATAACACGTAAACTGGTCAAATTTTACAAGGATACTTTCAATCCATTTTTACGAGGTGATGACGTCATCCAATCAAAATCTTGTAATTATAAATATGAAAGAACATTAAATAAGCTACAACATACTGAAAGTTAGGTGAAACTCGGCAAAGGATAAGTGAGATACGCTCGAGTGAACTTGAATTTTGATGACGTCATTTTGAAAATTTACTTTTTTTACTTTTTTAAGAAATTTGATATCTTTTAATCATTTTTTCAGTATCGCCAACCCATGAAATGATATGTACAACTCATCAGCTTTCAAAATATGTAAAGAAAATGGGGGGTCACCGTCCATCCTGACGAGTAAAATCGGATTTAAATTTGGCGGTTTTTTGGCATTGTTGCACTGTATATCGCCATTGACGCGCGCGCGGAATTTCAACTTTGACGGGCCCGTATGACGTCATATTGAGTCGGATTGACTTGAAACTTGGTAGAAACATTCTTTGACATTTCAGACATCCGATACGTGTGAAAAGACGGGAAATTTCTATTGCATATGAGCTGTGCGTGCGTATATGCGCGCGCGCGTACGCGTCCGTCGATTTTTTCTGAAATACTCCAAATGACCTGAAACGTGTGCAAAACAATTTTGAGCTCGATTGGAGCATGTTAAAATTTCAACGCGCGCGTACGCGCTCGTTTACTATGAACGTGACTAAATTTTATGAAATACATCAATAGAGCTTGACTTGAACTATATGATATGTAAATTTCATTGAGAAAATCCATTCCATTAATGAGATACGAATGTGAACGTGTTTTCAGATAATGACGTCATAGTGACGTCATGGTTGACTGATCACAGTGATACATTAGATCTGTCGTCCTTATGACGTGATACATATATGGTATCAGTTTAGAAGTGATAGGTGAATGACTTTTAGAGTTAACCGCTGCACAACATTTGAGGAGAAAGAAATAAAGAAGAAGAAGAAGAAGAAGAAGACTAGAGATTGTAATTTGTCATCACTGACAAATTAAGGTGATCCGATTTTTTTTAATCAATGATTCGAGTCCTGATAGTGCAAAGTCTCAGCTACAACATATTAAAATCTGAGAGAAATTCACCGAAGCATAAGTAAGATAGTGCTCGATAAAGAGAGTCATGTCAATTTTCACATCTAAAAAATTCCCTCCCATAGAGATAATACGTCATAGCGAAGATAGAAAAAGAAGTACATGTGACCTTTGACCCCACTTTGCACAGACAAGATGGCATCTGAGCAAAAAGTGGTTATTTTATGAAATGATCCCTGTAACATGGTCTTTACGTGTGCAAAATATGGGAAAGATAAGACATGTCTTCACCAAGATACAGGATGAAACATCTATGACCTTTGACCCTAGTTTACATACCCAAGATGGCGTCTGATCAAGTAGTTGTTATTTTATGAAATAATGTTTGTGACATGAACTAAACATGTGCAAAATATGGTGGTGATAGGGTATGTTTTTCTTGAGTTATTGCACATAAAGTTGTAAAAAGTAAGAAATATTACAATACATCGAAGATAAGCTTTAATTTCAACCAAGTTTTTTCACGTGATCCCGACAACGTATGAAAAAACAAAGGGCACACTTACGATAGCCCTACGTCTCTGCTACATCATATTAAAATCTTAGAGAAATTCACCGAAGCATAAGTGAGCTAGTGCTCGATAAAGATAGTCATGTCGATTTTCATTTCCATAAAAATTGAACTCCCATAGAGATTACACGTAAACTGGTCAAATTTGACAAGGTTACCTTCAATCCATTTTTTCGAGGTGATGTCGTCATCTAATCAAAATTGTGTAATTACAGTTATGAAAGAACATTTCATAAGCTACAACATATTGAAATTTAGGTGAAAATTGGCAAAGGATAAGTGAGATACGCTCGAGTAAACTTCAAATTTGATGACGTCATTTTGAAAATTTACTTTTTTTTACTTTATTAAGAAATTTGATATTTTTTGATCATTTTGTCAGCATAGCCAGCCCATGAAATGACATGTACAACTCATTATCTTTCAGAATATGTGAAGAAAATGGGGGGTCACCGTCCATCCTGACGAGTAAAATCCGATTTAAAATTGGCGGTTTTTTGGCATAGTTGCACTGTGTATCCCCATTGACGCACGCGCGGAATTTTGAATTTAACAGGCCCGTATGACGTCATATTGAATCGGATCGACTTGAAACTTGGTAGAAATATTCCTTGACATTTTGAACATCCGATCCGTGTGAAAAAATTGAAAATTTCTATTTCATATTAGCTGTGCGTGCGAATATGTGCGCGCGCGTACGCGTCCGTCCAATTTTTTCAATTTTTCAAAAAATGCTCCAAATGGTCTGAAACGTGTGCAAAAAAATTTTGAGCTCGATTTGAGCATACAAATATTTCAACGCGTGCGTACGCGCGCGTTTTGGAATAAAAATGAATTTTGAGAATATGAGTAGAATTCGCTTGACTTGAAATATATGTGACGTAAATTTCATTGAAATATTCCATTCCATTAATGAGATATGCATGAAAATGTGTTTTCATATAATGACGTCATAGTGACGTCACGGTCGACTGATCACTATGATTTTACTTGCGCTGTCGTCTTTGTGACATGATACACATATGGTATAAGTTTGACATTGAGATGCAATGCACTTTCTGAGCTAACCTCTGCACAACTTTTGAGGAGAAATAAAGAAACAAAGAAAGAAGAAAGATTCAGTACAGATACAGAAGGTGATCCGAGAGGATACTCGGATCACCTAAAGAAGAAAGAATCCGTACAGATACAATAGGTGATCCGAGAGGATACTCGGATCACCTAAAAACAACAAACATATGCAATCGTTAATATATCATATGCCGATTCCTGAAACAGTGCTGTAGGTGCATCTACAAGACAGCCGCCCTTAAAGACACGAATAAACATAATCAATACATATCTTAACCATACAAATAATCGTATTCTGCAAGTATCGGATTTATTGTTATTATCATTATATATATATATATATATATGTATATATATATTTATATATATATATGTTATCCTCATGAAAAAAAAAATATATATATATATTTGTGAGTTGTTGTTTTTTTAAACCAACAATGCCGTTTTGTGTGTATAGAGATTTTGGTATATCATAAGCACGATTAGGCGGTGTCATTTTGTAGAGCAAAAAAAAAAGTTAAATACGTGTATAGTGTTGAATTATTGTGTTAGAAATATATTTCACTTCCATTCGATATCAGTGTGACACCATTCATACCAACTGCATGAAAAGATATATAAAAAACCAACTAACTAAAACAGCTTTATCAATTTACATAACCATAGCCACAGTATCAATATTATCCCTTGTGCAAATCGCATGTAATCTGTTGCCGTCAAAAGGGAGAAAGAGTACGCTCTTGTGCGGTCATTACTTTACGCTTGGTCTCCTCCCCGTTAAAGTGGAAAGCTTTTCTCCTCCTATGAATGGTGCTGCATGAAATTTTCAGCGATAATTCCGAATCAAGCTTGCTGGCCCCATATGGAAAGAAATCTACCTCAATAGACATGTCGGCTCATCTGAATAATGAGATCAGGCATCGTGATAAGTTGGGGGAGTGAATGTTTTGTATGCATGTTCTCGGCGGGCTCTCGCCTCATCCTCTTTGTTATCCTCATGATCTTGATATCATGTAGTAAAATGACCTACATTTCAAACTGCATTTTCCGTATACTGTCCGTCCATGACAATTCCGCCTTCCATGGTCTACTCCAATATACACGCAGCAATACCTCATCGTAGTCAGTACATGTATTGATACATCAACTGTTATCTGATGATATTAGAATTTCGTCCTGTTTTCTTTCATGTCAACCGACGAGTTACTCTCGTAGTGAAATAATATACAAGCTTTGATGGCGTAGTAAGTTAACCTGATTTCAAATAAACAGTTTGGGTGAAACTACATTACCATTTTAAGATTCCGAACATCCGTCTTAGCATTCACAGTATATAGCCACGAGTGTATCTTATCTGATGTAGGAAACCATGCACCACTTCTCAGCAACGACAAACAACAAGGTAAAAAAATGGTTCATTTTAGACTGAAGCCATACATTTTGCTACGGGGAGGGGGGGGGGGTATTGGTCTCGAAAAAAGGACTAACCACAGCGTCGTACAATAGCACTTCAAGTGTTTTGTTCGTTCTAGAAAGCTAGTCATGCTAGTACAAGGTTGAAAACTGAGACCTTTCCATTCGAAAGCGACTGACTTGAAATAGGCTATGGACATTCAAAAGTGGGCCAATAGAAGTCTGAAGGTAGGGTTTGCTAACAGTCGGTGGGTGGGGGGAGGGGGCTCGAAATAAGGCTTTGTTACAGCTTATTTGACAGAATGAAACCTATAGACGTATTCCCTACGTTCTCAATATCTAAACAACAACTGAAAGCGGCGGCGATATATCTGAAGGAAGGCGATTTAGAGGCGCTATAAACATTCAAAAGACATTGAACAGAGGTTCAAGGAACATTGGTTCACATGAGCTGGTTATCTCACTTAAATGTTTACACATCCCCTCCAGATAGTTTATACACTATAAATAATTGGCTATGCATGTTCAGACGGTTCATATTTTCCTCCACTTGAGGTAAAAAAAAATGTGAAGTATAGTGCATTGCCATATAGCTGAATATATTGTATTGAATACAACAATGCCAATATGTTGATCGACGTCTTGCCGTGCATGTTTTACCACACGTATGACACAGGCAGCTAGCCTATTAAATGTTATGAGATAAACCAAGCAGACAAGACTGTCTTTTTACTTTTATATAACAGATTTTCAACATTTATTTGATTATCAACATTTTCACCATGTTCCATGCATGTTAACTTCATATGCATTGTTCTCCTGAATTTTCTCAGTGTTTCAATGTCAACTTTGTTACAAATTCGCCAGACAAATGCTCAGATCTTCTGCGCAGTTGATCTCGTGTGTGACACAATCTTCGTGGTGGATTTCCTGGTGAACTTTCGCGTTGCTTTTCTCGAGCACGGCCTCCTCGTAAGTTGAACTATAAGTTATCAGTCAATTCAATTCAGTTCAAGCAAGCTTTGATGAACGTTATGGTGTACGCGTCAGTGTCGGATTACACGACGTCATAAAAATAAACGATAAACGCATCGTGAGTATAAGTTATCGTGCTCGTAAATTCAAATAGACATTTAACCACTCACACATATTAGTTAAATCAAATCGTGTATATTTTGTCTGAACTCAATGTGGATGAAAATGATTAGGATATTGAAAAGTCTTAACATGAAATACACATACGCGTGTAATAGTTGTTGATACTTATACTATGGTATTACGCTCTTGTAATCCCTCTTTATTATGTGCGATAATGCCTGAATAAGATAGTGATCCAATCGCAGGCGTGATGGTCAAGATTTCTGCTGGCTCCAATAGACGATTGTATTGTTCATCTTTTATTTCATTATCTGTTTATCAAATTATATGGTATATGCATGTACATCATATTATGCATTTTTCTCGTTGCCTAAAAATCAACTTGGCAGTGAGCTATGAGCGCAGAACGCACATTTACAATACACACATAGACACACATAGACACACATGCTACATTGAGTTCAAACAAACACACGCGTACAGACACATACATTGCCAAATATCAAATTTGAATATCCCTGCCCATCACTTGCACATACTGGTGGATGCATCTTGTGTTTGATTGATGAGTACAGCTTAACATTCACATGCACAGAGTTTTCTTACGTAATTCCATTTCAGTCAAGACCTTCAATTTCTCTGAAATGAGCGCATACATTAAGCTGCACTGGACAGTAAAATACACTATTTCCCGATCAAGCGAATATCGAGATTATTGTACGTATTCAATGAATGGTGCTATTCAGAAACGAATCAGGCATTATTGGAGCTTAATTTCAGCAAGTGCTCATCTTTTATTTTCATATCTGAGGGTAATGTTGCGTTGACAATGATGCTCGAAATTTGTGTTCGTCAGCGAGCAAAATCCCTCGACAATAGAACGAGGTTATAAGCGGATTATACTCATAAATAGACAATAATTCAGGGCAATCGCCGGGTATGACATGGAGCATGATTCAGTGGAAGCTGCTTTCATTGGTCGAAGGCATCGCGTTATGTACTGATAATCATTGAACCTGTTTTAATGCCCTGTACGCTTAATCCCTGACTTTTGGACGAGGAGCTAGGGAGGATATACACATATGATATATATATATATATATATATATATATATATATATATATATATATATATAGAGAGAGAGAGAGAGAGAGAGAGAGAGAGAGAGAGGGATATAATATAATTAAAACTCCACATGTTTGGGAGGTCTATTTATCCAAGATGCAAGATATATATATATATATATATATATATATATATATATATATATGATATATAGACATATATTTATATATAGGCCTATATATGTTTGGTGTTACATGCCAAAAACCTGGTTCCGATTCCCGGCGGAGACCAATTTTTCAACTCTTGCACTTTTCCGAAAAGGAGGAACAGTGAGAGGAATAATGATGTCAAAGCTATAGTACGCACCAATTTCTCCTTCCTTTCTCATATCTCACTGTATATATATATATATATATATATATATATATATATATATGTGTGTGTGTGTGTGTGTGTGTGTGTGTGTGTGTGTGTGTGTGTGTGTTCTACGGGGAGAGAGATAGAGAGAGAGAGAGCTTGCGCAGATAACAATATAATTAGCTTATCTTTAATTTGCAGGTGAAGGATCCTTCAAAATTGACTGCAAACTATCGTCAAAACGTCACATTTCGCCTAGACATAATTGCTATGGTTCCGTGGGGTGTCGCTTATGGCATTGGAAGAGGTAAGAGATGAGACGCTCGTATTTGCGCATAAGGAATAAGTGCAAAATAATATAATTTCCCCTTTCAATATCAGAACAAGCAGAAGGCTTCGATATCGTCATTTCAAAACGTAGAGATCACCTTTCAAAGACAATCAGTGTATTACTTGGTATGCAAACGGTTAGGCGAAGCTCATCGTCTTATAGTTATTCAGTTTATTGCCGAAACTCGCCACACAATAATATCAAACTGCAAAAATGCGTTTGTTTTCTTGTAAGTGCCATGTCTTCTTTGAAAGCACATTTCATGTTCCTTGTGACCGATTAAGAGAGTATATGTAATATACATAACATACTTTATTTCTTCATAAATCAAACCCTACTATCAACAAATGGAAATTCAATTCAATTCGACTCAAAGTTTATTTCATTTTGTCATTTTTCGACAAAACATGTATATTTCACTTCCTTCGATAACAGAGAAAACGGTAAAAAGAGCATTGTAGAATAAAAAGGCTGTACAATGATTGAGGAACCTTATAGTAATTATACATTGTAGTAAAAAAGAAACAGAAGTGGTCAAAATAAAATACACGTATAACCTTGCGTAAAGTGCAAAAAATGGAGGGACCCAAATGCAACGAATGACGTCATAATAACGTTTAAGCACAGACACCAAACGAACCATTCCTCTCCAGATCGTCAAAGATATGAATAATTGTATCTGTGCTTTAACACAATGGACGCTGATTATGAGACCTACATAATTATACCATAAAAAGGGCAAGTGTTCGATGCTATATTGCTAAATTAGAGATTGATGAACAGTGAAGAAAGATGAAGATATCTACGTGCAAAAGATTACTGTTATATTAAAATTTGCTGTACTTCCTTCAAAAGATAATGAACGTAAACAACAATGTCCTACTAATCAGACATTTTACCTGATTCAGATTGTCCATGATATTTGTACGTGTACGCTGCACGTGATCATGAAAGCTCAATACAATTGTCAATCTCTCTTGTTGTCCAGAATTACTTCTTCCTCTGCGTTTCTTCGACATATCCTTCCGTGAGTACAGTCACCTTAAGTAGTGTAACACGTTTGATCTAAATATATGTTTTTAAACATGAAGAACTCAATAAAATACATATTAAGAGATATCGACGCACACAAGTACCGTAATCCAAGACGGCGTCCAAAATGGCCACCATTTCCTGAATATCTTTATTACCTTTCAACCAGGCAACCCAATACAAAATGTAAGTGTCTAAATAATTATATCATGTTTTGAAACATGAAGAACTCAATAAAATACACAATAAGGGATGTTGACTCACACAATTTCCGTAATCCAAGACGGCGTCTAAAATGGCAGCCATTTCCTGAATATCCTTATTACCTTTCAATCAGGGAACCCAATACAAAATTTAAGCGTCTAAATATATCATGTTTTGAAACATGAATAACTCAATAAAATGCATATCAAGAGATGTTGACTAACAAAAGTACAGTAATCCAAGATGGCGTCCAAAATGACCGCCATTTTCTGAAATTCTTATAACCTTTCAACCAGGGATGCCAAATACAAAATTTAAATGTCTAAATATATGTTTTGAAGCATGCAGAACGCAATAAAATACATGTTACAGTATTAAGAGATGTTTAAGCACGCAAGTACCGACAAAACTGCTCGAACTTTTCTTAGCATGCAAAATGGCCGGCAAAAACAATTTTATCTCACAATTATGTAAATACATTTCAGTATATGATTAACGTGTGATTTTTCATCCGAAGAATATCAAAAAACCGTCATGATCGTCATTAAACGGCCTAGTGCACCCTTGGTGTTATATTTAGAAAATCTTCCATCCTCAAAGAGTAGATAATTCATAGTCTCAGTATCCCCAACCCCTCTAACGCGAGGGAGCTTTTACACTTGAAATGAAATAAAAAATAATTACATAACTTACACATGTTTGACGGACTATTTGGTACTTGCTATTCAAAGGGGTACTTAATTTATATCGGGGAACTGCGCGGCGGAAGAGTTAGGAAGGGCATATCACACTTCAATATGAGGGAACTTTAGCATTTTGTAAGTGAAAGATCTGGTGCACACTTTTTAATGACATATTCGAAAATTATTGTCAATCTCGAAAGTGCGCAAAGTCTATGGAAAGGGGCCGAGCGAGGAACGTTTTGCGTTCTCATGATTGTAATTCAACGATAAATTGCATATACTTCAGATTGAATATTTGGACAATAATGATTGTACAGGCCACCCCCTCCCTTCCCCAAGAGCGGGGGAAGGGGGAATGGGGGTAGGGGGATAAATCCAACTCAACCCATACCCATGTTGTACACATTTAAGGTAAAGATTCCGCTCTACCTTCTGAGTTTTTTGAATCTCTAACATTATACTGAATTTATTTGTCTTTTGAAGCAAGCTAAAAACAGCAAAATGTTGATAAAACAAAATGGCGGCCATTTTGGGCACTATTTGGTTTCCGGGAAGAACTCTCTTGGTTTTATTGGTACTTACGTGCTTCATGAGCTCTGAATAAGTATTCAATTGGGTTACTTATATTTCTCAAAATATATATTTAGACATTTAGGTGCGTATCGGGGTTACTTAGTTGCAGGGTTATGAGGGAAAAAGGAAATGGCGGCCATTTTGCACACAATTTTGGATTTCTGAAAATGCTTAAGCGCTTTATGGGTGTTTCAGAATCTCTGAAAAAGTATTTTATTTGGTTCCTTGTGACTCAAAATGTATATTTCAATATCTGAAGTGAGTACAGGTGAAATCTACTTGCAAAGTTATGAGAAAAAAAAGAGGAAATGGCGGCCATTTTGGACGCCGTCATGGATTGCCGCACTTGCGTGCTTCAACAACTCTTAATTTGTATTTCATTGAGTTCTTCATGTTTTGAAACAAATATTTAGGCATTTAAGGTAAAGATTCCGCTCTACCTTCTTCTTAAATTTTGTATTTGGGTTTCCTGGTTGAAAAGTTATAAGAATTTTAGAAAATGGAGGCCATTTTGGACGCCATCTTGGAATACGGTACTTGTGTGCGTCAACATCTATAGATATGTATTTTATTGAGTTCTTCTAGCTTCACAACATATATCTAGACATTTAAATTTTGTATTTAGAATACCTGGTTGAAAAGTTATGAGAATTTCAGGAAATGGCGGCCACTTTGGACGTCATCTTGGATTGCAGAAAACGCTCAAAGAGGATTTATGAGGACTTTTAGTATAATTATTATTCTAGACATATTCCTGGAGCTATCCTAAAAAACTCAGTTTGTTAGCGGAAATGTCCTGGGTAAAACTAGTACTCTTGGCCTATGAGATTAAAGATATGCGCACAACTTTTGATTTTCTTAGGGATATTTGGAACTCTCTTCCTTCTGAAATTCGAACTTTAAAATCTATGTGCTCTTTTAATAAAGCTGTAAGGACAATGCTGCTTTCTGAACATCAGTGATTTCATAATGTCATTGTAATTGTACTGTATATGAAATTATCTTATGGAATTATCGCCGTTCCTAATTTCTTACGTATTGTTATGTAATCGACCATAACCTGTAACGGTTCACCTGTACCTCGGTGAGAAAATAACTAAACATCTTTGTCATGCTTTACTGATCAGTGATCCAGGTGATCTAACTTTGTGTTAAACCTTTATGGAAAGCAGAAAGACCTCTCCCTTCCTTTCTCCTTTCTTCTATCCTATCTCTATGCAAGTCATCCCTCTCTCTTATTTTCCCTATGTATTATGTACGAGGGCTGCATGCAAATCCAGCAATGCTTAAGCTGTAGCCCCTCTGTATTATTCATTGCATCGCTGATATGTTTGGTGTACATTGTAAAGGCAATGAAGAAACTCATGTCGTTAATTTCGTTATGTATATGTATGGCACCAACAATGTATGTGTATATGTATCTGCATGTGCAGTGATATAATGCAGGAACCAATAAATCAAATCAAAATCAAAATAAAGAATCAAAATTCTCAATTGTCTACACTGTTTTCCTAGCACGTGCGGATACTGTAGTTCATATCGTACAACCCTTTCCTGTGAAACCGCCGTACCAGTCCTGTACACAATATAATAAAATCTTCAGAGATTTGTAAGCTTTAATGTTGACAATTATATGCAATTACGGGAAGCTGAAAGTTCGTAAACAACCTTTTTGCTATAGGTTTAACATGTTGTGTATCCCTGCAACATTATACTTTCACCTACACTAAGTGGTAGTTTTAATATCGCCACTAACATGCAATTATGTAGATTTGGAGAACTGTAATAATGTATCTGCTGTGTTTTTATAACAGCTAGATTTACAACACCAGTATTGCGACTGCCAAAGCTGCTGAAATGGCACTCTCTCGATACGTTCTTCTCCAAATGGGACAGGTGGGTACCAACACGGTTGTGAGGGTAACGGGTGTGAATTTGAGGTACGAATACCAAACAAACAAACGACATGGCGCCGAGTTACACGAATAGCATGTACATTAGCATTTGTGACGTTAAACTGACAGATGGGTAACAGGTGTGAATTTGGGGCACGAATACAAAACAAACAAACACAAACAATGTGGCGCCGAATAGTACAAATAGCATGTCGAATAGCATTCAAAACAAAATGACAGGTGGTTACCAACACGGGTACTAACAGGTGTGAATTTGAGGCATGAATACAAACAAACAAACAAACAATGTGGCGGATACCACCTGTTCAGAGCTCTGCTCCAAGGCACATAAATGCCTATTAATTACTCATGATGGATTGCCCTGGGCACTGCTAGTCTGAATTCCTAGCAAAGGGTGAAATACATGTACATGAAAAAAGTAAGCACATGTTTCCATGTGCTTGCATACACCACATTCCAGAATGAATAAAGACTAGCTGTGGAATTCCTCATGAATAAATAATGGAGCATTCAAATCCTGGTCATTGTCCAGGACCATTGTCTGGATGTCAACTACACACTCCCATACACACCAATGGACTTCTGTGCAAAGTTAAAGTTTTGTACGGAGGGTTGAAAATAGAGCAAAATCTGAATCCTAACTGAAAAATTAATGTTTAATTTTATGAAACTGAATTATGCTGTCATTTTAAAATTGCCCCCAACAAAATTGTACACTATTCAGGTATTGCTCATATCAATGTCAGTGTTATCTGATGTACAGTTTTTGAACTATTCAGGATCAAAAGTGGGAAATGTTTTTTGTAACACCTAGTAGAAGTGATAATTTCTTATGATGAATTCTGTCTTTGCCATCATCTTCTCTTTGGTCCCTCTTTTAACCAGGCTTACAGCAATACGAGGAGTCTGATTTGTTTGATCATTCGATATTGCGGACGATGTTTGTTATTCCGGAGGTTTGTTAATCAGAGAGTAAAATAATTTAATCTTAGACGGTGCTTACTAAAGGAACCTTGAGAAGTACAAACCTTATTTGGTTTTCGGGATAACGAACTTTATTTCATTTACGGATTAAAGAACCTTCAGACTAACGAACCTTTTGAATAAAGAACATTATTTCGTTTTCGGATTAAAGAACCTTCGGAATAACGAACCTTGGTAATAACGAAGTAACCAACATTACAGTATACAACATCATGCATACTGTGTGTGTGTGTGTGTGTGTGTCTGTGTGTGTGCGTGTGTGTCTGTGTGTGTGTGTGTGTGTGTGTGTGCTCCTTTTCACTTCATAATTCATCCCTATCGGCTGTCTGACAAAATAACACAGATGGTTTGATTTGATTGTGACTTTTTACAATACTAATGTATCGGTCACGTTTTTATCTACTGTCCTTTTTGTATACTGTAATCATTGATATTTACAGCCGGACGAGCAATCCAAATCGGTTACGCGCGTTCAGACTCTCGCTTTACCTAGCGATCAGCATTCACTGGATCGGTTGCTTCTACTACATGCTATCAGAGGTGAGTTGCTGGGTGTCGTGTTCACACCCGTCAAAGAATTGTAGAGTCAGAGGTTTTAACCTACTGATGTAGAATCATTACATGAAGAAGAAGAAGAAAAAAAAAGGCACCACTTAGAGCAACTTTGTTTTAGTATCTAGTGCCAATTTCCAGCACATTAGTCAATCAATATTTCTGGCAATTCCAGCGTAAGGGCCGAAAATTATAGCGACATGATGAATTCGGTGGAAAGAGGACTTTAGGGCTGCGTTACAATCGGGCGAATGTCCAACGAGTGCCAACGAATTCGAAGACTTGAAGATACGTTCGCATCCGTTGCTAATAATAGAATAAACACGTTCGCTGTTCTCTGTAATTATTAGCTATTCGTAGGGATTCGCGGGAATACGCTGGAGATTTTGGACATGTTCAAAATTAAAAATCGGCTCCAGCCTAGCTCTGTGAATCCCTCCGAATAGCTAATGAATAGAAAGAACGTCAAAACATGTTACAAGCTATTCTTGTATCAACAATGGATACGAACATACATGTCTTCAAGTTTTCGGATTCGTTGGGCATTCGTTGGGCTTTCGCTCCAGTGTGAAGGGACCCTTAAACAAAGTGGCAGATTTTATGCAGCATTGCGTTGTTAGTGTCAGACGAATAGCCTCGTCACTACCATGTAGCGCTGCTGTGGTGGTTGAAACGAATTCATGAATTCCGAGTGTTCTCATGTGGAGAGATCGAGTCTGTACAGTGTTTTCGTGATAGAATGTTTTTGCGTTGTTTGTTTGTTTGTTCGAAAGTTTGTTTGTTTGATTTTTCCTTAGAATAGAGGTAAGTAGACGGTTGTGTGTGTGTGTTGTTTTTTTTTTTTTGGTCGCTATGTAGTAAACGTTACAATACACAATAACACCTCTTTCAGTCTTTTTCAATATATTGAGGATATATCAATCTAGCAACAATGTTCTCGTGACTGCGATTCGAAGCAACGATTTTTGTCCTTTGTTCCATAGCAAAATTCACTCTCGGGGTTAAATTGTGACATCAGCTAACAATATTTGAATATCGAATACAGTTCAGTTGAATAGGGTTTGCGTGCGCCATCATTGTTACAGAAAGAACAGGTATAAGGTGCATGTGCCAAAGAAGAATTATGCCTAGTTGATGTCCAGAACAGCATAGATAAGGCTGAAAAGCATTTCCTGTACCCCGAAAACTTGTTGGAGACCGCGGCGGATTTGAATGAAATCTTATCAGATAGTGGTTAATCTCTGGGCATTATGATTTAAAAAAAAAAAAAAGCTAGCTGCCCTACCTCAAATGCAGTGATGTTAATAAAAACAAAATCGCTACAGCACAGGCTATACACTATGGAGGAACCCCGACCAAAACTATACCAAAGCATGGTTTCAGCCTGCAGTGAAGTGTTCTGGAAGCGCTGATTGATCGATCAAATGGCGGGATCATTTTCCGAAGGCTTCTCGAAATCCTCCTTAGTCAAGCGAGACGCATCTTTATTCAGTGGCTGCTCATGTGACTCGGCAAGCTTTATTAAAGCTGACGCCTTTGTCACATGATCCATGACAAACCTGGCACGTGACCTAAGCCTTCTCGACAGTAACTGGCTTAGTAATCTATATCCGCCTGGCATGCCTGGGGGTAAATTGGCGGGAAGCGAAATAGAATCAACGACCAAGCCGTCCTTAAATTCTAATTCAAATTGGATTGCTTTCCTGACTCCGTAAAGGCCAACGCATGAAGTTATTTCCAGAAATAGCAGAGACAAACAGTATGAACAATAAAATCATGATTTCATTCCAATAAATCAAATATCTATTACCGTATGACGTAAATTACACTTCTCATATCTTCTTTTTTTACTTACCTTAGTGTTGAGTGTTTTCTCCGTATCTCTCAACAATAAAAAAAAACATAAAGACCCTCATTGGTTTACGATTTCGTATCTCATTATCTATCGCTATAGCTAGCTTATTCATGTAATGTTCCCTCTCTTGAAGAAAAGTATCAGCGTGTATGGTTGTATTCTCCGGTTTCCGATGTCTGTGTTGTTTACGGTTCAGACTTTCTTGAAGAAGAGATGATCTGTCTTTATAATTTCTTTGAATATACTTCCGTTCCCTACATCGAGTCTCTAGCCTCTCACATCCACCCCTTTCCCCCGTTTTTACAGCTCTTCGGCTTTATTAACATGTCATGTGAGGACGAGGTTCATATCTTAAGTAGATGTGATTTATTGCGGCTTGCCATCACCATGCTTAGAGTAGGTGGGGGGGGGGTGAGGCGCTGTTTTTTTCATCAGCTTTCACAAAATGAATCACAGAATGTAAACGTTGCTGATTGACGAATTGCCTTTTGAACCTGGAAAAAAAAGAAGAAGATTTTAATTGTGCTGAGCCAGACGCGTACAGGTAAATATTCGCAAATGCTCCAATTACGATTAGTAATATTCTTAGAACCAAAATCATACAATGAGTATCTTTTACTTTCAGCCTGTCATGATTGTTGAGATATTAACTTCACGTAGTTAATGATTATTGACGTTTTCAAACTTATAGAGGGTGATAATTAATCGTTGTTTTTCATGATATTAAATTGAGACTAGAGCAGCGAGAAATCTCGCGCATAAATCGTGGAGTGTATAGAATGGCGGCGGTGATGAATACCCACGTGTCGTTGAGGCACCAGTATCCAATGTGTTTTGGCGACGTCTCCACAGAGTGCGATCAGACAGCGATATCATGCAGTTACATCTCTCACGCCTTCAGTGCCACATGGCCTCAATATTGCCCTGCTTATCACAGTTTCTAGTTGCTTGAGAGTGGGGTGACGGAGGGGAAGGACAGAGTGGAATATCGCGAGAGCCCAGATACATATTATTGGTTTCTGTTGAGGGCGGTCAGTTGTTTTGTACGGCTCAACGACGACCGCACCGCATATACATATATGTTCGTCCTTACACTGAAGCAACCTATCTTGATGTCACAAAATACCTGTGACACCATATGCGTGCCATTATAATACCTAAAAAAGGCGTCAAACGTTGACGCTTCTTCATAACTTTGCCATGTAATGATTGCGCATTGATTTGAGATGTATGACAATGTCAAGGGGAAAAGTATAGTTAGCGAGAAAAGAATATATATCATTGTCTTGTCGGTGTAGGTTATTTTTTAGTATTTCCTTTTATCTATCCTTCTTAAGTCGTCGCCACACTGTCTGAGTTTTATAGCTAAAACAGTAACAAACAAGCTGAATTATCGTTGATGCATATAACTAAAGCACCAATGTGTGGGTAGGCTTACGCATTAGTCTGCGCGTGCGTAAAGTTGCGTCAATGGTTATTTGCCTGTTTTCCGTTGTCATGGGCACCGTTGTAGTCGCAGCGACATATCGTTCAGTCGTAAAATATCTAATGTTTATTTGCATAACCATCAGACAAGATACGAAGGCGAGCTCACAAGCACACCGGGAGAGGCACTGACCTCAAAGCGCTATGAAAATATAAAGCAAGAAATGTGCATATCAAACAATAACGCCTATAATGTTGATCCAGCTAAGTCCTAGTATACAAAATAATGTATGAGCAGAACAGTTTGCATGACAATGTAGTTTTGTATTTTCAAATTTCTAAGGTTTTCCATAATGCTATGTAACCAGTAATGTTACCTGCTACTTTTGTCAGAAACTGTTCAGAGTAAAGCAGCTCAGGGCACTAGATAGCAGAAAAAATCATTCAAAACCTGCGCAGTTCTTAAGACACTCTTCTTCAACAAATCCCACCATAAAAAACAACGACAAAAATAGCACTAGGAGACAGAGCATTGGCCTGTGCAGCTCCCAACTGCCGAAAAAAAAAAATCACAACTTACCATCAAAAATTAGGAAATCACCAACTGTACAGCATTCTTTAAATCAAGACTCAAAAAACTTTTTGCTTCACCTAGCAGTTCATTATTGTTAAGCATAGAGGAGCTTTTGCACATAATAGTTCTAGTACATATATACTCATTTGTATGTATTGTGTATGAAGGACTGCAAGCAAATCAAGCTAAGTATGCTTATGCTGTAGCCCTTCTGTATTTATCGTATCGCATACTGTTAATATACACTTTTGTTATACAACATAGCCATCAACAATGTGTGTACAAATACAGTGATATATAGAAACCTATAAATCAAATCAAATCAAATCAAAAGACATAGGTTCTGTGTTTATAGATTTATACTATTACCATAATTACGAATATAGTGTAGAAGTAACGGAGAATCTCGACTTCTCGTATTTGGTTCTGATTGATTATAGACTAAAGGAGAACAGAAGAATACGTATTCTCATGAATTAAAGGAAAATTGACTTTTAAGGTTTTCTGGAGAGGAGAACTTAAAAGAAAGTAATATGATTACATCATCAATGTTGTGAGGAATCGTACTTTTTGTAACAAATAAACACTTATAAAATTTCAAATAAAGTTTTCGTCTATTAAATGGGATCAAACAACGAAAATTCTCGATTATGATTACTTTTTAATTCTCTCTCCCTTCCTTCCTATCGTTCCCCCTTCTCTGACCATTGATTACCTACTGACTGGTAGCCGGTGATATTTCTACATCGCATCTATTTACAATGCAAAATGAGCGTTCTATTTTGGGATAATATCGAAGATATTGATATTTTAATACGAGGTTGACAGGTGTAGAAAACACGCTTCTAAGAAAAGAGCCTACAAGAAGATGTCAATGCAATTTAATCATACCACCGTGATTTGTTCCATTTAGCGATTAGCCTTGCATTAGCCACTAGCAGTAAGATGTGCTTCTTTCCCGGTGTATGGAGTTGATATAATGTTTGGATAATACGCACAACTGACAGGAATCCGCAATAAGGCTAGAACTGCGTAATGATCACACCATTATCATTTGAAATGGGGTCCATTGCCTTGTAAACACATATTATTCACCCCTACTTCATCACTACTCGCTCCTAATGAATGTCATTTACTTCCAAATACTGCAGTATATACTACGCCAGATCTGTGGCCGCTTTCTGTCCATAATTTGTGTTATCAGGTTGATGATTGGATGAGTACCTTTCAACAGCGTGACAGATGGAGTTAATTTGGTACTCGGATGTCAGTGACGTCATCATCTCAAGTGCGTTTGTTCAGCTCATATCTCGTGATATATTAGATGTACTGTTATCAGGTTATTGGGAATTATGGGTGAATTCGAGGACCTGTTTAAAAAAAAAATTATAATATTACAACGAATGAATTCAAACGCGGTTGCTTTAATACCTGACATCATCATTGTTTGTAAGATTAAACACCTCCACGAAAATTGTCTTTCTCTCTCTTTATCTCTCTTGCATTTCTGGTTTCTCTTTGTGGCAGCTTGAAGGATTTGGTTACAATGCTTGGGTCTACCCTCTCAACACCACCGAAGAAGATTTCATGAGGTAAGCCGTGTAGGCTTTTTTTTTAAATGATGTTCCTGCTTCTGGTTAAGCTTTGATTACCATGCCGCGCTATAAAAGGGGGATTTACCAACCAACACAGCGGCAAAAAACAAACAAACAAACAAACCTAGGGGTCATGAAATATGACAAGTGTGGAGCAAGATTTGCCGAGTATACGTTCCCATAAATATTCCCATAACCCAGTATTTTATTCTGAGATGAAAAGTAGATTACAAGGGAGAAATCTCACGGCTAAACCAAAACGAAATGAAAAGGTGGGATAATACTTCATAAATCACATCTCATTAATTGAACTATATCGATTCAGCTGATGTCACGTCGTATAATGCTAAACCTTCTAAGACCAGTTTTTGAAGCGTGTCGATATTATCATAAGTTATCGTAACAGTTTTAATAATGCTGTGTCAAAAAACACCAATATAAGAAAGTGCGAGGAATATTTGAGAGGACTGTGTCAGTAAATCAGGTGACATAATTTGTCGTGTTGTCCCAACATAACAAAACCGAGACAACGAACGTAGATACAAATAATGGCAAACAAAAAGGCATGGTTAAGCATGGTCGTCTGCATACCGTATGACGTATGCTACTTCAATATATCTAAAGATGTCCCACTGTTTAATTTAAGAGTGATAAATAATGGGGAAGTGCAAACTGACATTAATTTGTTAGGAAACAGAGATAGGCCTTATTTGACTTTTTTTTTTAGTTTAAAGATGTAAGTTTTAAAAGTAATCACGTCAAACATGACTTGGCTCAGTACCTTAAAATGTCCCTTGACGTCATAATGATTTTTTGACTTATGACGTAGTACAGAGAGTGGAAAAGTGAGCAACATGTCAATTAACTTAATGTATTCCACCTTCTTTGTTCATCTTTACTCAGCAAATACATTAAAATAATGTATTGGTCTGCCGTGACTTTGACTACCATCGGAGGGACAGCAAATCCAGTCACTAACATAGTAAGTTATATGCCTCTGACGCATCCACAGCAATTAATTTCCCTCTGATTTCACGTACAGCTCGGATACTCGATCCCAGAGGAAATATTTACAACGTAGTATTCTTGTCAGCACCGCCTGCGCCGATAAATTACGAGAGGGGGAATCAGTTAAATGGACATTGTACTCAATGCAGTAAATCTGAGCTTCTGATTTTACGCCCTCTTTGGCTGCCACCGTTTTTCTTCGGTTTGTCTCCCTCTCTTGTTGAAAGGCAGTAGACACGGTATTGCCAATCTTCTTGATTATCCATTTAAAGGGGCTGTACAGTACTGGTTGAGGTGGGGATTCATATTTTGAACATTCCTAAGTGAGATAATGAAAAGCCTCTTATGAAATATGAAAGAACATGTAATTTTAAGAAGGATTCAACGTTTATTTGATGAAATTTGGTTTTCAAATGGCTGAGATATCCGAAAAAGTGCTAATATTAATAAAAGGCGACATGCCACAACTTTATCAGGATCTCTTTGTTTCACCTTGTTTTTGGATATCTCAGCCATTTCAACACCGATTTTCATCGAATAAACTTTAGATACCCCTTAGAACTGCATGCTCTTTGACATCTCATAGAGTGGTTTCTGAATATCTCGCAAAACGTTAAAAGCTAAATCCTCACTTCGACCAGAACTGTACACACCCTTTAACGTTGTCCTGTTTGTCCGACTATTCATCTATAATCATCTTTTACCAGTCTAGTTGACTGCTATGAATCATTTTTTTTATCTAGTTTTCTTCATTGTTATCTACCTTATATCTACATCCTCCGTGGTACAGTTTGTATTTCTATCAAATTGAAATGAATCAAATTGGATTTAATTGTCTCTCCTAATTTTATCAGTTTATCTTTCCATCGATTTACTCATCAACCTGCCTACCAGACTATCAATTTCTCCTGGCTCAGTAAGATCAAATTTCATTCCCTATATTTCTCCTTCACTGTATCTTTCTCTGTCTCCATATAGGAGTATGTCTTCACGGGGATCACGTTCCTCATAGGCGTGTTCCTATTTGCAGCCGTGGTCGGGAACGTGGGTGACGTGATCAGCAATATGAATGCATCCAGACAAGAGTTTACGGCCAAGTATGCAAGTCCCGCTGAAGCCATATTTTCCCGTTTCTGTGTTGTTCACGGGGGAAAAAAAAAAAGTCGCTTTCATTCCTTTCAGTAAAGGTCCACTTTGATTTGTGATTTCTTTTAAAAAGGCAAAAACAACAACACCCCACAAAAAAAAAAAAAACGGTCGGAATGCATTATAATGTGTCCCAATTTTCCTTAAGGATAACAAATTTTCTTGCGACTTGTTGGACAGAATATAAGCGAAGTACGCTGTTCTCTCTCTCTCTCTCTCCCTCTCTTTCTCTGATATTCAGAGATAGAAATATAGATAGACAGATAGACAGACAGATAGATAGAAAGATAGACGGACAGATAGGTAGATAGATAATTTACACATACAGAAATTTAGATACAGATGTTCACAGATGTATAGCTGCTGTACATACTATGAGGATCATACTGTTAAGATACAAACAAATTGCATTTTTAGGACGTAAAGGCAGTAACGGAGGAATATTTTGTTAATCCATCGACAGTGCATTGGTAATTGATAAAGATGTCGTTGCTAAAGGATCTGTCTTATATTTCCATTTCTTATATCTGCATACCAATCGCTACTTTTATAACTTCCAGACCAACGTTTTCATTATATACATTTACGAAATCTGCCGTCTTTTGAGGTTGCTACACTGTATTGACTTGTATTCACATAGATCACAAACGTCTTATTTTACAAACTTCTATCTGTACCCGTTTTCAAGCTTATCACAAAACTCATGACTGATATGTGCTTCAAATAATATTATGATGACATATAAGTACTTTTTTCCATTCTACATTCTTTAGAATGGATGCGATCAAGTTTTATATGAATCACCGCCGAGTTCCAGAACATTTACAGGACCGAGTCAAAAAATGGTCAGACTATGCTTGGAGTAGGTAAGTTTCATGACCTCCAATATTAATGATAAGAAGAGAAATACGGCTGACAAAAAATAAAAAATAAAAACTGGAATTTGTAAAATAGGTAGGAACAGTGTATATGATCGTCTATAATACTGTGCAAACAAATTAACGCATTCTTGACGTATTACGAAGTTTGACCGTAAAAGCAAAATTAAATGAGTCGGCAGAAATATTAATGCGATGAAGTGTTCTTGAAGAAATAGGCGAAGAGTCGTCCACAATAAAAAGTTGTCCCTACAATGTTGCCCTGTATCTTAAAAAATAACATGAGAAGCTGTGAATTCCTTGTTCTTTACCAATTCGGTTCAAATTTTATTTAGTCATTTAAACTGTTTAAACTTCACCATGAGTGTCAATCAAAATGTGAGTTCGAGTTCCCTCACCGCTGTCGCTCCCTCCCTCTTTCCATCTATCCATCTTTCTCTTTTCGATTTCTTTTTATTTTTCTTTCATTATATCCTTCTCTGTCATAGGACACAAGCACTTGATGATCAAACTTTCCTAGATATACTTCCACCGAGACTCCGAGCGGAGATAGCCATTCATGTTCACCTCGAAACCTTGAAGAAGGTACAGTTGTGTAGTCGAGGATATGCGCCCTCTATGATGAGCGTGCGTAGCTCATCCGTCTCTCGAGCATCTCACCTGATAGTCTCGCCCTCAACGTCAGAGTGGCCTACATTTTCTAATTTATTTTATTACTTTCACTGAAATGGCCATATTGACCATATATTTGCCATGACAAAATCTACGCCACTTTCATATGATTTTATGATTTTCTTCTCTACGTCAAAGGTTATTTGTGCAGCAAATTACCAGTGCTCAAAAGCAAAGCAATGTGACACCTTAGATCCCGACAACTAAACATTTCATGGATTTTTTTGTCATAAAATGGTACTATTTTTTTTTATTTTTTTTTTTTGCAGATGGTGAGATAGGGTAACCTGACGATAAAGTTTATGCTGACGAGCATGATTGTGATGATGAGAATGATACTGACAGTGAAAGCAAGATTGCGCATGATGTTTATCGATACAGGTGTTCAAACTCGAAACTGTGAAATGACATATAAAAGCAATACTGAATAGTATGCTTTACATTTCTTGTATTTACAACCACAACCACGCAATACCACAGACATCGTCGTCATCATCAGCGTCAGTCGTCGGAGTGGTCAGATTTGTAGGTATTATACTATGATGATTTTAGAATGTTTTTCTTCATTGCTTGTTATCGGTAGTATTTCAGTCTTAGCAATGTTTCTCCTCGTCATCACTGACTATCATCACCACTTCCTTCTCCCTCCTCCTAATCTTCCTCATCCTCCTTCACCACCACCACCACCACCACCGCCATCACCACGGACCACCACCTACGCCACCATCACCACCACTAACACCACCACAACTACCACCACCACCAACAACAACAACACCAACACCAATACCAACATCAACATCAACACCACCAACACCGCCATCAACATCAACACCACCAACACCACAACCACCACCACCACCACAAACACCACCACAACCATCAACACCCCCGACACCACCAACACCACCAACACCACCAACACCACAACTACCACCACCACCACCACCACCACCACCAAAACCACGACCACCAAAACCACCACCACCACCACCGCCTCCTCCCTACAGGTGAAGATCTTCGAAGACTGCGAACAGGGGCTCCTATGCGAGCTGGTCCTCAAGTTGCGATCGCAGATTTTCTCTCCGGGGGACTTCATCTGTCGCAGAGGGGAGATCGGGCGAGAGATGTACATCATCAACCACGGACACGTGCAGGTGAGTCCATAAAGCTCGCAGTGGTTGTCAATCTCCTTAACCCTCTTATTCTCACCATTCAAAAATCCCATTAACATTGTATACAAACAAATCGAGAATGGCGCGACATAAGAATGGACCAACTGATGAAGAGTTTAAGTGCTCATACAAAACAGATAGGCCCTATACACATGTATCTACTTTTAACTATTTATTTGAGATATTTGAGATTAAAGCTGCTGAAAAAAAAGTGTTTGGAATAATCTATTGCCATAATCTTCAAACAATACTTGTTATGTAACGAGTGCTGTATCATATTGAAAATATTTCATTTTCTCTATTTGATGAACTTTTAAGAATCGAAAATTACATTTGTATATTCTTGCATTCAGGCTCTTCAATTTAATATTTGAGCATGTCTATTGGCAAGTGGCAACTAGTGTCTAAATGATGACGTAATCATGACTAAAATGATGATTGAATTTGGTATCACACTCCCTGGTATGGCTTGGCGATGGGAATAAAAGTCTGTGTGACATTTTCCTGTTAAAAGCCCTTTAAGTGATTTAAGTGTATTCCAAGGATTGGAGTTGGGAATCATTTACATCTCAGCAGTACAATTGTAAGTATACAACTAATTATGAGTTAAAGTTTATTCTGATTATGTCTTTGTGAGATTGATCTGACTTGATTTTCCACATTAGTTCCAAATTCTGACGATGTATGATCACGCCAACAGCCATGTAGGATGTGTTTGATGAAATTTAATGACAAGTTTCAATAATTGCATTAACAATAATGACTGCCAGTAGGTTCCTGGCCGATTGTTTGCCGAGTTATTGCCATAGTCACTGCAATCACTGTTACCAGCAAAGTGTATTTATAGAATTGGCCCTTTGATTTTAAACATTTGATTATGTCCTATAATTCGATACTTTTTCTGTGTAATTTCTGAAACTGAAATCATAATAATCGCTCGATCAATCTTCAGAATGAGAAGTTTACATCGAATATCAGAGATTTGAACTGAGTCAAAGACCGTCATTTTTGTGGCGAACGCACTTAGTACCATTCATGCAATCCCGATCATAAACTTCACCAAACTATGGTAGCACTTGGTCATATGCATCTGCCTGTCTGAAAGTCGACACTAACTGGCTACAACGCCCCATGTTTGCCAGTGTTTCACGATGACGACACCGAGACACAAGAGCGTTGTTTACAACACGCGAAAACAAACAACAAGATGTTCGTCGTCACATACACCCTCACATTCGAATCGAGCACGCACCCAATCACGCAAACATCCAAGGTCCTCCTATAGTATGAGAGGAGAACTGAAATTCGATGTACAACAACAGCTCAGTAACCAGAACCCGATGACTTTGAATCGGGCTCGGTTTCGGTTTCGTCCGTTTTTGTAGACTGCCAGCCGTGGTTTTTCAATTATATACTCAACGTATTATCCGCGAGTCCGATAAGCTTACCCTGTGGTTGTAGGATGATAGCATACGCGCGGATGTAAGATATCCAGCGCCTATTCAGCGGAACAAATGGAGGTGGATGCTGTCAGACCTCCCCGGCCTAGAAGCGGCGACTCACCGTCGTCTGCTGGCGACGAGCCCGCTATCTCACCAGCCTCGACAGGCAGACGACACTCAAGCCTTCTCTCACGTACATTATTTTGTTCTTTTTTTTTTTCGCAACAATCGAGCCGTCATGTAACCGACAGCCTCCGTGATAAGAAGTCCCCTATTGATGCCCCCTTAATGAGGATTAAAATAGCGTTTTGTTCGCGTCATAACTGACAGAGCGGACGATTGTTTGAAGAGATTTCTTTGTTCCACGTGACGTAAATGAAAAACATTTTCTCCGCCACGTCCATACAACAGTGGAGATGGCTGCTAATTATAGAACACATATAGCGCTGTTAAATCAATGGTCGAATTTTACGGTCATGATATATCAAACGGGTTCGTGTTTTCAAACATGTTAATTGCGTCAAGGCCTTTGTCTGTTGAAGGTATTGTGCACTTTCAGGATGAAACTAATTTGTCGAGTCTTTATCCTGTTGCAGTTAATAGCCTGATCAAAAAGGCGCATAATACATAGCCAACATAATCAATACCTTATTTGAAATGGTTATGTCAAAGTACCCGGTGTTATCAATGTCAGAGACAAGAATCGAACACATGAATTAACTTATGCTCTTTTATTTTTTCCACCCAAATAAAACAAAAATAAACATAATAGGATATCATACTCGTATACAAGCCCTGTGTATATCCTATTATTACATGCATTAGTCAGTTTTGATTTGAGTTTCTATCAGATTCTCTACATTTGATTGCGTGATTAATCACTTTACCTATGCACTTATAATTTTTTCTGAATCGTTGGATTAATGAAGGTGCAACTAAAAACTATACATGGATATTTAACCCTTCTGTGCCAACGAGCCAAATATGCACAAATTTATCACACACATACCTAAATAATTTCACACACATACCTATGAACAGGAAGATAAGGTGTATGAGGCCTCCATCCATTTCAAGCTTAATCGCTTACGATGGTGGTCTCCTGCATTCAATGATCTCTGTTATTTACTGGAAAAATAATGTATATTTTATTCTATGTTTTGTGTATGTACACTGCTCAATGCAATCAAATATGTTGCTATTTGTGTACTGTTATCGATTTATTTCACTGCATTTGCTATTGCTTTGTACTGTTTGAAATTTGTATTTAAATTGTATTTGATTGAATGCAGAAATAAAAAAAAAACAAATCAAAACAAAACAAAAGATACGATGGCACACAGAGGGAAGAGATTATTCAATGCGCTTTCTTCCATTCGTTCACACGAATACGGTTGGAAGCGACTAGAGAGGAGTCTAAGATGGTCATTCTTACTCTACCTCATCTCAAACATTTTGTCCAATCAATTAGGGATTTTCCGTGCCATTTGCTAAGTTACTCCGCCCCCTACATATCTCCGTATCAACTAGGCGCCAAGTGTAAGGCGCCCTCCGTCGCCCACGGGACGACCCTCTTACCCCGGATCGGTTTACCCACGGACAACCGATGTTTAGGGTGTGTCTAATCGGTTGGAAGATCCGGAGAAGTAGCCCCAAGAACTATGGCTCCGCAAACTCTCCTGAGTAAATCTTTCGATTCCAATCCGTGAAATCTCGATGCCGTTAATGAATCGAACTCTCTGCGAAATCCTGTCCATGTCTCATGATAGTTGACACAGTATTCAAGAAGAGAGAGAGAGAAAAAAAACCTCAGAGGAATTCGAGGTTAAAATGTTTTAATTTGACGTGAGTGATATCATCTAAAAATAGTCGTATTTTTTAAACATTCTTTGTTGAGGTGCGAAATAGTGCGCTTGTAAGAGTATAATGCAAAACGGAAAGGTTAGCAATGATCAGTGTATGTCCACTTCACGCACTAGACCGATGACTCATAATGTTGGAGAAGTCTCCCCCCCCCCCCATTCCATCCCCCCCCCCCCCCGCTCTCTGCCTGCCTGTCTTTTTCTTCCGTTCACAATAAACTCATTTGCTTTTATCATTCTCTGCTTTCACCTCCACCCCATAAATTATACGTCTATCTTTCAATTTTATCTTATCTTTCTTTCTTGTCTATTCTTTCTGTATTTTTCTGTTTCTCCTCATGATTTCGTTTCATCCTCTTTCTCCTTTTTTTTTTTTCATCTCCTTCTTTATATCTTAACTTTCTTTTTGCAAAGTCCTGACCTAATATCACGGTGATCTATGCCCGCAATACAAAACGTGTATTATACCGACGCACTCGGAGAGCGCATTTTAAGGGTCACTCACGCCATACAGAACTTCGCACCCATCCTATGCTCTAAAAAGATATTGGATCCGGATCATCCGGATCCACACAGCATCACCAAAACTAATCACCTGTTCCCTTTAACACGACGGACCTACGTATATTTTCAAACCTTCATGAAATTAGGTTCATGCCTTTTGGAGTGATGCTGCCAACAGACAAACAGACAAACAAACAAACAAACAAACAAACAAACAAATGCCGGCAAAAGCAGGTCCTCCTTGGTGGAGGTACAGTGACAGTTGTGAATTGAAAATTTCTATCAGTCTTGTAAGTCTCCCCTATATCATTCACCTGAAGGTGGTTGTGCAGGATTTGGAAAGCCAACAGAGGATGGTGGTCGCCACCCTGTCCGAGGGGAACTACTTTGGTGAGATCAGCCTTCTGAAGCTAGACGAGGGGCAGAATCGGCGGACGGCCGACGTGGTCTCGCTGGGCTACTCGGAGCTACTCTGTCTCTCTAAGAAAGATCTCATGCAGGTGGGTCACGTGGTCTGACGATGCAGGGTTAAAGGTATCAGAGGTCCAATGCCAATGATGCAAGAAATATCCCTGGTCAAAGATTGGATTTTTACAGGGAGTCAGCATTGATATGAGAACACAGTCATGCCCAAAAGAATTTGTTCTTTCTTTGGTCATGCCTGTGTGAAAATACCAGTGGTGAACCCGATGAGTTATTATCAAAACCTGTTAAAGGACAAGTCCACCTTCATATGCATGTGGATTGAGTGAAGGCAACAATATTAGTAGAACACATCAGTGAAAGTTTGGGGAAAATCGGACAATCCGTTCAAAAGTTAAGAATTTTTAAAGTATCTGCGCAGTCACTGCTGGATGAGAAGACTACTACAGTGTGTGATGTCACATGCGTACAACAATATAAGGAAAATCAAAAGAGAATTTCACAAAACTTTACTTTTTGAATAAAGTGCACATTTCTTCGACTTGTTACTGACGTATGTTAAGGGTAATATTATTCCCCCTGCCTTCTGAAAGAGAGAAGTCGAGTGTTCTTTCATTATGCGAGAAAAATTGAAATATGTTGAATTTTCTTTATTCTTTCTTTATATGGTTGTACACATGTGACATCACAAGCTACAGTAGTCTTCTCATCCAGCCGTGACTGAGCAGAAATTTTAAAAATTTATAACTTTTGAACGGATTGTTCGATTTTCCTCAAACTCTCACTGATGTGTTCTTATATTGCTGCATTCACTCAACCCACATGTCTATGAGGGTGGACTTGTCCTTTAAAGACGAGTCCCGAGAATGCTTGGGCAGGTGTCTATGGGAAAAACGTGTAATAACAAAAATCAGTCCGTCCTCAACGGGTTAACTTTTTTTTTTTTGCCAGAGATTTGGACAGGGCGTACAACACTCTGGGATTTTCTGTGTCAATTGGCACTCACAGCTACACATAAATGGTTTACTGGAGAAGTGATAAAGATGAACGTCGGGACAGAATTAAATATCATGGATGACAACATTCTGGAATTAATTTTCAATGGGGATCAATGACAATACAGGTGCCTGTACCTCCATCACTTTGTCTCTTAGCATTTGAATCTTGGACACATGCATAGGCCCTACTTTGATAAGATCTTACAGTTCAGTCTTTATTATTGTTATTGTCTTTATTATTTCAATGTGGGGAATTTTAGGCCCTGACAATATTTTTGGACATATAGTATGATTGAGGCGGTTGCTATAAGAAAGAAACGAGCAGGTAGCATCGTTCTAGGAACTTTAAATGGTGTGCAAGTATTTTGGTTAGGGTACATGGAGTGAACGTGGCGGGTGTACATCCGACGTCCACGAAAGTGATGATTGTGACGAAGTGGATAAATTAGGTTGGCTAAATTGGCACATTAGCGTGTAAACGTGTCTCTTTGTGTTTTCAACATGTTAACTGGTTAAGCGCTAGGAGACTAAGATGTAATTTGCGTTCTATAAATATTGTTTATTATTTTACTACACCAGTATTACCCTTTCAAGTCATATTCATTTATATACTGTCGGTTCAATTTATTTCATGATGATGCGACTGCTCAGCTCATGTACACTTTTTGAAGTGAAAGATGTGTGGCATGATATTAAAGAGAGTTAAAGACCTTGTCAACGATATTAAGAATTATGTTCAGACTTGTCGCCATCATTGTGTATTTCGAAAAAAAAATGAATTGATATTTTGTGTTGTTTTCTTTTATCTGTGTCTGTTCTCATCTCTGTGCTCATTTATGTACATCCATCTGTATTTATGTTTACATGAATGGCAAAATTCAAAATAGTGCCATTCGTTATAATGCATTTCCTTACCTGAAGGCTCTGGTCGAATACCCGGATGCAAAGAAGGTCCTTGAAATGCATGGAAGAGACCGGATGGAGAAGAACAAGGAGGCAGCAAGGTGAGCTCAGCAATTATGACTGTCCTTATTCATCTGTTTACTGCAGTAAAATCCTTGATTGTGTACGTTCAAGTCCATCATCAATACAGTCACGTTATAGGCAGAAACTATTTTTGACTTTGTTGTTCGAATACGGTTCGGCTGACCACGATTTCTGCAAATTTCTCTGCGTAATTTGGATGTTTGTTGAATCAAAGATTCAGGAAATGACTGTTCATCTACAAATTGATATCCCTCCAGAAAAAAAGGCATTCCTAACTGTGATGTCCCCAGCTATTCAATATGATGTATACAAGTGAGTTCAGTCCTACTGGATCGAGGAACAATATACGTCATCGAGTAGAGTTGATAAACGCGCCTAACTGCTATTTCCCCGCTCGTCAACTGAGACGGCCTAGTTGGCATTGGGACGTTCTCTCTCACGGTGTTTGGTTCAGCGGCTGTCGGACAATCCGTCTGTTTATAGCGAAATAAACAGAGACGCGCGGAAAACCCCTTCCCCCAATCTTTAATTGATATTACACTGTAATTCATCGCCATTCCACACAGTCGTTGCCAGAGCTGTTTGCATTGCCTGTTCCCCCTTCTTCACTCCATATATGTGAATCAGGAGCTTCATCTTTTCTCTCTCTCTCCTTTTTTCATTCTTTTTCATTCTTCCCCGTCCGTTTTCCTTCTTTTTGTTGGTGCTCATCCTACTCCTTTTTCTTTATATCCTCTACACTCCGTCTGCGAATCAGGAACCTTTATCTCTCCTTTCTTTCTCTCTTATTTTCATTCTTTTTCAGTCTTTCCTCGATTTCCTTCTTCTTCTTAATGCTCATTCTGCTAATCTTTCTTTTTATCCTCTGCACTCCGTCTGCGAATCAAGAACCTTTATCTTTCCTTTTTCTCTTCTTTTCTATTTTCTCATTTTCCTTCTTTTTGTTGCTGCTCAGCTTGCTCCTCTTTATTTCTATCCTCTTCAACTCCCTCCTCTCTTTTTCTTTCGATCCTACTTTACTTTTCATCTCCTTTTCAATCACAATAGTTCTCTCTTTCGTTCTCCTCTTTTTCTCTTTTGATGTCAGTCAGTCAGTCATCCATTTCCTCTCCCCTCCTCTTTCTTCTAATTAATCGTTTTACTTTTTTATTTTCTGAACTATTTCTTCTTTCCCTCCTCCTGCTAGCAATTCAACACCCTGTATTTCCGTTTTTGTTTCCGGTATGGGAACATGAACACTGCATTTTAATCTGTAGAAAAAGCTCGAGCGTGAAATCATTTCTTGAAATGTTTATAACGCTTTTGAGAAATTGACGAATAGAGTTCCCTTGATGAGCTCTAAACGAACGTCTCATGTCAATATCATCCAATTGTCTTGCTAATCACGTTGTTGCATCGTTACCACAAAACATCAGCAGTTGATCATTCATTCAAATAATATGGCGAAATAGTTATCTGTAAACTTTATATGTTTATATTGCCGTATGTGAAAGGAGGGAAATGCGAAAATAGGACCAATCAAAATGATACATATGCAACTATAGCCATTTAAATCCTTCCAGTGACACACCACTAGACCTATAACATCAGTGATTTTCATGTTCGAATACATCCATCCTCAATCTTTATGAAATAATGGACAACACTAGCATTACCAATAGGAACTTCGTAATAAAAATGCTGTCCACCTTCACCAAGAACTCCGGTTTTCGCTTTATTGCTAGCTATGGGAGGGGGGGGGGAACGAAAAGTGACGTACATTGCTAAGGTTTTTTTGATAGTCAACTATTACCTAGTTTATTATGATCTCGGAGAAAACAGCCGCGCAGGCACGCTCGCAATACGCACACGCCTCACCCACACGCATGCACAGACAAAGCACACAAACATATACCATTACGTTCCGTTCCGATTCATTACAAGAAGTAATACAAGAGTACAAGCTGAACATGAGCCCGCTCTAATCTCGGCTGTGCTTTCCACATGATGTCTTCAGCGAGAAGAAATCACTACGCCACGTTTGTTTTGTCTACAGCCTGCTAAACTAGGCTATCCCACACAACGCGTCCCCGTTGCGGCTAATTTGTTATGGAAATAACCTAGGCTAACTGTGAAGTCATACAATCACATCCAATATCTAGAAATGTCACGATTCAGGTAAAAACTCAATTAGTCGGCTGACAGAGAAATCAATATTTTTAAAGGTCTTTCCAAAACATTTCAGTGAATACGGACGAAGTTGATAAGTAAGATCAAACATTTACTTGAAAGGGATGAGTAATCGATGTGTAATTGTTAAAAAAGAGCATGCATTGAAAGTAAAAGAAACAATACCTCAAACTGAAAGTATGTGCAAAAGTTTCTCATTTCATCGTAACAATGAAAGCGGTCTTAAGATCTTTTTTTTTTTCTCTCTTTTTATTTTTTTATGCAACCATAAAACAAACAAAGCACACAATAAAAACAATGTACAAATGTCCAGCCTATAGCATTAAAAAGGGTTCAGTAAACAAGTCACATTAAACTATCTGCCATAATGGAATAACACAAGAAGATGGATGTCTATGAGATACATGAAAAGAGAGGATCAACCCGATTTGATTGGAACTGTGGTGTTGAATAACTGCATATCAATACATCATCAGGCCCACGCCTTCACTGGGTTGCCTGTCTCACGACGTGTTGCCTAACGTGTTTCTCTCTCGATCCGAAACGATCAATTCAATGTCGCGCTTTGCTTCGTGTTCTCTCCCTTTCTAAAACAGTAAAATGTAGTTACATTGGTAATATTCACCGACTAAGATTCAAGTTTAGCCGAATTGTTAATTCCCTTAATTTCTTCACAAAAGCTGGCGTACACACTATCACGTGATTATGGCAACAAATACACACACTGACAATGATGGCTGATTTTTTTTTCATTGACATAATTTTGAATGAGCTTATGCGTTCATACACATAAAATTTAAGATTAACACACACACACACACACACACAGCACACACAGTCGCACACACACACACACACACACACAGTCAGAAGTGTTTCAACATATTCATATTATTGTGATCAAGCAAACGCCCTGAGAGAAAAAAATCCACCCTTTGTTCTTGATGTTGTTGCTGCTGTTTCTTTACCTTATTCACAGAATGCAGCGACGAAAGTCCGAGGCGACTTTGCAAGTTCCCGACCAAAGTTCCCGCCCCTCAGATGACAACAGTGGCGATAGTTCTCGTGAAGGTCAGGCGAGCAGTTCGGGCAGTAGTATGACGAACCATGCCATCAAACAGACAGCAGCAGTCACGGGCATTCTTAACCGCATGATTGACAGGAGTAAGAAAGTCATATATTAACCCCTTCTTTGAATTCACTACTTACTATTTTTACCGGTGGAAATAAAACAATAGTTAGATAACAAATGCATAACTGAAGACGGTACATATATATTCTTTTTAATATAAAGCAAAGTACTAGTTAACAGCTACAAAAACAATAGTAATAATGAGAATAATGATAATCATGATAATAATAAGAACAGAAATAATGTTGACAATAATAGTAATGATGATTATTGTTCTTATTGCCATTTTTATCATAATTATCATTATCATTAGTTTTATCATCATTTATCAGTCAAACACTGTGCTCTCTAGAAAGTACGCACCTTTGGGAGATTCGAACTGAGGACCCCGTTTTTGGAGACCAGAGCATCCTCCACTATACCACAGTTTTCCATCTTCCTTCTTTTCTCTCATTTTCCCACCCTCACGTGTATGTCTACACATACACATAGCCGATCTGTTTACATCTCTATGCGTTGAGATAGTAAGAAGCAGAATGCACATCCGCTTCCATCGGCGCCGCTCGGGGAAAATAACTCACGTCAGTTTTCTATTCTGATGCCACACAATCATTATAATGTGACTATAACTCCTCTTTCGTACCAAAGGTGTTGTTTTTTCGCCTCCTTTGGTACTGAACGTTTTGTTCGGGTGCCCTGGCTTAACGCAAGGAAATTTCACATGTCATTCTGTCGCCTTGCAGTAAGGTTTCCTCAGTGTTCACTGTAAACACTGTTTATCAGTTTATCAATTTATCAAGATGCAGTATGTGAGACTCATCTCACCTTATGTTTAAAAGTATATGAATATACTTTCACCTTCTGTCCAGCTGAGAGTCCAGCTGAGAATATAAATGTATTCAATTCATTACTCTATAAGTGTACTTTAGAATATGAAGGGTTTAATGATCTCTAGTACGTCGATATGATAAGAATCTCGTCAGCAATCCTACAGTGTCCTAGCTAGTTTTTTTTTCTTTTAATTCAAAATTGTCCCTAAACCAAACTCTATTGTTGGTGTTTAAGTAAGGGAAAAGTGGAAAAAGAGAACGAAAGAGTGGGAAATAGAGCGGAGTCGTCTGAGAAGGTGTTCAAAAAGGGTTCTAATCTCATTAGGTGGTTAGGAACGAAGCATTTATCAAGATAAAGTCCATCGTGTATGTAACTTTGGACACAACTGCGAGAGCTCAAGTGATTAATGGACGGTGCGATTTATAATGACTTATAGCGAACCAAACAATGCCTAATTGAGCATATGCAGCTGTATAAAGACAGCTTAATCAGCAGTATTTACCAGAAAATGAAGCATCACACCTTAGAAATGAAGTCTTTTCTTTCATTTAAATGCCTCCGAGGGACAGGAATCGTGAAAGATAATTGGCTTTGTGGACCGACTTTTGCACACAATTTGTCGCTTGATTTTTCGTTTTTTAATCAATCTCCTATTTTATGGCGTATGGCACATTCGTTGATTGACACGTCTGCTCTCTCCAGAATTAAATCTTGGCCCCCATTGAATGACACCAATGATTAATCAATGTACTTTCCCTTCTCTGACGTAACTCTGCTGAAGTCAAAATCTCATAATTACACCGTTTTCTTATTCCCAGGCTTGCGTCTGAATCTCGACTTTGCTATGTTTTCTACTGAAAATCGAAGCGTGCGGTTGGGACGAGAAAATACGACAAGATAATTAAGGATTGAGCGTAGTACTAGCTCTTTGCGTGAATTAAATTCTCATTTTGAATAAAAGATGTATGTAAAGATAACGAGTTGCCTTTATTTCTTGAGACCTCCCAAGGAATGATTTCAGATGTAAATGCGGACTGTGACTTTTGTGCATACAGCTCTAAATTCTTTTCAGAATGAAGTTAGTCTTATGTAACGCTCTGTAGTCATCGGTAACACAGCTAACTCCTCAACCTACCTCATTGGCAGATTCTGCTTGCTTGTGCTCTTGTTTCTTTGCTTGTTTGTTAGATTCTTTGATTAATACTTACTGTTGCACTGGGCGTCAGAGAAGGGGTAATTACTGTGGTGTTTATAATCATTTCCTTTTTTGATATCTGTATTTATATCTATATTTATATGTTTTTAAATATATACATCTATGTTTATTTTATATGTATAGATATATCCATATTTACATTATGTATTTATAGTCATATTCATATTCATATCTATGTTTCGATTCATATTCATGTTGAGTATTCAGTATCTCTTTTCACGAAAGGAAAAGTGCTAACAATGAAGTTAACAGTGAGTACACAAAATGTGTTTCTTCCATGTGATCAATGGAGGGCCTTCCTTTAAGTCTTTCCAGAGGGAGGGGTACTATTCCAATGTGCTGGAAACAACATGACATGGGAAGCACTTCCGCGCTTTAACATGACGGACTTTAAAGTGCAATGCGGTGTCAATCAATGGCTTATAATCATTCTAACCGTTTTCCGATATAGCCTTGCTTGCTCGGCTGAGCGTGATGGTCAGAGCAGATTAGATTTCATGGATTGATCGATCCAACAGGGCGACCGGGGGAGCTCTTCCATGGTTCCGTGGTATGAGATGGGGGTTTGTCGGGCATGGTGGGATCGATGTTGAATGAGACCCTGTTTGGCGCGACTCATCGACGAGGAGTATCAATTTCAGATGTCTTTTTTTTTTAACTTTGCTCATGTTTTATTTCTTGTAAGAAGTAGTTAAGTCGTGTCTCAGAAGTTTTTGACATGTGTATCTATTGCTCAAGGACCGTCGTCGTTATTTGATGCATTCAATTTCTTTTCTTCATCTTTCTATTTCAATTTTCAGAATTGTATTCAACTTCATTATTGACATTTTCTCAAAAGTTCTTGTCTTTATCAATATCCTTGTCGTTATTGTTATCTTTACTATCACTGTCATTACTACTGCTATTATAACTGCTGTCATTATTGTTTTATTTTCAGTATCATTATCATTGTTATTAGTACAGCGCTACCATTGCTGCAGTTGCTGCTGACGCCGATTTCATATACAATATGTCATTGAAAGTTTGTATCTGTAGCGTCGCTTCGTGAAGTTTAACTGACATTATTTCCATACTTCTTGCTTTAAATCCAAAAGCCAAAGAGACGAGTGAACTGAGGCACATCATCAACGAACTTCGCAATTTCGACAGTCTGGTGAGTTCGTTGCGGGGTTCAAACATCAATAAATACGCACCAAAGACATGCACATATAGCATTAATAGAAATAGATGTCATCGAAACAATAAGGTTAACATTTTGTAGGACAAAAGTGAACACTGACGACAAAGTGTGGTCACAATGAGTAGTCATCCGACTCTCATAGGTCACTGCCCTTATGACCAGTATACAGCGCTGGAGAGAAAATGATGCTTGTTAACTTACAATGTCTTTCCGTGTATAATATTATTATCGCCCCCCCCCCCCAAAAAAAGGGAAGGTCATATCATGCCAAGAGAATGTCAGAGTGTAAAACTAATGCTTGCACAACACAGCGTGATTGGTCGCAAACCACATAATTATGCAAAAATAAGATAAGGCGATGATGTCATTAAATCACAAGTCGTCCCTTGGTACCGTAAGTACATTGTGGGGATTATAATGCACTTTAGATAATGTGATATTAAAAGACACCTAAACTTCTCGGATGATAGTCTTTTTGTAACTTGCATTGACAAGATATTTACACACAGTATGGCTAGTGTGTCAATTTTACACTCGTGTTTATATAAACTAGGACTTTCAATTATTTACTACTTAAAAAAAAAGAAAAAAGAAACCAAAAATAACTCTATAAATGCCAGTTGTTAAAAAGATCTATTGCATTAATCGGGTAAATACATTGATTGTATGACATGCCATTTAAGACAAAATAACTATATACGGTGAGCGTGAGAATTGAATGAAAATTTGGGCTTCATTTCATAAAAGATGTTAGGGTGGAAACTCTTGCTGGAATGGCAACTTCCAATAGCAACAGCCAATCAGGAAGCTGGATTCTTGTCGTTACCATGACAATTGTCATTCCAGCAAGAGTTGCTATCATATCAATTTTTAATGAAATGGGGGCCCCGGTGTTCTTCAAGTACAAAGTATTTTGTACAGGGTGTTTTATTCTTTACTGTCCGTCCTGTGTAAAAAACAAAAACAAAACAACAACAACAACAGCAATAATTATAATCGTGTGTATTTTTGTCTTATTTTAGTGTGTGTGATTGCGAGTTAGGAATTCTTTGATAGCTGCACAAAATAATGACTCTCTACAGAATGGAGAGTAATATAATTCATCTAAAGTACATATCAGCCATGTCATGTCAGCAATTTTACTTATGTTTTTCTGTTGCCGTTTTTATGCCCAAGAGAGCCAACGCCCTCTAGCTCTTATACGAAGGTCTTGCCACTGTTATTTTCGCCATGTTTCTCTCTTCTTCTCTTGCAGGCTACGAGACAAAAGGTTGCCGAGCTGTCGAAGCGAGTGAGTTAGTCTATCCACTTTGATCCAATCGCTTTCAAGTGCAATTAAAAGCAACGCCAAAGTAACCGTTTTGTCACACAATAAACAACCTCTCAGAGATGGAGGAGAAAGGGGAAGCCAAACCAACTAACACTTATCACACCTCAACAAAATGCCGTCTCTTCTTTTCGCTATATCTTTTTTTTTCTCACTCTACTCTTCCTATACCCATCTCTCACTTCACGCTCAATAAAGCTGGTACAATCGCCAGTAGATTACTTGGTCTCTTCCTGTCCCGATTAATTCCTCGCGCCTGTTTAGACTGGGCATTGCAATGGATGCTACAGCTTGGTTTTCATTCATCATGGCGGCCGTGAAATGATAGAGCAGTGCCGTCGCACGGCATCGACGTTCCATTTTCCTAATAGAAAAGCGATCCGTGAGCGCGCGTGGAAAGCCCATCGTCCCTAAACCCCCCGCCAACGAGTGATTGCCTATCCGATTTAAACGCAGTTTCCGTCGCGCTGTCCTTTTAATTGCGCCACCGAGATGCTCGGCGCACCGACGGACTTCTCAAGTTTCACGCGCCGGCGATCTCCGGGATAGTCCGCCAGCGGAGCTCTCTTTCTATCTGCCCGGCTTCGATCCAAAACCAATCAACTTGATGAAAGTCGATGGAGATTTCGGAAGAGCTCATTTTGGAATCTTCTCATAACAACCCTCGATTGCAATGAGGCCAATTTTCTTCCAATTTCCACTTACCCCTTTCCGGCCCGATGTCGGTTTTGGAGTCTGATATCGCCACTTCTCAGGCGTCCTCCCCCCCCCCCCCCAACTCCCCATTCCCACTTGGCTTCAAGCTATCTGTCGTTGTCTGTTCGTCTGGTGTGTTCAAATCTAACGCTGACTCAGGTCTGCCCTTTTCTCTCTCTTCTCCACCCAGTATCTTCTGCTCAACTTCCTTTACTATATCCTCAATCGTATTTTCTTCGTTTCCCCTACATTCATGTCTCTCCATTCCTCCCTTTCCCTCTCCCTCTCTCTCTCTTTCTTTCTCTCTCTTACTTTCTCCTTTTCGCTCTCCATCTTTCTCTCTTATTCTCCTGTTTTTACGTATTCCTTTAAGGCCACCGCACACTAGAATGACTTTCGGTCACGCGACTAAGCGACTTTGGATCTGAAATTAACAAACGTGTTTATTGTGAGGCTATTGTGATATATTTCGGATCCAAAGTCTGTCAGTTGTGCGACAGAAAGTCGTATTGTGTGCGTTGGCCTTTATAATTCTTTACTTCTTGCCATGGTGAAAATATCAGTCAATGTAACATTCTACTTTCACCGTTATCGTACAAAGAAGGGGGTAACCATATTTTTCATCCTGCTCACATGATATTGTTCTCTACACATGCAGTATTTTGATACATCTTGAATGAATCATTTTCGATGTCTTTTTCCTCTCTTTCCCTCTCTCCCTCTCTCTCCTTCTCTATCTCTTTCGTTCTCCCTCCCTTTCTCCAAATCTAGGTACCTCTCTTACATTTACTTTTAATTCCTGTCCTGCAGCACCATAATTGTAATGCAAATTCTTACCCAAGTATGTTTATTTTGCTCCTCATTCCTCCACGCGGAAATAGTGTGATGACCTGAAGAAACAGCTGTGTGAGCGCGACGGTGAACTTAAGCGCGCTCTTCGCCGCATCAGCGAGTTGGAGAGCCGTGTGGAGAGTAAACTGCGCCATGGACCACTTGGGCGTGGACGCCCCAACGGAAGTCACCAGAAGCGCATGAACCTCGGCCGCCTGGCGCTCACCAACCTGAGACGGAGCAACAGCATGGAGAGCAGCGGGGATGACTCGTCGAGCATGTGGGCCAGTTTCGACGCGGAGGACAGCGGTCCTAGAATCCTGATCACCTTGTCATCGGAAGAGAAGTCGGGTTCGACACACGACGGCAATGCGAGGACGGGAAATGGGCGGACGGTCAACGGTAATCGGTGGGCGCGCACCATGGTCGTGCCCGGCATCTGCCTCAACGGAGTGATGCAACAGGAGCCGACAGAATTCGAACTTATCCGATTTGTCGGAGACAACGCAGACTTCGACCCGAACGACCGAATGCTGCTGGAAGAGATGGCGAACGGTGGAGATTACGCGAGCGAACGCCGAGACGTTCTCTACAGTGATCTGCAATCGTTGTCTTCAAGAAGTTACCTCGATTCGAATCGAATGTCGGCTGAATTAACGGACGCTTCATGCTTCAGCGATAACTCCATTGACAGTGACTTTTGAACAACACTGGACGATTAAAACACACTTCTTTTTCTTCCTCCGAATTTGCACGAATATATTCAGCTGCGAATTAATTAAACACTCATTCAGAGAATTATGATTCCCTTCTTTTGGGGGACAGATTTAACACACTCAGTAATCCAATACTTTATAACTCTCAACAAAATGTATGGTGATAAGACCTATTTGACATTTGCGTTAAGCGATTTTGGCAGATATAAACTTGCAAATGTATTCAGTTCTTTCGCAATGCATACGTTGTATGAAATATACCATGTATTGATTGTTTGAGGTTAAATATTATGTATATTTTCCAGGGGATCAATTAAGTGAGTGCAACAGATATGTGGAAACAAAATCAGCATCCAGTGACGAAAATCGAAGAACACTTTTGAGCGTCATTGGAATGTATAGTCAATATCGTTATCTTCCGCTACCGACGCTGGCGCAAAGTTCTTCATTTTTCTGCACAAAAAGAGAAAATAATATCATTCTTAATTGAACGAAGTATTTTGCGCTTCATGTATAACGGAAGCATGCGATCATTTCTTTGCTAATTATTTTGAAGGGGAAAGTAATCTTCCTCTCTTAAGAGAAAAGCAAAGTTCATATCTGTTTCACAAAGATGAATGAAGGGCCAATGCGACGTAAATGGCGTCACAGTTAATTGACTGACAGACCAATGTCAAATCATTTGGAAGTGCCGAAATTAGATAAGCAAGTAAACAAGGGGGGGGGGGGCGCTGTCCTTGACTGACCTGTTGTTGATGGTTAAGTTGAGATATCTTCAAATTCATGAAATTCTTCCGTCGAGATGTTTTCATTGCAACTGATTTACGTCGATGTAGGGCAATTTGTCAATCAGCTGCATTGAGATATCTTATTACATGTTTCCTTCGTTTTCACCGAGCATGCGAAAATCATTATGTTTTTTTTCCAATTTCAATTATGATTTATTTCTACAACTTTTTTCCCCAAGAATACAATGTACCAACGAAAATATTATAACATCAGAGATGAAGTGTTTAAACAAAATTGATAAATCATGTAGAAACAAAATTCAGTAACAGTTGATATATTTGTTGCTTTTCACTTTCATGATACGTTCCACCTTGCAGGGGCCGACACAATATACATACAAAACCAACACGACTAACAAACTGTTCCCAGTGATTTACTCGCAAAAAAAAAGGGGGGGGGGTCTTATTTCGCTTATTTTTGTCAATCTGTCCCCTCCCACTTCCATTTCAATCCATTTTCCTGTAAAATCAGTTACTGATACTCTTCATCACGCCATTTGTTGATAAGCAAGAAGTTGGTTGATTATGAGAGAAAGGGCGCTTAAGTGGAGGAGCGTCACATTTATAAATTGTCCTTCTTTTTTGCGGTTACTTTTTGATTTCAAAGGATAAAACTGAATTGCAAGTTCCTACACACCCCAAACACATAATTGTCTCTCATTATTTATTTTTTTTTCTCACACATCCGATCAGTCCATATTCCCGCAAAGTACTTTCGCCATCTTTAAATGCATAGGAAAACTCAAACACAATCTTTTTGACGTAACGGCACTCACAGATGTTGGATGTTCGCACAAGCAAGACGTATTGCAGACAGTGTGCTTCTGACAGTGTGGAGCCGTACGAAAAAGAAAACAAAGAAGGTCTTTATCACATTGCCATTTTTTCGTTAAACACGATTTATCCTTCTTAGCAATTCAAGTATACATATTAAAAATGAGCGATCAGATTTCCGGTAAGTTTTGATTGGTGTCAATAGGTGAATTGTAAATTTTTCGAAGCCAGTTTTGACATTGCACTTCTTTAGTGGAGATCCGTGCCATTCATGTATTATTGAACTAAGCGCCGATTCGAGCAACCTTCTTCTCATTGGTTTTGTGTGTGTTCGACAATCCTTGACCCTATTCGGTTTAATATTGTGACGAGACGAAATAAACACGTTGTAAGGCGATCTCTTCCCTTTATGTTAACTCGGACACGGAAACACGATCATGTTTTCCTTTCAGCATCGTTCGCGCACGTCTTGCAAACTTCAGTTAAGTCACAACCATGCAACTATAAGAAATTTGGCGTGTCTGGACAGAATCAATAATTCCGCTTTGTTTACTTTATTCAACGAATGCATACATTTAACTAGCACGTCCGACTAGGAAAACATTGGATGAAAGTAAGGACACAATGGTATACCTACCACAAACATGACATACATTGCGTCAGGAAAAAAAAAAAGGGAGCTGTCTAACTTCATATCATGTAGTTAAGCCCAAGAAGAAATAACTTCATTACAGTTTGAATTTTCAACTCACCCAACATAAAACATGAATGATATCCTACCCCATCCTGGGACGACAGAATATGCATTTCTTTTTCAGGAAAAGAATCAAAGAATACTTCCATTTAATACTCATTAGTACACGGGCTCAGTGGTTTTAGCTTGATTTCTTTTAGGCCACGCGTCGTTTCAAAAAGTTAAACAGGGTGGAAAAGAAAGATACTCTGAAAGGGACAGAAATGAAACATACCACGTACTGTCAAACCGCCCGGTTTGAAACCAAAGGGATAAGATTCGGTTTGAGAGTGCGAACAATTGCGAACATGGCATGAAAAAAAAAATACAATTTAAGTGGGTCATTTGTCAAAAACATGTAAAGATGTACTAAAGAGATATGATGAAAATGTCCGTCCTCTTGTCTCAAATGTAGTCCCACGTTTTGTATCATGCTTCACTATATTTTTGTCATAAAGATGTGTTATCATAATGTTGTATTTATCGATGAAATTTATTGTTACCAAAGAGCAATAAACACGGTGCAATGACTGTTGCTCGCTCGAGATTCCAATCAATTTTGTGTCTGTGTATTTTTTTTTTCGATTAAACATTGGTACGTAAAATCTTATGTCAAGTTTCGAGGGCTATTGTTTCATATGATCATTTTTAAATTCATCCGCATAGTCAGGATATGTATAGTGTATATGTGTATGTTGTTTTTTTTTTATTTATATGTTTTATTTCGAAATCACATGAAATCACAATATTTACAAATAATCATCAATCAGCAAAAACGAGAAAAAGAAAAAAAAAGAAGAAAAAAAGTGACAAGAGCAATTCAGAGATAATATAAAAAGAGAACCATGTTTATAATATAGACATATATATATATATATATATATATATATATAGAGAGAGAGAGAGAGAGAGAGAGAGAGAGAGAGAGAGAGGGGGCCTTTACATTGTACACATATATTTTTGAGTGCTTGTCTGTCTGTACGAGTATCGCTTAGTGTGCTATTGAATATCACCTGTGTATGCATTGCATGCATGCAAAAGCAGTCCAAACTCTGATACACACGAAATTAAAAAGAATGAATGAATAAATGAATGAATGAATAAATAAAGATTTTCCAATTCAGCAAAATAGAGTCACTGGGCAAATGCAACAAGCGTTGTACTATAGCTTGCAAAAATGCAAGCGAGGAAAATGATATTGATATGTAATTAGCTACATTCTGAAAGGTGAATGCCATTCTTGGAACACTTAATTTTTTTTTTTTTTGTAAACAAGAGGTATTGTGGAAATCTGATATAGCATTTCAACCTGTCAAAAACCAAATGGAAGAGACCTTTTAAGTTAATAAGTGAAAACAAAATTGCTTCATTCATTTACAACAGTACCGAGCCATAAAAAATTGTAGAAATAGGGCCGATTTGCGATAATAGAGCTCGTAAAGTCATCTGGGTTAATATTACTGAAATCATACAAGTTTCTGCTCAGTTTTCTACGACTCAGACAAGCACTGTTTGTCCCGAACTTCTTCTTAGTTGGGTGGCGTCCTTTTATCCTCCTCATGAACGCATCGTTCTGCTTTTCTGCCCCTTTTCTCATCTCGCTTTGCAAGTGGTACTCAGATTTCCCCTGCGTACAATGGTGCCCTAATTGACTTTAAACTGCTCGGGAACCGGAGGCGGGCTCGCTCCCCCGCTGCGCGCGCTAAATTGGTTTGAACGCATCCGACCCGGGGTTGCTCGGTGATACCGTTTGTCGGCCGGCGAGTACAAGGCATATCTAGTGGAATTATCATTATGGGGAGTCTTAGAAAGATAGGATTTTCTATTCTTCTCCGACAAAATGAAAATCAATGTGCATTCCTTTAAAGCCAAGTCCGACGTCCGAGTGCGACGGTCGGTAGAAGGAAGACTTAGTGGTTTAGTGTGGCGCCTTCAGTGTATTGACCTGTAGGACTGAACTCTCCGATCATCAGAAGATAAGTGTTCTGAGAGAGGGAGGTCAAAAAGGGAGAAGGGAAAGGTATGAATTTGCTATGATGCCATGCAGGGTACCAAAGATGGAAAGCATTTTTCTTTAATGTAAACAAAGGGTTTAATGCAACTGGGGTTTCTTAGGCACCATTTGTAGGCCCCTACATCTTCCATAACCTCTCTTGATTTTTTTTTTTTTTTTTTTTGCATTTCTCTACTGATCGAAACCTCACTTTCCGTACAAGTTGGACACAATATCACTGATGTTTAGAATAATGTTGAAAAAGATGATGATAATGTTTATGATACGTGTAACAATGACTATAATGGTTTTGATAACAACAATGTTATGACGATCTAAGGCAGAGGTAAAGCAGATACCAATGAAAACTTTCATTAACCGTTTTCCGCAGCATCGTCATTGAGTATATAAAATTCTATGTATTCATAAAGCATGACCAGTTGATTTTCTCGTACTGTATTGACTTGTTTTGATAACTGAAATATCCAACACATTTAAGGGGCTTATTCTTGTATATATGTATATATATATATATATATATATATATATATATATATATATATATGTATATATATATATATATATATACATAGATAAATACATACTTACACTCTTAAAAAGAAAAGGATAAATCAGCATTTTAAAAGGGGCGTGGAGTGACAGCGTTTTAAAATTGTTGTATTTACCCCTTTTCTTGCTGTATCTAGCACATCTAACTGTTGGATTCAGCTGGATAAAAGGGTGAACATTTAAAAAACGCTGTCACTCCTCGCCACTTTTAAATGTTGATTTACCCTTTTCTATTTAATAGTGTACATACATGTTTACTTACGCAGACATGTATACAGCGCACACATGCATGTGTAAACGTAATCTGGTGTGTGTGTGTGTGTGTGTGTGTGTGTGTGTGTGTGTGTGTGTGTGTGTGTGTGTGTGTATTTTACGTGTTTTCACATAATCTGTACTTCTTGATTATTGTTTTATTTTGCATTGGTTTTGGGTGTGTGTGTATGTGTGTGTTTGTATAAGTGCGTCAAACGAAAAGTAAAATGTATGTTTCTCAGTTGCATTGATACATAGTGGATCAATGTTTCGTGGTACCATGGTGGCGAGGGAAATAGCAGGGTATTTGGGGCTTTAATCCACAGCAGACAATCCGGGTAACATTAGTAGGCTACCGAAGCCTGCGACCCGCCGCATTATGAGCATCTTGGAAGAAACTTTCGATCGGACTTGATTAATCAAAGGAACACCGCCCCGATCCCCTCCCCGAAACTAAATGGCGACATTTTGGGAGGTAGTGGATCATCACCCACCCTTACGCATTGTCACTGGCTGTAGGCTTCCTTTTCGCTGCCACTGACGTGGAAAAAATGTGGCTCGATTCGGGGAGATGATCATGTGACACGGCTATTTGTAAGATGCACACAAACACAGTTGCGCTTTTTAGATTTCTCTGGTATTTCTTGTCTTCGTTGAGAAAAAGTATCTTCAAAGCTTGCTCCATCTTACTAGAATGCCATTCATATTTGGTGACATGTTGGCATATAAAATTTATCTAGAACTTATACGTGTGTATAGATGTACGGTACATATATACAAATATAGGCCCGAATTCACGCAGATGGTACAATTATTGAAACCATGGACAATTTGTATTGGGCGCCAAGTGTCACATGGCCTATTTCAATACGAAATCAGTCATTTCGTCGACGAAATGTTGTCATAGTCACATGTTGCCGTAGTGTTTTGGTTTTATGTTTTTTTGTTTGTTTGTATATATGTTTGTATGTTTGTTTGTTTGTTTGTAAAATGTGATTTAACCACCTGGTAATGATATCATCCCATAAAAATGGTCTACTGCAATGACAATGAAGAGGACGGGCACATTCACATACTTAAGACTTTAGTCCAGTATAACATTTTCAAGCGCTTGGTTAACCAAGTTTTAATGTTTGTTTGCTTGTTTGTTGTTGGGGTTGTTGTTGTTGTTGTTTTTTTTTTTGAGGGGGAGGTTAACAGTAAGGAGTTTGTTTGAAGTACATTCATAGCTGTTAATTGAATGCAATTCGAAACAGAAAAAAATACAAAAAATACTGTTATGATATGATGGGGTATTGGTGGGATGATGTATCATTATCCCTCTTGCACTTGCAAATGTGTGAGAAGCTCAGATCCTTTTGTGATTTTTTTTTTTTGTGTTTCCAATAAAAATTTTAGACAAAGCGTTTCTCTATTTTTTTAACTTCAATGCACATGAAGGACAGGGATTTTATAACATCCGGCCTAATCAATAATTATACATAATTATTTGTTGACTATCAAGTAGTATTAGAGTGCAGTGATCAACTTACTATGTCATTGGTTAAGGTTGGTTACTGTAGTTTTGTGGTGACACCAATTTGCAGAATTATAAGAGGTTGTCTTCATTAACAAGTCCTTCAGTTCTAAAAACACTTTCACAGGTAATTGAGAAGAGTAATTCTCTTTACGTAAAAGAGGGAATAGTTTTATTTTCTGAAATAGTTTTTGAGGACTTCACTGATGCCATTAGACAGTAAATTTGATTATTTTGGGTTTTTTTTTTCTTCATTGAACTATGCTAGGAATTATGACATATACCGTCTTCGAAGCATGCATTATGATTTACTTCCTATGTAATTCTACACCACCCATAACTAATTCTCTCTCTTTTATTAGCAATCGATTACAATACATGCACAGCTAGAATGAAGATATCCTGTTGAGATTCAGGTATTCACTTAGCTCCTCTGTTCTAATGGCGGACATCACTTCCTATTCTGTGTTCTTGCACGAATTGAAAGGAAGCGATGTAACGGTTTCAATCATCGGGCCCACTATCTTTCAATTACCTCGGAGTAAAATCTGAAGAACAGTCTAACAGACCAATACTCAACTGTCGAGCAATTCGTCTCTCAACTACGTGACAGACTCTCGATTTCGTGATCTGAAAAGTAGTCTTCATTATCGTCTCGAAAAGTCATTCTTGTTCCCAAAGCTGGTATCCACAGGTTTCACTTTCTCTGATTTTTCTTATCCGCAGTTAAATTGATTCCACTGATTGTTTATGAATCTTGTCCTCACCTTTTCTTATTCTTTCTTAATGATTTTTGTACTCCCCCCCCCCGCTCTCCTTTTTCATTTCCATTTTCCACGAGTAGGCATTTTCTAAACAAGTGTACATGTTACTTTGTTTGTTGTATGCCACTGTTTATACACTTGTGGTGAATGCATAAGAAGTTGTTCTAGCATGCACAAATTGTCAATTCTTCAACATTTATTTGCAGAGAGAGAGAGAGAGAGAGAGAGAGAAAAGAGACAGACAGACAGAAAGACAGACAGACACAGAGAGAGAGAAAGAGAAAGAGAAGGAGAAGGAGACAGATAGGAGATTATCTCAATTCTTTTTCCGTAGTTTCTAATCCATGCCGGTGGCCTTGCAGATCTGAAATGTCAATTGTTGTTAGTGAATACCTCCTGATGAGCGCACTCAATAAAGATAGTCAAACTCTAAAGAGCTTCTCGGCGCGGGCGCCACCCCTTTCCACCGCAAGAGATAAAAGGTTGTGGGTTTTGCTGAAGAGGAAGAATGAGGAAGGGGGGAAAAGAGCATCGATAACCCCGATAGACTGTAGAGGTGTCATCGGACATTATGAGCTCTTGACGGAGATAATTAGATGGCGCCTGAAGAGAGGTGCGCCCACGACCCCCTCTCCATCAATGGCTACCCCCTTTTCTGCCCCCGCCCCTCCTTACGCGCTCTTCCCTCCCAAATGGGATTTTACTTTTCAACTTTTCCCTGGACCACAATGTCCACTACTTATCCAATTAGCCACTCATGCTAATGAAGTGACCAAGCGAGCCATTGTCCAACCCCCAGGGAACCTTTTTACAACAAAGATCAAGTATTTGGGGCATTATTTACGCCAGGACTACGAGGGTAATCTTCCTGTCACCGTTCTTTCTCTCTTCATCAGAGTCTTATTTTGTTCCTTCCAATAATGAATTGGCCTTTCACCCGATGATTACTTTTCAAACACACAGAAATGTTCTCCGTTTCCACTCACTTTCAAACTGTACTGCTGACGACTGTCCATATCGAGGACAATTCCAATACCTTACCATACAATTCTCTCTGGATTTTTTTCTTCTTGTTCCTTAGTTCTCTCACTTCCTCTCTTTACTGTCTTCTGTCTCTGTTCATTTTTCTTTCTTTCGTATCATTACCAGTTCTTCATCAGAGGGGAATGAAAAATATCATACAGATATTGACTTACCAGAGGTGGAATATAACATTTGAGATCCTCGCGGGAAGTTATATTTTTGTCGAGGATTATTATATTTTTCCGAGACAAAAATATAACTTCCCAAGGGAAATTAAATGTTATATTCCTACCGAAGGAAAAAGTCAATATCTGTTATATTATATGACCTACAGTACAAGAAATAAACTGCTGTATAGGCCCTAAAGCAAAACGACTAGGCACTAGGTCTAGAAACACTACTCCTTTTCGCAGTCATATTCATGAACGCGCGTACCGCATGACAACAGTGCGCTAGTGCCAGTGGTATTCAATCGAGCCACAAGTAACCTTCATACGTAGATCTAACTCCGATGGCTTTCACGTAGGCCTACCGGGAATTCGTTCTTCCGGCGTGGAGTACGACTGTTGCCTGTTTATCACATACTGAGTAATTTCTAGAACAGTCGTTAATCAATCGTACGTAGGGCCTAGTTTCGTAGCGGTAGAGCTAGATTTTGTAATGAGAGATGTAAAAATTGTAGAAGACTAGACCAAATGCCGCTTTTGGTCTGGGTAAAGCGAGCTTGTTGACATAACATTTGTTTGTGGTGATGTATGAGAATGTGAACTTTCTGATAATGTAGGGCCTAATCTCTTCTGCCTGCGGTCACTGGTACAAGAGCTGTTTAGACTACGGACCTGGCCCTGGTCCAGGTCCTGCGCTAGTACAAGTAGCATAAAAACTTACTCAGTTCAGGCTCTGGTAATGTAATGGGAAATCCTTTGGCTTTCCTGTCACGACTGTCTAACATTGATTGGAGTAGGAGGCTCTATAGCAATCAGGACAACAATTCTTTCTCTCTCACAAGCGAAGGGCAGCTGCTCATCAAAGCTGCCATGCCAGTTTGACGAAAACAAATCAGTTGCAATTTCGTAATTCGCGCTTGCAGCAACGTGCAGTGTACTAGCGTGTGACGTGTCAGTGTGATGCTCATTTAATACCGCTAGCGCATTCTGTTAAACGTAAGTGGTGTAATGGTGCGTGTGGTCGGTCGACCGGTCACGATTACATTCGTAAGTATGTGTGTGTGTGTGTGTGTGCAAAGCGTCTCTGTGTATGTTGCGCGCATCATAACAATTGATTTTTTTATTACGTCACCCCTCCAGATATAACGCCATTTGTTTAACGTAGTCGCTGTTATATTCCATGATTGTACGTAATTTACGTCATGTTATGAAATATAACGCTTCTCATCCTTGTGAACATGGTCACGTGACAGCATTTTGACCAATCACACATTGGTATCTATATAGGTCATATAATATAATTATATACACATGTGGATGAAATAAATACAACAAATTAGAAGAACACATCAGTGAATTTTTGAGGAAAATCGGATAATCCTTTCAAAGGTTTTGAATTATTACTTATCATAAAAGTTTTACTGCAGCTATCGCTGAACGAGAAGATTACTACAGTTTGAGACGTCACGTATGAAGAAAAATATTTGGAAAATATCAAGAAAACTCAACAAAACGTCAATTTGCATGAAAAGTATACATTTCCTCGAATTGTTTCTGACATATATGTTTAGAGTATCATCATTTACCCTGCTTTCTGAAAGAGGTATATACAAGTAAACTGCTCTCTCGTTGTGATAGAAAAAGTGAAAATATATTCCAAAGTGTGCAGTCGATTCACAGGAAATATGTACGATTGCAATTAGACACCTCGAATACTGGATCAATACTATGGTTGCAAGTGAATGTTGTTTTTGCGCAGTGTTGGAACGACGGAAAACAAAGCATCACTTCGTATTCGACATTTATTTTTATCAACTATGATCAGACAGTGTGATTCAGACCAGTTTATGCGTTAATGTCATAAATCCACTCTTCGGTCATTCCAGAGTTCTCTGTCTTGTCTGTATAGCGTTACATGAGAGACATTGTTTGAGACGTCACGTATGAAGAAAAATATTTGGAAAATATCAAGAAAACTCAACAAAACGTCAATTTGCATGAAAAGTATACATTTCCTCGAATTGTTTCTGACATATATGTTTAGAGTATTATCATTTACCCTGCTTTCTGAAAGAGGTACAAGTAAAGTGCTCTCTCGTTGTGATAGAAAAAGTGAAAAAAGGAATAAGATTGGGACAGAGCGATGTACCCCAGTAAATGTTTCGGTGTGTTTTGAATAGCATTCTTTGACTGTTTTCAAAAATTGCAAGGATTCTTGAACGCCCTCTATCATCAAGGCCCACGTGACCATACTCTTAATATTACTTTTAGTCCCTAGCCTCCCTAACTAATTTCCTGGACAGGCAAAAGAGATGAGTGGCATCGTAGTCATCCACCACTATGACGGAGGGGAAGCTTTAGGACAGGGGTATACACCAGATGCAGTTGTGACCATCTATTGTCTACAAGTTCTGCAGATAAGATAGGAACTTGACATCTTCCCTCTCCTTTTCGTTTCAGAAAGAAGTAGCTTCCTCGCCAGGAGCAGGCATCCAGTTCATTCTTAGCCGTTCCCTGCCCCTCCCACTCCTCAACTGCCATTAACATTTATAATGATGAGGTAATTAGATAAATACACCTCGGGTTTGTTAATCCTATACGAGTTTGATGGCTAGGGAGGAGCATGTCTGGGTTTAGCCCCTCGGCAGAACAAGGGGGCATCTCAAGCTAATCCCCCGCTCTTATCCGTGTCGCTTTCTGCCTAGCTAATGATAATGGCTTTCAAGCTGGAAATAACGGCCCCTCGGACAACAAAAGGGAAGGCAATTATTCTTGACTGCCTTCGTCTCAAATAGCCCATCTCAAGCAATGGTCATCCGGTCGATACGCCAGCCTTTCCTTCTCAGAGTCTTAATGGCATTCCAATGCATATGTAGAGTATAAATGCGTTCGTTCATTATTCTATCCTTTAGCCTTATCCACGTATTTGTGTGTGTGTGTGTTTTTTAAGTTATTTGGTGTTTACTGAACTCCTTATTTATGTCAAAAAGTTTCTTCAAGACAATTTGCCTGTCTGACTTCAGTATTTGTCATAAAAGTCACAATCAACAGCTTTTGTATTTCAGTTCACAGTATTTTTCACGACTGAAATGTGTATTCAAATGTCCATGTGCAAGATTATGACATTTCTTGAAATGACGTCATTGAAATGAAGTAACTCGTTTCTAATTTCTGTGCAAAAAAAAAAAATCTTTAGATGGTAACTTGCATTGTGTGTAAACTGTTTTTATGCATGTTTCAAGCAGGATGATATCACGAATGGCTGCTTTTTAAGTTTCTTTCTGAGTTACGTTTACGATTTGTTTTTGTTCAAGAGATGACAGAGAAAGATCAAACAAGCAAAATATTGAAATTTCATTTGAAACGTCTTTACTTGTTTAGATAAAACTGCGATGTCAGTTTTAATTAATAATTATAAAAATCACATGGGGAGCTGATGTTATGACTCAACAACTCTCACATTGATTAGTAGGCCTACATATGAAACATGATCCAAACACTATTTTCGGTCAACATCTATTTTCCCTTAAAAGTCATAATATCCATCTTCCTAAACTTTGATTATGAAAAAGTCGAGTCTTTTTGTATTTAATCAAAAAAAAAAAAGGAAGTAAGTGGAACATTAAAAAAAAAAAAAGTGGTGTGAGCTGACCGTCAGTGGAAGACATCATCATTATTTAATCTAATTTGCCCGAATGATAATTTATTGTGAACAATATCATCGTTTCGTGCAACGAAAGAAACTCTAAGTTTCTTTCATTTTCTCTTATGATTCTCTTTCCGATTTTATTGCAATTTCTACCCAACTATTTGTATCATATTGCTTCGTATTATTATGAATGGTGCGTCACTTTCACTAAGTGTAGTGCACCACTTCTGATAAAGAGCAATATAGCGTGGCACAGACAAGTGATGGTCGGATTCCCTCACATCGGTCAGATTGGTAATGGTGTTTTGCGAGCGCTAATTAACAGGAACTCAAATCCGCACACATTACGCAGACTAGTGACGTTAATACGGCCTCTACCTCTTTCCTCAAACGAATGATGACTACGAATGTTGCCTGATAGCATCAATCGATTTCAAACCCGAACTCGCTCACGCCATTGTCACAGTGTTACACAGATTGGCCTATCACTATTCGTTTGGCGAGAGGATAATGTGTTCTCATTTCATTGCCACATTAAACATATCGATATTATCGACGAAATATGGTCGCCAACAAACTGCGATGTCGCTACAAATTATCCCTTTTGTTTCATCAACAAATTACAACATGACAAATACGTTCTCTCTTGTTTTGCAGGGAGATAAAAAAAAGTGAGATAGGTTGATAAAAAGAACAGTACATAATGAACCCCTTGTATCGGGCCAATATAATGCAGAGGTTATGTTAAGCCATGAGAGTAATGATGTTTATTGCTGTGGTCAGTTTCATTTATGTCCAGTTCGTAGCCTCTCCTGACTAATTGCCGAATGTCTGACCAGTGGTCATTGATGTCCAGAAATCGATGCAATGCATACTGCTCGGTTTCAATTACTTAAGTCGACACCCAAAAGCCAATATGTGCGTGCAATTAGCACATGTTATTATCAACTTGTTCCATAGTCCGCTACATGGGTATTGCGTGGGGTATATGATTGCTGCCGGCATTGAGAATGCGTTTCATGTTCTACGCTATTGTCTGCTGAGGTGAAGTAAGGTTGCTAAAACCAGCTCTTCGCGGCTATCAGCCGTAGCTGGCATTTTAGGAAACAATTTCAGAAATTACCATCCACATTTTCTATTCATTCTTTTTTTTTTCACCATATTTTTCTTCAAAATATAGGTCTTTATTGTAGGATTTTAATTTCGTATTTCCGATGTTTCAGATTTAGATAGATTACTTGATGAGGAATAGAATTTGCTGTTCATTTCTTCCAAGACTTGACTCTCGCTTTGTCGGTTGATTTCTTTGGCCATCAAAAGCAAACTCATTAAGTGTTGCGTCCTTGATATGTGATTGCTTGGACTGTCGAATACAATTACCCCATGAGAACTCACAGAAGTGCCCTGTGGCGATGAACGGAATCTAATTCGATGAATAAGATATAATTCCTATTCTTCGGAGAAAGGCAGGACAAATCATGAAAATGATAATTTGAAAAACTTTACAAGCAAGAATGGATAATCATTTCAGAGAGGGGAAAACTCTAAGTGCACTGTTGGATCTTTCAGACATAGGTTATAGGGGTGTCTTGTATAGTGAACTTGTCCGATGGTATCCTAACAAATCTGCATAATTTAGAGGCACCTGTAATTAAATCACACGCATAACTGACATACAGCACATCCAATAAGGCGATAACGCGCCACTAAATCAATAAACTCCTAACCATTACTTCACTGTTTGCAACAACCATTTCCGATAGTGGGTGAGATCCGTCCCAAAGTGATGATGCTCCCTATGCCATTCGTGTTTACCAGAACGGGCCCCTAATCATCGTAACAAGTTACTGATGGCCCGAAGACGAAGCAATCCTCACATTTTCCCGCGGTTATGGGATATATTTCCCTCTTAGCTACCCACCGTTCCGAAAAAAACAATCAGAGAAACGAACTAATTAATTACAAACGACCCCGGGCAAGTACAGAGTACTGCGCGAATAATGCCTCGCGATTTCGCGCCATATTTTTCAGCTGTCGTTCTAATTAATCTCCCGCCGAATTACCCTGATTGATCAGCGCAGACGGTCGTTTGGCGTTATCATACAGATATGACAAGGCCGTCATCATTCTCCCGACCGGCGCTTCTTCTTCTTGCAATATCCCCATAAAGTCTCCTTACCTGCAAGATTCATTAAGGGGTTTGGGCTCGCCATTACTCGTCATCTTCCTGTTTAACGAATCACCGCCATACTTCTCTTGTCTTACTTTTCTTTGTTGTCTTATCTCAATTCTCATTTTCTTGATTGGAAAATAGTGGCTAATGATAGGTTTAGGATTTCTCGCGCAGGATTACTGCGCCTTTTTTTCCCCCTCCCTCGAACCCGTGACCGGAGCCGCGGTCTTCCATCCCCGGCTCCGGCGCGGGTCCATGATCCGTCTTGACGCAAATGGCGGAGAGCGATTTCGCGGAGAAAACTTGTCCGTTCCCGTAGCTCAATCACCAAATTAATCCATGGTGAAATATGGGCATCGGGATGGGTAGTAATCAAGAGACATCCAAGCTTGTATCACGACGCATATATCAAGTCCTCCCGTAAACGAACGGCGAGGAAATAGAACCACTGATTGGTATTTAAACTCTACAATCATATGCTGCGTGTTGCCAGGAAGTTTACATTCGAGGCGTTTTGGTCTGCTCAACTTTTACAACTTGATGTGCAGGCGCTGGCTCCATCGTTGTATATAGAGGCAAGCCATGAAATGAAGGGATATACACTAACACGACACATAATTCAAAAAGGTTTAATTTCGAAATGGTCCGTGTTTATGGTGTGCGGCGAATGGGGAAATTCAGAGTCTATTACCTTCTTCCCAAGATAAATATGATGTCAACCACCAATCACGCTTTGATCCGGGTAGGAAGACGTGGAGACTAATATAGAAGAGAAGAATTTCTCAGATCTTGCTCAATTTATATTTTGACCGATTATCTGTCTCTGATTGATTAATCAATGATCCTGGAATAAGAATTCGCATGTGACATAACAGTGAGGTCGGGGAATATATGTTTTATATCATTTGCAGGACAAACAAAAATTACCAGTCGGATGATCTTCGCAACTATGAGCACTTACGTCATAATAGAATGCTAGAATGAATGATTAAACAAATAATATTAATTTTTGTAGTCTGTGACACTCTAATCATCATGTTATACAATAGACCCTACTTGGTACTCTGCCCGACAAGACAAAACGCTACTACTTTTATTATCATGGCGACATAAACTCACGCAATATGTGGAATGACGATAATTTCAGGAGTTTTACGTGTTATTGAAGTAATGCACAAAGAGCAAAGTGTTAACCAATATTGCACACACACCGATCATAACATATGCGTGCAAGTTTTAAGATTGATTATAACAACTGTGACTTTGACAACTTTTATGTCTAAGTTATTCCAACTGAAGGAAATATATATGGCCTTTGCCGCAGTTTATACCCATCTCATCTTGAAACGTTAACCAAAAAAGAACCAAAAAGATTATTAACCTGACACAGCCAATTGTTACATTGCAGGGATAATTGATTATCTCAGAATTCAAGTAGAATCTACTCCACTTTTAGGCATTGGCCTCAATATGAGAGTAATAAAGTGACACTTTAAAAGTTAAAATCAGATAGGGATAAGAAGGTTATGTACAGATTTCGTGAGGGTCACGTATTCTCACCCCAAAAAAAAAAACCACAAAAAAACCCTCAGATATTGGACGCAATCACGTGATGCCAACTTAATGACGTCATGATGCCATCGCCTTGAGATTCTCTTATGTAAATGCATACAAATCGTCACTCAGTCCTATACCTTTGCCTTTCTAATGAAGTGAAACATGGACGAATCGTGTGATCCAAATCAGACTTTTGAAGAGTTGTAACAATTAATCAAAGGTGACTTTACAGGAGGCTGAGTTATTGTTTGAACTTTGAATTGACATAATTTTGACATTATTTTACACAAATTAATGGGAAAATCGTAAAGCGAGGACATTATCTCATTATCCTATTTGTACAGCATGGTTGCAACGAATATCACAGTTGTATGATAACATGTGGAGTTTTTGAGAGTTCCATTTTTTTTATTTCTTGTCTGAATTCACTTAAACGTAAACCATTCCATTTATTCGACTTTAGTATGCAGTATCAAGTTATTTTGAACATGGAGATGGCCGTAAATTGTCAAACTTTACTTACAGCTCTTTGATACAAACATTATTTGGATCTGTTGTTCTACACAGGTTATGACGGAGTCGTTACACCCTCTATCAGCATAATTTAGTACTGGAATAAATGGGAACATTTTCCTCAATTGTAATTTGTCACAAGTTTTGTATCTGATATGATCCTTATTTTAGACTGTAATGAGTTATGATAAGCATATTTTTTGTTGTTGATGTTTGTTTTGTGTCATTTTGTCAGTCATCTCAACTATGTTCTACACTGTCATTTTCGTTTATATTCTTTCAACAATAACAAAAGAATATTCTTCCCATATCTACTATAAGCAGTTTTATCTTAATTTGGTGGGTCTATTGTTTAAATTATGTTGCCTCTGTTTCAGAATTTATCTACATAATATCATTTTTCTCTTTTTTTTTGACGAGGGGAAGAGCGGAGATTGGAAAGTTGACTTTGAAATTATAAAAGTAAAACATTGACAAGTGTATTTATACAATGCTCGCTCAATTAACCGGAGAAGCCAGATGGTACTTTGAGCATTCTGCGCAATCTTGTCATGATATGTGATCGCAGTGTAACCAAGGAGGTATTACGCGAGATAGTACCTCTTTGGCGTATAACTATGGTAGTATTCAAACTGTTGCTAGGTTACGTCCGCCTGACTGCATGAAGTACTGAATAGAACACCATCAATTTTACCTTCATTCCACATTGACGTAAAATCATAATTTGTATTGTTATACACAAAGTTGTTTTCTTTGTTGTTTTATGTGTCTGTCGTTCTATATCACGTCCAAAACTGAAGGAAGCAAACATTCATTCTCATTCATTCATAAGGCTGTTCATTTGCTATAGAATTCTCTAGGCAATCAGTGATTGTAGCCATGTATCTCATGGTTACGTCACATCATTGTCAATAGTATTAGAAAGAATTCTTGCGGGCACATGCAATGTAGGTTAACTCTTTGCTGCTCAGGCAAGAGCAACGTGCGACATGCATGCATGGAAATACGTGTATGAAAGTAATAGAGTTCCTTGTCTTTTTTTTTTTGCTTCATAATTTCTCCCACGTAATTGAACTTATCAGTAGATTCTTGTCATTTTGTCATTAGAATGAAGGCTAAACCTTTACAACAATCCATTGCCCTTAATAATCCTCGTTTTTATTTTGAGGAAATGTATCAACAATGGTAGTTTTAATAATTATAATCAGTGTTGGTGTGAAATTTATATAAATTGTGCCTGCGGCGCAAAAAAAAAAAAAAAAAAAATCTCAGGGGCAATTGTGTAATGAAATGATAAAAACGTGTTCACGTCATGCATGATGAATAAACCTGCTTTTGTTCGAATTCCTTGCTTCTCGAGAGTGACATAAACTGCGATGACTATACCTTTTCTCTGTGACGTAGTCATCGACGTTTGAAAGATCCAGGCGAGTATTCGCGTCGTTTATATCATATCATACTTTCAGAGTAAAGTTAGTGAATAGGGCGAAGTGACATAGATTTGGACAGTCGCTACATGTCGTGTCTTCAAAACGGAATGTAATACATAGCAGAGGATATGTTCCGCCGTGAGTAAAAAGAACTGTCGCGCGCCATAAATCCTCCGCCCTCGAGAATCAGGCAGTATGTCTGCGATTATCAACCACTTGCTGGCAAAGAAAAACAATGGATTCCCAATATACCCCTTGCCTAATCAGGCGCTTAAAAGGGCGCCCCGGATGGATAAATGATAAATACCTCTCGCCCCTGACACGCGACAAAACACAGACAAGACGAACAAACGAGAGCTTTGACAGGAGTTGGGACCAGATGACGTCACTGATATATGACCCCTGGAAGGTCAAACCAATGGCAGGTGGGCGTGTGCGCATGCGTCGTTGTGTGCGGTTGCCTGATGCTTGAGGAGTGGAGTGTTTATGGTTTCAGGATCGGATTGTTCCATGCGTAGTCGAGTAGGAGATTTACGCATTGAACTTTCTCGAGTTGGCTGAAAAAGGTGCATGAGTTGACACGGTCATGGACTAGATGTTTTATAAACATTAGAACCTGAGTTCTGATTTGGCGGCAGTAGCATTGTTGCCCTGGATGTGATTATTATATACTGCAGCACTTGCCTTGCTGTGGCAAGATTGATAGATAGAGGCAGAGGCCTGCAAAATACGAAAACTCTTGTTTCTGAGATTTCGCCAGCTGGGAGCCGACTCCTAAAAGTCAACAAATTACAGCTCTTATTTTGTTCCCTGCTGGTTTTGTGGTGCCATCTTTCTTCCTGAAGAGAGTTTCCTCAAATCTGGTCCCTCTTCGAGCTTCATTTCTTTATATAGTGAAAAGAGTTGGTCTTTTTGAGAGAAAAGCAAAATAGAGGAACGCGTAAGTCCTATTCATCTGCTGCTATGGCACTCCTCAACTCGTCGTATTCGCTCCAGCAGGGGTTCTACACCGCCGGGGTCTTCCCGGCGCCACTGTCCAGCTACTCGGGCTTTTCACTAGTCGGGCTTAGAATGCAGCCTTCCTTTGGCGCTCTCTCCACTGCCACCATGGGCCAGCTGGCCGGCTTCCCGGGAGGGTCGGCTGCAGCAGTGGCAGCGGCCACTTCATTTAGTATGGAGAACCTACGCGCGGTGCAGGGGCTGCGACCGATGGCGGGCAATAATCGAGCGACGTCGCCCGAAGGCTGCGGCGGTGATAAGAGGAGTGGCCGAGTCACTGACTTCAGCATCGACGGTATTCTCGGAAAACGCGACATCAACGACGGCGTCGTCGAAAAATTCGAAAATATAAGGGTGAAGCACAAGATGGGAAGGCGCGAACAGCATGGAACCACGAACAACAAATCATACACGATATCGAAGGACTATCTTGACCGATCAGACTCGACCACGAGTAAAGGAGACGAGGACGAAGATGACATGAAGCCGGACACCGATGTCATCGACAACCCCATGGCAAGGTTTTCATGGCTCCAGTGCACGAGGTACAAGCCGCCAAGACTACCACGTAAGCATCCTCATCATTTCCTTTCTCCACCAGTACCCGTAGTCCTACCGTACACTGTGCCAATTCAAACAACATTATTCACATGGAAAGGAGAAAAAAATGCACTCGTTTTAAAACGGATATTTTTTCTTTTTTCACAGAGAAGATTCAGATCTGGGGGTATTGTCATCATGACTTCTTTTCTCAACAATGAGAGATGATGCTGTGAAACGTTATCAGTACAAGCAATTTAGTAGTAAGCCTTGGTATCAAAAATTTGTAAAGATAACTGAGGTTTATGTGTGTGTATTTTTGCTTGTACATCTGAGGAGGATGGAGCAAGTGACAACAATCTTGCTATAATCAATCTCTATATGTGTTCGTGATATCCCCATCTAACACTAACAACCGAAATCACACTCAATAGATAGGACAACTGCTTTGCATGTGTGTGTAAAAATGTTTAGCGTACTTAAAATATACGTCTATTCCGCGAAGTTAGAAGGAACTTGGCGTACGTACAATACATCAACTAACATGCTTTCCTTGTGATGATAAAAGCTGTGTGGTAATGATTACAGTCATAATGTTACTACGAAGACATTCACCCCCCCCCCCGAAAAGTTGTTTTTCTCATTGTTTTGGACAAAATAAAGAATTGGTTAGAGAATAGACTAAAGAGACTTATGATAATAAAATTATAGGTGATCATTTTCTGATTTACTCTGCGATGCAGCAGAAATACAAATGACATACCTTAACGTTGTTCCCATCTGTGTATTTTATTATCTTTGCTCTAGATTGTAACTCAGAAGTTACAAACTGTCACTTCCCTCAGAATTTTCGAATGTTTCATGTTTACCAGAAAATTCACATTGTAATTTTCTGCACAGTTCATGCATTATTTTGTAAAGATTATAGCATTATGCAAAATCTGTTGCCTATTAGCTCTCGTTATTCTGTTTTGTTCAACAGTAGCTAAAGCAATTCCATGCCATCCCGAACTCACTGGTAGACGTAAGATGAAGATCTGGGTTTACCCTAAAAAGTTCTGAAACAATCTTTCCTTGCGTTGTTTACAAATTCAACTTCGGCAAAATGATACATAATCTGTTTGATAATACAGAACAAGAATTCATCAGTGTCATTTAAGAGTTATAATGAATTACGCCCATCCTAAAGGAAGAATACTCTAAGTGATGCACATGATCGAATGTTCTATGACAACGGCACTGTATAGCGTTCTTATGCGTTTGTTTGTTTTTGTGTGTGTGTCTTTGCGAATTTCCACACGTCATGTTTTTAAATTTAGGCGGGGATAAAAATAGGTTTAGAGGCAACATCACCCGCTAATGGCGGAATGACATATAATACTCATATTTTATATTATCTAAACACTCACACCGATTCACTGATCAGAAGAGAAACATTTTTTTTTTCACTAAAGCAGAAGCTTGAAAGAATGACAGAGTAATAGTTTACTTGTGGGGGACTTCACATCATAAAGATTTGTTTTGATATTGAGTCTGATATACAACGAATGTCAAATCTTCCAGGGATCTCAATCAAATTTGAGATAAATCAGATTGATCAACTTTACTCTTCATTAACATGGCGGTTAGGCTCTTACTTCGTCTGACTGAAATAGAAAATTTAATCCAAAGATAGAAGTAAAATTCCAGTCACAGCAAAAAACAAAAACAAAATTAAAACAAAACACACTTACACACACACACACACATATATATATATATATATATATATATATATAACTATGCTACTCGCATCATATCTAAAAAGAATGATGCTTGCTTATTGATTGAATACATAATGTTTGTGTATGTATTATACAGACTTGGTTGCTCACCGCTGACATATTATGAAACAGATTACTTATTGTTTTGTTTATGATGCTGCATAGATTGCTTCATTCTCTCTGTTTTACATACTAGACATAGTTATTGATAACTATGTATAGTAGAGAAAAGCCCTCCAAATCACCTCCCTTGTAGAACTTCAAAATTGCTTATACCTGTAATTATTAACTTGGTGACTCTTTTCTCTTTGTGGAATCTGTGTGCGAGTTTAACAGTAGTCTCCCACATAGATATTGTTCTATATATTTTCATTTTTCTTTCCTCCCGGTCGGAAAAATATGATGTTATAAATGGGGAATGCAATGTTTGCTCATTGTTATCTTTATTTGTTTATATTGTTTCATTATTTTATTCATTATCTTTTCAAATGATCATTATTGATTTTAATAAGGCGTGTTATTAATACTTTTAAGTCCTTTAACGAGTAAGACTTTTTTTTCAATTTCAAATGCAAAATGCAAAATACAAACAAAAATACACCAACAACACAGAGGCTTTATAGTAGAATTAGAGTTTCTAGGAAAGCTTGTTTTACAAACAAAATTCAGTTAACCTTTTAGATATCAATACAGTAAATTGTTGTATTTTAACTTCCATGACATTTTCCATGTTGCAGGGGCAGTCACAATAAACATACGTAATGATGCTTGATGAAATGACTTAAAACTATTCTCTAGAAATTCCTCACAAAAAAAAAAAAAAAAAAAAAAAAAAAGAGCAGCTGCAAGTGCAGGGGAGAGGGAGAAATCACGAATGACCTGGTTTTATTTTGTAATCGTAATACATTACTGAACGGTAATAAACTAAGAAATAGTTATACTTTATAAGTACATAAACTGTAAGGGGCCAGACTTGACTAGCATTCATGCTATTTTTTGGTTCCTATTATCTTCGCTTTTTGATGTAACTGATACGACCATAAACATGTACAATGATTGCTATTGCATTGGGTAATAAATTCATTCATTCATTCATTTTACTTAAAAGTAATACTATGCCTAAAGGGACCATGAATTAACATTATGTTTCTGTTGTAGTTGTCAGTACTACACTAAATAATAATATATGAATTATATGAATGTGATTTGAATAAATATCTGTGAATAGTATTATTCATTTTAGAAACAGCATTTATCTATCATCATTAAAATTCAACTTAACTCTTCTAAAAGGTTTTAAGAAGCATTTTTGCTTCAGATGATTCAGAGCGTTTCGTACGTTAAATCCAAAATGAGTTGTTTAATTTTATTGCAGACTGTACGAATTGAATAAAACAAATATTTTTGAAAAGTAATCGATACAAGCTTGAAGACACTATTAACAGTTTGCAGATGAAACCAAAACGCAACTTTAGTGCTTTAAAACATTCTTAAATGTGAGGTAGGGATAGAAATCACTAATGTAAAAATGTTAATCAGTATAATCGATAAATATACAAAATGTGAACAATAATTATAACAAGATTGTTTCTCAATTAAACTGTCTACAGTTATCGTTTATTGAGAAAATTGTGATATCTCCTTATATTTTAGGCTTTATTGCAAAATGTTTATATGGTATAAGATGTTTTGTGATACAACCGACGTACACATATGCATCAAATGTTATAACTCGGACATTTTTAATCACTGTTACCAACGGTAAACAGTATGTTAAAGGTAACAAATTTTTCCTATATAGGCATACTTGAGCATAAATAAAGGATCAGTGATTGCTTTAAAAAGATGTAATTTGTACAAATTCTGACAGCCTTCATTGCATTTTTTCATAAATTTAGATTTACCACAGTAACACCATATGAGATTTATAGTCTTATATCAGAGTTGATTCCATTGCTACCGGTTCTATTTTCAATCTCATAATATTCTATCTCTTCGTGCGAAGCAGAAAAATGCTGTAAGACATTTTCATAGTATTTGGATGGATTTGTCTCTGTCAACCATTTTCGTAAGTAGACGTCTTATTCTATATAGCCCATAATTCTGAGGGGTCTTTATTATTTTGTTCTTTTTGTCTTCTGTTTTATCTTTCTCTTTTTGGAAAGTTAGTTAATATAAGATCTACAGCAATTTTCATTTCTATTGTTCGTGCATAGTCAAAATGTGTAACAAATGTTGACAGTTAAACTGTTTGTTTCTATCGGCTTGGATAGTCTTTAACTATATCTATAGTTTGTGTTTCATTGTAATAACTTGATCATGTTGATGTTGATTACAACTTCTTGGCTCTCATGCAGTGACCTACTTTATTTGAAGCTTTGTATAGAATAGAAAAGTAAAAAGAAATAAAGAACATTGTAAGAAAAAGAAAGAAAGACACGGTTCACAAAGGAAGAATATCAACGAAAAAGCACAAGCGCATGAGGAATGGGTATGGATAGTGCCATTTTACCCTTCGGGTATAAAGTTTAATACTTTCGCTGCTGGTGATTATTCCAATCATAACGTAATCAGAATTCATCCCCATTTGATTCTTGGTGACATTGTGCTATATTTACAGCTTTATATTCTTTTTTTCCTTATCATCAACAGAAAAGCGAGAAAATCACGAGGACGAGATCTAGAGCCATTAGGTGTAGAAAATAAAGATTAAAATAGGAACAGAAAGAGCGAGGAAAACAAAAAGGATGGGGGTGGGTGGAAGGATGCACGAGCATACACCATGTTATTACAGCATCATTTGAACCTGAGAGTCTGTCTTTCTTCAACTTCAGGCAGTTGGCTTCGGCAGGCACAACAATCCAGTCCCCGATCTAACAAAGCAATTTAACATCCGAAGCTTTCAGTCTTAAAACGACAGATTGAAGCATCATTGTTCATTGCTCGTTTCATAGACTTGCATGTTTTGCGGTTAACTAAAAGTAAAACACAGTAATAGCATGAGCAATAAAAATGTTCAGATTAAGTTATAGAGAACATTGTCCGTAGGAGATAAATACGGTCCAGACAGCGTAACGGTAGTGAGCGCTGTCGAGGCGAAATAGATCGGCGTACGTGTTGTCTGATGATTAGTCACAGCACTGCACGCATGTCTGTGCAGAGAACAAAGATGGATGTTTGATAATTTTACGATCAATCAGGACCGTGGCAAAAGACGCAATCCTATTTTTGCTTTCTAATGGGCCGTTTCACTCAACATATATATATATATATATATATAGGATGGTGATTTTAAATGCCTTCGGAGCATCATGTTCGAACATAATAATGTAAAAAGTCGCAATAAGGACATATGTGGGGCTCACAAACGCACACTTTCACATACTACACAGCCAAGCGTATATGTGCAAATATTAGTGTATGAATAGACACTGTGCGAAGTTATAGCTTATATAACTTCTGGTCACAAATATTTTACGTCTTCATTTACGTCAAGCCTGTTGTGTTTCAGCAGAAAAGATACTCTTTATCATGGCCATTATTGTGGCTATCATGATCGATGAGAATTTGTAACAGATGTCATAGAATATGTTTTGCATATATCATATTGAATATCATGATCTATGAGAATTAACAGAAGATATTACAAGAATTTTTAGACTCATTCCTAGATCAAGTTTCAAAGTGTATTATTCTAATCTACAGGGATTTCCCAACTGGATACTGGTTTCTTCGAGAAAGGAATGAATTTCTTTAGTAAGCGTTTAATGAACTGTTATTCTTCCTTATAGTGTTGCTCGCGAACTTCACCTCACTCAGCCATTCAATTTTTTATAAGATTTTAATTTCTGATAAGGCGACTCTACATGATATTGATTACATTTTGTTTATCTTCGCTGTTTGATCTGTAGACCGAAATGTTCTGCTTAGAATCAGAAACAGCTGTTTTTTTTTTAAATCAAGTGTCAGAAAATGAAAAATAGAACAGCGGTTACTGTTTTTTTTTTTCTTCAAATAATACGAATTCGATAACTTGATTAGTATATAACGGTCCCTTAGTTATTCCCACAGTTATTTGGGGCTTATATAAATTACAATGCAGAATTCTAATATTTGCAAGATTTTGTGTACAAACTTTATGGCAAGTTGCGAGGCAATGACATTATCAACTCACTCATTTGCATATTCATATTGACCGTTCAATTAATGGTGGTTGGTTGTTTTTTTTTTTAAATCAGCAAAACTTTACTTACAATTTCATAACTTATTAAACTTTAATCCGAGTTTAAACAAATTTCCACTGTTGTCTAATGAAATTCCACTCTTTCTTTTAATTACAATAACTTTTATCTGGACCGGAATTCCTCTCTGATATGATATGATATGAACTGATGTCAAAATATACTAAACAACTGAGCTCCAAGCATTTTTCTTTTCTTGAAAGTAAATTCATGTGTATGTACATTCATCTATCTCATTTTTAGTATCAAGTGAAACTTTGAGGCTAAAAATGGTCATGATGAAGAATAAAAGGGATAGAGGCTTTTTATGCTTGTTAATGTTGGCGCTCGTATGCTATTTTCGTTTGAAGAAAAAGAAGTGCTTCAAATCTCAAGTCAAAAACTCAGTAAAAGAGCTAATAAGGTATTCTGAATTGAAATGTATTTTTACCATCTCTACATCTTCTCAACCAAAAGTCACCTAATCGCAGTTCATGTAATATGGACAAAAGTCATTAATGCAAAAGAGTATAATATCGCATACTCAAAGAAGTCCCTTGTTTGTTTATTCAAATAGCGAAATTCTATAGACATAAAGGGAGTAACTAACATTTTGAATCAAAATGGTGGATGTGAATCACCATTTAAATTGATTATTCTTGAGTACATTGACCCTATGTCATACGTTTATGAGGAGATTCAAAGAAATTAGCATTAGACGGACCACCACTTGATTCTTGTGTAATTGTTAGAATATTGTATCAACATTCGTACCTCTCACTCGGTGCCTTTAGGGCTATCGAAGGAACGCATCAGCACACTCAGCGTTTCTAAAATGAGAGGTAAAAAAAGGGGGTAGACCTTACTACTGAATGTGCTCTGTAATGCTAAGCAAACATTCATTAGTTGTAAATTGCCGAATCAACCGATAAACAAACATTTGCGCGAACGGTTCAATACGCGACGATTATTTTCAGTGAAGTGGTCTGAGTACATAAAGTTTGCCTTGAAAGACCCGTGCATCCCGCAGAGTTTGACAAGAGGACTGAATGTGTATTGATGGTTAGGTGTAGCGCTTTCCTTACCACCTTGTTCATTCATTCTGCCGCGGTGGGGCATTAAAATAGATATTTGTATGTTTAAAAAAAAAGAAAGAAACGCGAAGTAATTTGCGGCCAAACCAAGCGGGACTTATTGCTGTAGGGGGTCTCTCGTGGCTTTGTCTACTCACTGGAGCTGCGGACGGGCTGTGTGCACCGCGGCGGGTGGCTCGGCGCGCTGGAGGTGCCGCTGAGTACTTGTTTGTGTCGTGTGCACGCGTGCGTGTGTAAAGGGCAACGACGGTCGTTGATTTTTATCACTTGTTGCTGGAAAGATAGTGACGGCGACTTCTTCTTGCTTTGCTCTGTTTGCCAGTAATTGTATCCACGTCAATCTTCCCCACTGGAAGTTGACATCCTCATTACCAAAGACCACGTGAGCAAGACATTTTCTAGAAATTTGCATCAGCAATGCAATTCCACAAGGACGTGTTGGATGCTATGCTAATTATATTCATTCTGTTCTTCCATAACGACGAAAAAAAAAAATCACACGGGCAGTTTATTTTGATATTCACGGGAGCATAGTGATACTGGCCATACCTTTTTGAACTATTTCAACAACACTACCGCTTGGGGGCTCTACTCCTTAAGTTTATAATTCCTTACTTTGTGCTTAAACTGTGGACGGATTAATTGCAAAGCAGATTAAAAAACAGTTTGAAAATTTGCAATGTGAAAATGTGTAATAATGAATTACAATTTAAATGCAGTAGAAACTACTAGGATGATAACGTTGTTCAGCGATTCCTGAACCACAGTTCCGGAGTTATTCTCGGCGTTTGTGGATTCGGCAAAGCATAATGTTGAAATAGAAAACTAGCTCAAAGTGCTATAATGTTTTGGTCAACTTTGTGTAAAATATAACCTTAATCGTGTTAATCGACACAAAATGATGAGAAAAGAAGAAACTTGTGTGCATCAGGAAGACGACGCTTTGCAAGTTAATCCCCTCCATACCATACTCGATCGACCTGGTGACATTAAGCCTGCCAGTCCCAACGCAACCTGTTTGAGTGCAACATCAGGGTTTGGTGTTGAGAGGGTTGAACAAAAAGTCGTTAGATCTATGCCAATGCGACGTGTCTTGGAGCAGTCGTTTACTCTGCTTCCTCGCCGCCGTTCCCCGCAGGACGGACGAACCAGTAAACAAATCATTACAATGGCTATCATCACTATAAGTGTACCTGCAGGCGCCAGCAGTGAGCCGGAGGGCGTTCGAAACAACCGCCTTTTCTTGGAAGAACATTATTGGCAATGAATTTTTAGACAAAAATACTGAGTTTTAGCTAGCAGCTTTTTTCATTTTTATTCATTGAATGATATTTCTGTTGGACCGAAGTACTAGTCTGTGTTATCTGAAAAAAAAAAAACCCAACCCACCAGACATCATCTATATGTATTTCTGCAGGGTTTTGATATTTAGGACATTGTTTTGAGATTAAGACAATGTGTTTGATTTCCATGACAGATTTACCTTTGCTTTTGATTTATAATTTGTTTTCTTGTATTGTTTATAGGATCGATCAAATAGTTTCGATAATCAAATAGTTTCTATTGTATTGTAGGTTTCTATGAATATGAAGAGAGAGAGAGAGAGAGGACTATATAACAACAATTGATTGACAATTTAAATGAATGGAAGAATAATATTGTCATATTTAAGCATTAAGTGTTTCTAGATTGAATGTTTAATGAAACATGAAGCGAATGTTTTTTTTTTCTTGAAATATTGATTTGTATGTGGATTAAGATTTCACTATATTTATCTCCTTGTCGTAATGCAAATATTTTCTAATTGCCCAAGGCTTCATTGAATTTCCTGATCCAACGTCGATCTCAAGCCAAGACTGAAACATTTTGTGTGCTTGTTTTGTATGATTTTATGCGGTGCTTCACGTCATAAACAATTGCAATTACATCACATTGAAGAGGGCGGGTGCGTATTTTTATCATCTTGGCGTAAATTCATGCTTCGTATCATTTTTAAATGTGAATCAATCATGAAGAAAATTTACGCGAATAGATTCCCTTTGCTGCTGTTATGTCATCCTTTACATACAAATTTTAAGTGAGTTTATCATCGTAACATTTCTATCAGAGAGATATTTGACAATACAAGGTTGGAATGCGCTTAAAATATCATATTTAAATGGAATGACTTGAAATCAACTGAAAGACATGAGAGCGAAATTATTCGAGTATTTTCTTTTAATCCTACCCGGCTAATAGGCACGAAGAGAAAAGACGGGACGAAGAAGCGAAAGCTGGGACGCAACCCCCGGGTGCCTTTCTCCCCGACGCAGGTGGCTACGCTTGAGCAGAAGTTCCGCTGCACCCACTACCTGAGCAGCATCGACGTGGCTGAGCTCTCAACGGCGCTGAATCTCTCTGAGAATCGGGTAAATGTTATGTTAGTCTCAAATGTACTATGTGAATAATGCACTTGTTAATCTTCGGCAGTTTGATATCTTTTTGCCTTTTTTATGTGTTTCTTCGTCCTTTCCTTCCTTGATGGACGTGTGTTTGAATTACATTCAGCAGGGCCCCGTTTCATAAAACTTGTCATCAGTGACAAGTTGTCATAGATGTGACAAGCTACTGAAATCCTTGCATCTGATTGGCTGAGAGCAAATTTGTCATAGAAATGTGGCAGTTGTCACTGATAACAAGTTTTATGAAATGCCCCCCAGGTTGCTTGGATTCGTTAGCCGATTCTGTTAGTTGAATATTCATTTAAACGATTCGAATAAGATGTGGTATCTATTCTTTAAGAGGTCAGATGTCTGATTTTTCCTGTTAATTAATGAATTTTTTCTTATAATGTATTAATATGATAATGACTTCAGTTAATGATATAGGTAGATTTATGTGATATCGAATAATTCATCATAATTCATAACAATATGTTCCTTTGCCTTGATCGACGTACTCGAATATTTAGCGCAATATCGACCTCAAAGCTGAGAGTTTTAAAAGAAAAAGTCTGTTCGGTAACAAACATGCAACTTGAACAGAGTATTTAAAAAACAAACTTGAAATTTCCCGTAAAAAGAGTTATTTTTCGCAATGAAATCAATTGAAATTAATTACATATTCCCCAACATCCAAAATGGAGGAACAACTTCATAAGTTTCTTGGCCTATACGAGAATCTTATTTGCAGATCTCCAGTTTTCTATAAACATGTAGCGAAATTTTTGCCTGGTCATTACTGTTTCTTACTACACGGTAACATCCAACACAAGTAGCTTGATGGCTGATGACGTAGAATGTTGTAACAAACTTTGATCACCATGACACCACAGAGTTATCATAAAAAAAAGAATGAGTGACGTTCCTACTTGTATGGCACGCGCAATTTAGGAATGACTCACTCTCGCAATAAATCAGATGGGGGTACAGTGTTACAATTAAGCCGCAGAGAGGACAACAAAATTGAAGAGCCAACAATCTTTTGTTGATGGAGATAGGTCAATAACGTGCCTGTTGCAAGCATGACAAAAAACAAGTTGCGTATAGTTCGGTGTAAAGCCTATACATTTGTTGGAAATCAGAATTTGGGCGGGGGAGAAGAAATTGGGCAGGAGAAGAAGGAGCAGACGCAGGAGAAACAAAAAATGAGAGCTTTGCTTTCTCGACAATTGATCATTTTGTAACGCCGATTGAGGAGTCTTTGTGACGAAGATGACTTAAGCCTTCAGTCCATCAGTATAGTTACGCATCATGATTCACCCCCAAGAACGGTCTGTGACGGATCAACTCGGAACAATCCCTCCCTGTCTCTTTGTCTCTCTTTCTACCATATACCTCCATCTCCTTCTCTTCCTCTCTCTTTTCCTTTTTTCTCTTCACCTTCTCCCGCCGTTTCTGATTCTCTTTCCAGAGTTAATTCCCAGAAATCCTACAATTACGATATACAATAGCCGAGAATTGAAGCGATTTTTCAGTTTTCAAGTATATATCAGAGGCAAATTTAGTTCTTACATTCAAGAACAATTTCATTGTCTTTTTTTGTGGTTGTAAACATATGGCCCTCAGGTTTCCAAATTGGTTTAATCCCCCATCACATTTATACTACATCGTCGTGATATCCTTCCAAGATGTGATCACTCATCCTCCCTAGCATTATAAAAATATCAAAGGCAAAAATTTATAAGGGTTGTCACAGTTGTCGTACATCACCATCAATATAGATACACACAATGATTACATAATCTTTCACCCATATGCATATAAATATTATATATATATATATATATATATATATATATAAGAAGAAAGAAACATAAATAAGTAAAATTACTTTGCTTGGCTGGAGAAATACTAGATTGAATTGAGTGTTTGTTTGTTGTTGTTTTTTTTTCATTTTTTGAAATCAGCTGACTTGTTTTTATTTAACGTCAGTGCAGACAGAAAGCGACATGCCAAAAGTGGTTATCTTGTGACCTTCCTATCGGATCAAGAGAGGCTTACTTGGGTGCCACCTATAGGCCGGAAACAGCTATCTTGGGGTACCAGTGGTTCATATCATTGTCATAACTCCAGACATTCCAATTTTCAGTTCCGGCCAAGACTATTAAAAAAAAGTAATATTTGTTATTAAAAAAAAAGGAGGGACTTCTAACGTCTCGCAGGTCATTCACTTCTTTATCAGTCTCCATCGCCTCAATTGCCGTCGGTACTGAACACGCACTCTTAGATTTCGTAGACATTATTTTGTTTTTGTTTTTCATCGCGATCCTTTTTTTTTTTTTACATTTACTGCATATTGTAGATAGATGTGGTCTGCATCAGTGTGTGCTAACTTTGACTTATATTCTGTTTCATCGTGTAAGATGGCTCAACTGTTCAGCAGAGATATATTAACACTATTTGGAGTCATCATATAGAAAAACAACAGAAATGTTTCATATTGTTATGCAACACTAGAAAAACATAATTGTCATTTTTTTCATGTCATCATTTTTTCATCAACTTCCAACAATGTGATTCTAGCATTCCACCTCCTGAAAGTTCAGGAGTGAAGTGAAGCTACTGTCTCATACATATACATTAAACAAGTACTCGTCATAATATTTCGGCGCACTCGATATCCCATCAGAGTATGATGTAACCACGCTCCGACAAAATGCAAAACTCCTCTATGATATACATTCTCTACAGTGAATTACGGCATTATCACTTTGCTGTCACTACTATATAAAAAAAAAAAACTATTAAGAAGCAATCAGGAACAACAGAATGTCACGTGATCGAACTTTAGGACGAGAGCGATACAGTGCAAAAGAACAAACGAAACAAACAAACAAACAAAATGTACAAACAAACAAATGCCAAGCAAAGGAACCCCTCGTCAAATCAATGCTTCCGTTTTCGGAAGTGTCTATATGAGAGGAGTGTTGGCCATAGGATATTGCCCCCTAATATATCCATGGCTGTCAATCTTGATTCGAGGTTTAGTTTTTGTTGATGTTTAGCTTCTGTCTCCCTCCCTTTTATCGACTGCCTCGACTAGTTAGCCTTTGGCTGTGGAGGCATTTTCAAATCAACTTCAGATTACATCTGTTGACTGTTCAATGTGCTCGGACTCTGCCTGGTCCGGGCTCATTAGCCTCAACGCGCCGTAATTATCCAATAACGATAACACCTCACTGGTATCAGCGTCTGGACGCAAACTCCGCGAGTGACTAATTAAAACCGAACGAAGAATCCTTTTTATTAACTCGTCTTCATCAGTTGCCGTTGATTAAAGTCAGGTATGTCAGTCGATTGGCTGACTTTTTTTAATGGACAAAAAAAAAAAGGTTCCTCTCCCTCCCTCTTTTTTCCGGCTTTCTCCGTCTGTCTGTCTGTCTGTCCCTAAATCTGTCTCTTTTATCATTCTCTTCCTATAAAGTTGTTTTACCCGGCGCGCGTGTTGACGTAAGTTCCCTATCTACCCAAGATTGAAGTGATGACATTTGTAGAGTAATCAAAAGTGGGCTAATCTAAACTCCACTATCTCTCCCCTCTCGAATGCAAAAAGGGACACTCTCTGTTCGCTTTTTCTCGTGATTAAACATACATGAGAAGTGAAATGAAAATGAATCGGGTCAGGCAAGGGTCGTCCGCCACGAAAAGTACACCAAATTACATTTGCCTTCACTACAATGAATGACTAATGCGCATGACTAACGTGGCTGCTTTCGGCAGTGAATCGCGCAGAAATTTGTGACACCTTTCGTCCAGTTTTGTGGAACTTTAGATAGATTTGTCAGCAGTCGGGGAACATCTACCGTGACATTCAAAACTATTGACACGCACATTTACACAAACACAGGAATTTATGCGTATTTGCTTTACAACCTTTTGTATTATTATTTCATCGTATTTTGACATACTTCAAATAAGCATATTGTTGTTATAATCAGCATGATATCTTTAGTACATTATCTTTTTTTTTTGGCTAGAATTTTATAATCTATCAATGAAGGCCTACTTAGTATGTGATTTCTATACTACAAAAGGTTTCCTCATTGAACAGTTGTGACATGACAAAAGGAATATAAGTTATACACTTTCTGTTTTTTTAAGTGCTTCAGACTTTTCATTTGGCGTCTATACCTAACTGCGAGCAATATAAAAAGAGAAGTGTTTTTTCCTTCGCAGATAATTATACATACATATTTTTTTCTTCTCTGTTTTTTTTTTTGTTGTTGTTTTGCTATATTTTTCTTGCTGTCGTTGCTAGGGGTAATGTAACACATATTTCGAGAATTTGCTCGCAATTTTTAAGGATTGTTCTGTGAAACAAGGTCTCTGAAAAAGTGACTTACGCAAGTATCGATTAATTAGGTTTTAGAGTACGTGTATGTGGCAAATGCAAACTCCGCAACTTTACATGATCACTATTCGTCCCTGGTCCATAGAGACGCTGTATACACATCTGGAGTGACATTTATAGAGTCTCATTCTCCTGCCGACGATTGATTTCCAATAAAGGATGTCACCATGTATGACATTTCCACTTTCCACTTCGATGGATTTCTACGTAATCATGACAAGTAATGATGTGACCTAGCTGAGTGAAAAAAGAACGCTCGAAATGACTTGTTTAATAGGTGATCAGGCATTGTTGAATATCTCCCAAAAGGGATGATAATGATGTGATGTTCCGGCGCAGAAATGTATAATATCCTCGGCTTTCATTTAAGAGACAGGCAGGCAACGCAGTTACGCAACTTCGTTTTGTTCAAACTGACTTTGGCGAAGTCTAGTAAATCGTCTACAGGCGAGGAATCTATTGGGTTGATAGGCAACAGAGAAACTGACATGACATTCAAAGAATTGATTCTCCTCTGACGTTATTTGGCAGCTAAGAGAAATCCGACTTAGGTTATTGCTCTTTTGTCCGCCTGAAGACCATCTTTTGAATGTTCCCTCAAGACCTCTTTCCACATCGCGCAGTGAACTAGCATCTCTTTCTCGCTACTCGTTAATCATTCAACTTAACTTATCTCATTGAAAAGGAATACACTTTGTCTTTTTTTCGTCTCATGTCGTCTTACCAGTATTTGTTTTCCTTCAACTCCACCACAGGATTGTAGATATTCGACATCGCTGTCTTAACCGTTGTCCCAACAAACCAAACCCAATGTTAAAATGTAAAATTACAGAGAAATGGAAATGCCCTTTTAACAAACAACAGAGAGTAAGGTCAGATAACTCGACATCTCGACATGTACAACTTACTCAACAATGAACCGTTTGGAATAAGTTTGTTATTGGAGTACCGATATTTTTCAATTTAACATTTTGTTTAAAAAGTAGGAAGGCTATCATTTCACATAAGGACAGCAAACAAACTGGACTTATCAGTCAGCTTATGAAAAAGGAATGAACCTGAATTGATTTGTTTAGTACTTCAAAATTTTCTTAACCGGGCAGAATATAAAAATTTCACTAAACTGTGCACAAGGTATTCATAGATCGAACTGTATCCACCTGACACAGAGACTCAAACATGTGAGAGACCAAAGAGATTCATTTATCACAACATAATGCGAGAGACTGGGTACAATAAACTGTTAAGGCGTACATGATTAGAGTCGTTTCATTCTTATTCTTCGATTAAATTTTCCCTTTTCCTTTTTCCTTCCTTCCTTCCAGGTCAAGATTTGGTTTCAGAATCGCCGAGCTCGAGAACGACGAGACAAGGAGGGAATCGACTCCAAGGCACAGCCGTCTGCCCAGCCGAACCTTCTGCCGTCGTCGGCAGCAGCAATGGCGCACTCCCCGCACGCGCCGATCAGTCCCATGTCGTCGTCCTCGCCGTCATCGTCTCTCTCCGCGATATCGCCTTTCGCCGCACCTTCGACGACGTCGTTGACTACGCCGATTATGTTGCCGCGTATGCCATCGCCGCGTTCGTCGATCGACAACGCGTCACCCTCCCATCATCTCATCTCATCGTCAGCCTCCTTGTCTTCGACGTCGACGTCGATATCGTCGTCGCACCAAGGTGTGCTGATCGGGGAGAGTTCCCCGAGACCCTTAATGCACCAACCGCACCATCTCCTCTCGCTGGCAGCATCGACGGACCCCGAAGCCGTGTCGGCGTTCACACCGGTATCGCCGTCCGTGAAATGATGCTCACTGTCATGCCCACATCATCACAAATCGTCCTGAACTTCTTGCCGTGGAGCCCCTGCGTATTCTATTCCTTTGAGCTTCAGCCCAACGAACATTTTAAACTGATGCATATCATTGATTAATTTGTTGATTTGATTCGGTATAGATATAGATTTGCCTAGATTGCAATATTCTTGTGATCAGAAAACGATCATGAAGTAAGTCGTGAGACAAACTATCGCAACCTTCATGTTGAAGGCACTACCAATAGCCATTTCTGCTGACAAAGGAGGCTTGCGTTTGTTAAGTCTCTGAGATGCATGTCTGAATGGCTGCGAGGAAAATACTGTGTGTTATTTTCCTGTTTCATGAAATCATTCAGTAGCATCAGGAAGGGAAATTTAATTTGAAAAAAAAGACTTTATTCTGTTCTTATATCTCAGCTGTATACCTGTACATATTTATCTGATTATGACATATGCTTACTATCAGAGTACAATGGAAACGGAGTGATTTTGACAAACGGTTGGGCTAATATGCTGTAATTAGGAACTTGCACAACAAAACAAACGAATCCAGAAAAATCATGATTTCATCAAAATTCCAGGATAAAATTCTATCAAATTCTAATTTCCGATACTATTTTATTTCTTCAGCTGCTGCCATAACATTAGCAACAATAATATATGGAAATGGACCTAAACGAAGCAATTTTCCGTGTGTCCAAGAAGAGGACAAAGTACGGCAAAGAAAATATCTCACTCGAGATGACTCGTTATTTGTGTCGCATGACTGTCCCGTAGTTATTGCATGCCTTGCAATATTGAATCTGTCGAAAATATGCGTTCGTTCGTTACACCAAATCAATGATGTGCGGGATTTAATGCAGCGATTTCATGTCACAATATTGTAAATATATGAGTTTAATTTCTTCACCTCCAACTACAAGGGTCAATTAATCTGATGCAGCATTTTACTTGATATAAAATGAAAACCGGGGATATTCTTAATAAAAACATGAAACAAAAACGCTGAATAACTTTGTGTAGACTTCTTCATTGGTGCTTCAGCCGGTCATAGTGCGTCTATGTCACGGAATTAACGGTATCGTGTACATTCCCCGGCACAAGTAAAATATCTTAAACATAACTCCACATTGTGGCAGATTTGCGCCGGGTATATTACTCTGCCTTTCCGCCGGCAGTTTACAAGCATGTTTCATCGTGCACACTGATTTTGGTCATAGTGAAGTGAAACTTGGTAAATTATGAATTTTACTTCGAGAAACTATTGACAAGAATCATCACATACGATATAGATAACTCCCTTCAAAAGAACACCATCACTTCAAATTGTGTCTCTGCAAATCATCATCTAATATTCTTTTCAAATTCAGAACCAATGACCTCAATTCTCATGGAATGTTATTTGAGAAAATCAAGCAAAGAAAAGTCCTATTTCACCCACTTGCATTTTACATAGATATTGTAAATAAATAATTATCTGTATATGAAGTTTTGTTTGTTTATTGTTGCTTTTAACCGTACTGACAATATGACAAAACACCAACAGACATTCCAAAGATCACACACAACGTTTTGGTATATCATCAAATCAATATGAATATCACATATATCGATATTTTATTCGTATGACACATTTGAATCTCCTCGTTTCATGTGAATGGCGTTTGTGTCACATTCACATTTCGTTCAAAAGCAAGGGGATCGATGGTCGAGGCTATATAATGATTTTTATGACCAATAAAGAAATAATATAGTGTTCCTAACGCATAACCATCATTATCGTTTAAATGTCAATACCATGTTAAATCTTCAAGGTTTCTGAGGAGCGCCACGCAGTTATCTAATTAATGAAGATACGTTAGATCCAAACTATTCAAGCTGCAAAACGGCCCCAGATTAACATTTAATGTGTATAATATAGAGATAAAGATGAATAGGTAAAAAAGCAAAACAACGTTGAATTATACACATTATGTTTCAAAAACACTTTTTGAGAAATTTGAGATGAAGACTGAAAAATTGAATAAAGAGTGTACAGTGTCAACTCTGCAAGTTTTGATGATTTCCAATTATTTCTTTCATATTTTGAAGTCCAGAGCTCGATGTTGTTTCTAGTGATGTTTGACGTTTCATTGTAATGCCGCACATGCAGGCATTCATGGTGTTCACGGCGTGCGATGTGTGTTGTGTTTTTACGGAGCTTGCACTTTACGAGTAGATTAACTTATCCGAAACCAATTATACACATAGACAGTTGGTAAAGCTAGGCCTATAAACCGATTCCCCAACAACACGTATTCCACATCGTGACGGAACAAATCCATTTCCCTCTTCTCTCTCGCTCACCACCATCATCATCTTCTTCTTTTCCTTTTCTTCTTTTTTCTCTCTCTCTCTTCTTATTTTATATTCATATGTATCTGTCTATCTGACTATACACTGTACCGATAACCCCATCGATCTATAATCTATTATAATTATAATACCCCTTCTTTTCGTATGGAATTGAAGTTAGTTATATTTTTGAACGTGCGTTAGTAAGGTGTTGGCTTTCTTTTCCTTCGTAAGGTTAAGTTTTCTTCGTTTAAACAGAGTTTTCATGCTGAAAGTGAGAAAATAAATTGCAAAATTTCCAATTACTTTGTACTTTACTTTCTTTATATGCAAATGTCATATTGCATACTTTCGTTGGAAATGAAATGAAATGAAATGCCTTAACTTTTTCCAGACGATAAGTTGTCTGTATATTATGTAGACTATATACATGTACAGTGACATAATATTATTAAACAAACCACGACAGATATTAGAGATGGCCCACATTGCAAATGGCTCAGATATGATATATATATATATATATATATGTAACACGGGTATGTTGGAGAACATACAGTTGCTCTAGTCTGAGTTCAAGATCCCTCCTTGGTAAACTCTTTTGTTTCCTGATGAAAAGGCCACCAGGCGACCACGCACCCGGCGTTTGTTTGGTAAACAAATCCCTTTCTTACCTGAGAGCTGAATGAACATCATCTGGCGTGGGTCAGCACAAGTTCTTCACTTTGCAGAACTGTGTTGATCAAGCCAGATGTGTTCTCCCCCTGCTCTCTATACAGGTAAGAATTATTCTACTTCATATACTCCCTTGCTCTCTCTGTTATGTTTCACATATTGATATGTTATTAATCATGTGTGTTTTTATTTCATAATCACAGGATTTCCAAATCATAGATATGGTTGAGAATCCGTTATATTAATTCATAACATATGAAGTTATGATTTTACTCATCAGTTAACGTTTGGTCGCCGCCCTGCAATAGTAGTTTATTCCAGTTGTTGAAAACAACCAATGAGATATATACATTATTCTCAGCTTTCTATACAGACTTGATATATTCAAGGAGTTGAGGAGTGATCTGTAGTTGTCTTTAAGCGATGTGCATTTGGTAACTGGCTCAGTTGCAAGATACTGTGGAAGTAATTATGTATTGCTAAGTTAGGCGTTAGCGACTGTGGAAATGCTGTCATATTATCGACAAATTAATTTATTAATATGCCGGTGGATATTTTATTAGATATGCCCTTCGCAGTATTCAATGTATATATAGTGTTAAAATCTAAGTAGGCGTATATGTATGTGGGAACGTGCCCCATACTGCTGTATAGAATGTATAGCTTTTCGTTTAATCCAGAAAATACGTTGCATGTGAAGGAACTCATGGCTTTTCTTAGTGTACTATATCATGTTATGTAGAGGGTGGCATTAGTTTGTGTGTGTGTGTGTGTGTGTGTGTGTGTGTGTGTGCGTGTGTGTGTGCGTGTATGTGTTACCTGCGCCCAGTGTTAGTCACTAGCATATAGAAGAGGTAGTTGATTTCATGTAGAGAAGGACGCTAGTTTTCCTGCTTAGGCCCGCTTGTATTGTTAAAGTAAGTTTTGTACACAAGGCAGTGGACAGGGTGTGCATTCGTATGTTATAGTACGATAGATAAATGGGGTCTGCACGAGTAGACTATGCCGGCTGACCACGGCTTTTTAAGACCGCACTACGGCGGAGGGCCATTGTCAAGTTTCTTTACTTATGTGGAGGCCGGAAAGATGTGCTGGTAGCTCTTTTGTTTCAAGGTCTTAATGGGAGAAGTCCCTCCCCATCTCCTTTTCTCTCTAGGCCTGGAAGAGGCGAAAAGAGGAGCTAACTTTTTGTAGTACATGCACAGTGCCCACGCTGGTTAAAGTTTCTTTTGTATACTTTGTTGGCTTTTTAAACGCTGGGGAGCCCAGCGTCTTCTCGCCTTAGCTTTTATTTTAGTTTGTGAGTTTACAAAGTGCTTAATCCATGGCAGGGCTCTGCATCGGGGCTTTTACCAATGTACAGTATTCTGTTGAGTGTAGTTGAGAGCGTGTATGTAATGTATATATATAGAGATAAGTTAAGCCAATGTGTACAGAAATGAAGTTTGAGTTAATGAGAAATAGTAAATGTAATAGGACATCTGGTGATAGAGTAACATGTAGTTAATAGTACTAAGGGGTAGTTTGGATAATGTGTTGTATGTAATATGTCAGTGTACATAGTGTATGGGGAAACTTGTGATTGTTGCGTTTTTGTAAATTGAAAGTATTATGTATCATGTTGAATGTGAATAAAGACTTTGCAGAACTGTGTTGATCAAGCCAGATGTGTTCTCCCCCTGCTCTCTATACAGGTGTCATATCTCGCGAGGTTAGGGACCCGTTCTTGCATCGTCACCCCCCCCCCCCTTCTTCTTCTTTTTGTTGAGTGAACGCCCCCTGCGTCCCCTTACCCACAAGCAGGCTACGACTATACACACAGGAAAGCAAGTGCGCTGTTAGCTGTCGCGCTTGCAACGAAACACGGGCGTTACACGAAACTGGCGTAGTCGGCAGGATCCTTTTTGTTTATCTACAGTACATCGAGATCGTGGTACCAGAAATGGCAGTTGATATGAGTGGATACGGACGAGTGCCTGCTAGCCCCCGAGAAGACGCCAACATCGACGGCATGGCTGCGGCTAGGCAGGTGGCGAACCCCCCGACATTCATGGCGGCCCAGCAGGTGAGGAACGTCCCCATTTTCTCCGGCCAGCGTGATGGAAAAATCAGCGTGGACGATTGGATTCGGGACATGGACTATTTGCTGGCTGCCGCACCCCAGCCCACGAGTTTCGCATTCGCCACCATCATACGGAATCTAAGCGGGGAAGCGCGGCGTCTTGTTCTGAACATTCCCCCTAGTGAGCGTACTCCAGAAGCCGCTTTCCATGAACTGAGACTTGAATACGCAGATGGGAGTTGCCATGGCGACCCAATGGCGCAGTTTTATGAGAGGACCCAGCGACAACACGAGGAAGCTGGCTCTTTTGCTATCGCACTTGAGGGTATATTGTGTAATATAGAGGAGACACTTTACGACGGCACACCAATGGCGGACAGAGACGCGAAACTGACCACACAGTTTATGAGGGGCCTGCGGGATGAAGAGGTCCGGGCGAGACTGTCACCCATGCGGCCGCGACTCATGACGTTTCGAGCCCTGAAGGACGAACTCCGTCACCTCGCCAGAGAAAGGGCAACCAGGCGTCATCTTGGCCATCAGGCTCGCCGGGGTGTCAACATCCAGCAAGGGAAGGTGGCAGAAAGCAACAGGCAGAGTGGAGATCCGGCGATGAGGGAGATTCTAGCGGTGCTGAAAGACGTGCGGAAGGACCAGCAGACCCACCTGTCTAGAATGGCGGACCTGGAGAGACGGATGACGGCGCTGGAAACTAGAGCGCCGCAACAACCTTCTCCGCAGTCCATGCCACGCCCCCCTCCCCCTCCCCCGCAGAGGTCGACTACCTGCTTCATCTGCGGACTGGAGGGACATTTCGCAAGGAGTTGCCCTTCTCACGTGCCTGCCCATCCTTTAAACGGGTAAGGCCCACAGCGGTGGCTGTGGGCGTTAATAAGACTGACCTTGACCCCCCTGACTTGACAAAGACTGACAAAATCACAACCCACCCAAATAACACGACTTCAACGACTCATACCCCTACGACGAGGACAAATGACCTGGGTGTCGTGGGACCAGCCAACGAGACTCTGGTGACGATTAACGGCAAAGAGGTCAACGCACTCATCGACTCGGGTTCGCAGGTCACAACCGTATCTGAGGAGCTGTGGCGTACTCACCCTGGCCTGTGCAGACAACCCCTTAGAGCTGCTGATTTATCCGTCATTGGTGCCGACGACCACGAGGTGCGTGTACTAGGGGTAATCGACTCCAGCTTATCCATCTTAGGCTTCGAGTACACAAAGGTACCGACACTGGTGACAGCCACGACGAAGTACAAGCGTGACGTCCCTTTGCTGGTCGGAACCAATGTTATCAGAGCGTTGGAGGAGGACTGCGTGAGGATACACGGAAGAGAGTCTTTCCTACATGCTGTAGGGGAGAGGGACTCCATCTGGAAAGCAGCCCTCATGCGTCTGGGGATGGCAGATGTAAGTGGGAAGGGAGACTTCATTGGACGCGTGACTATGCATGGGCGACCTCTCCAGCTGGTACCAGGGGAGCAGAGAACTGTGAAGGGCTGCGTGCGCGGAAGGACTCCGGTTCCAGACTGCTGCGCTCTGGTAGAACCAACCTCAGCTAATGGAAACCTGACCTGTCTTCACACACTGTCGCCGGTAAGTGGAGGTGTCGTTTTTGTGACAGTCAGAAATATTGGCGGCGTGCCCATCACCCTTACTTCAGCTACCTCACTGGCCATACTCAGGGCTGTGAAGGAGATCCACAGCATGGAGTCGCCAAAAGAGCAGCAGCAAACCAGCAGACATCAAGCCCGGTGCCACACACAGACCGCGACACATCTAAAAGACATTGACCTATCGCACCTGAGGGATGACGAGCACAGAAAGCTCCAGCAATTCCTCGAGAGAAATGGCGATGTCTTTTCCCACCATTCGACGGACTACGGCCATACGACGTCGATTACCCACCAGATTCCCCTCGTCGACCCCGTCCCTTTCCGTCTCCCCTACCGGAGGATCCCGCCAGCCCTCTACCAGGACGTGAAAGACATGTTGAAGGAGATGAATGATGCCGGTGTTATACGACCAAGCAGCAGCCCATATGCCTCCCCCATTGTCATCGCCAAGAAGAAGGATGGAAGTCTACGCTTCTGCATAGACTACCGAAAACTGAATGGCAAGACGGTGAGAGATGCATACCCACTCCCCAGGATCGAGGAAGCCTTGGACTCGCTTGGTAAGGCCAAATACTTCAGCACGTTGGACCTTACTTCTGGCTACTGGCAGGTGGAGGTCGACGAGCACGACAAGGCAAAGACGGCATTCACGACTCCGATGGGCCTCTTCGAGTGCAACCGGATGCCATTTGGGCTTCAGAATGCCCCTGCCACATTTCAGAGGTTAATGATGACCTGCCTGGGGGACCTGAACATGAATTCCGTCCTCATCTACCTCGATGACGTCATCGTCTTCTCCACGACACTCGACGAGCACCTGGAACGTTTGCAGACAGTGTTTGACAGACTGAGGCAGCACGGCCTGAAACTCAAACCTTCCAAGTGCCGTATACTGCAGAGAGAGGTTGGCTACCTTGGGCACATTGTCTCCGCAAAGGGAGTAGCGACTGACCCGGAGAAGCTGGCGAAGGTAGCTGATTGGCCACGACCACGTAACAAGAAGGAAGTGCAGCAGTTCCTCGGATTCTGCGGGTACTATCGCAGGTATGTCAAGTCGTACTCTGAGATCGCGGCCCCGCTGTACCGTCTGACAAGCGGCGACCCAAGGAAGAAGAGAGGGAAGAAGACAGCTGCGCCGGTTCCCTATGAATGGTCTGATGAGTGTGAAGCTGCGTTCGCTGAGTTGAAGAAGAGGCTCACTTCTGCGCCGATCCTCGGGTACGCAGACTACTCGTTGCCGTTCACCCTAGAGACAGATGCGTCTGGACTGGGACTCGGAGCCGTTCTCTCCCAGAAACAAGATGGCGTACAGAGGGTCATCGCATATGGCAGCAGAGGCCTCAGCCCAGCAGAGACGAGGTACCCAGCCCACAAGCTCGAGTACCTGGCACTGAAATGGGCGATCACAGACAAGTTCAAGGACTTCTTGTACGGTAACAAGTTCGTTGTATTCACAGACAACAACCCGCTGAAGTATGCCACCTCCTCTGCCAAACTAGACGCGACAGGTCAACGCTGGGCAGCTGAATTGGCCAACTATGACTTCCAGGTGGTCTACCGGTCTGGGAAGGCTAACGCCAACGCAGACGCGCTTTCTCGGTTGCCAGCCCCCGACAAGAAGGACCTCTCCCCATCCCGCCCAGGTGATGATAGTAACGTTGAACCTGCTGTCCCCACTGCCCAAATTGCCCAACAGGTCAAAGTTCCTCAACCGCACTTCGAGGCCCTGCCATCATTGAGCGTACAGGAACTCCAGAGGGCGCAATCAGATGATGACGGCATGGCGGCTGTGATCGAGTACATCAGGGAGTCAACCAAGCCACCTAGGCGTCATCGAGCTCAACTTCCCAGCCAGGTCAAGAACTTGTTATGGCAGTGGGAGCGTCTATCCCTACGCGATGGCCTCCTTGTCAGGACGATAGCGAAGGAAGGGAGAGATGTCACTCAGCTGGTGCTGCCCACAACACTTCGACCAATGGCGATGCAGGAACTCCATGACAGGATGGGTCACGTGGGACCAGAGCGCACGCTGGACCTCCTAAGGGAGCGATTCTACTGGCCTAAGATGGAGGAGACTGTGAAGGAGTGGTGCAGTTCTTGTGAACGTTGCAGTCTCAGACGATCTGCGAAGGCAAGCCATAGGGCTCCCCTCACCACCATCCAGACGAGTCGGCCACTGGAACTGGTGTCAATGGACTTCCTGACTCTCGAGAAGTCAAAGGGTGGGATTGAGAATGTGTTGGTTCTAACCGACCATTTTACACGCTTCTCTAAGGCCTACCCGACACGCGACCAGAAGGCATCAACGGTTGCTCAGGTACTGTGGTCGAAGTATATATGTAACTTTGGATTTCCAGAAAGGCTGCTGTCTGACCAGGGGAGAAGCTTCGAAAGCGGCGTCGTGAGGGAGCTATGTAAGCTGGCTGGTATTACCAAGTCCCGAACCACCTCCTATCATCCACAGGGAAATGGGATGACCGAACGCTTTAATAGGACCCTCATCCACCTTCTATGCTCCCTCGATCCCGAGGAGAAGAGAGACTGGAAGAGCCACGTCGAGACCCTGACACACGCCTACAATTGTACCAAACACGAGTCGACCGGGTATGCCCCATTCTTCCTCATGTTTGGACGACACCCACGACTACCAATCGACCTACTACTAGACCGGACTACAATCGACGACGACCTTGACCACGACGGATTCGTGCAGAATCTTCGTGATAACTTAGCCTCTGCCTATGCACGCACCAGTGCATTGGCGAAGAAAGCCAGCGACCGACAAAAGGCATTCTACGACCGACGATCCCGTGACGACCCTCTGCACCCAGGCGACCGAGTACTGGTGAAACGGGTCGCATTTCAAGGAAAGCACAAGCTGTCGGACAAGTGGGAGCCTCATCCGTACGTGGTCACCAAAAAAGTGAGTGAACTTGTCTATGTTGTTCAGCGAGAGGGTGCTGAGACTGAACGCACTCTACACCGCAACCTCCTGACTCGATGCAACTTTCTCCCGACTGAGTGCCATGATACTGCGGAGCTTCCTCTACCAGCCGAGATTCTGACATCCTCAGACGATATCCGTGAGATGGAGACGCCGGAGACTGACGTGGAGGAGGTGGGCCAGACCTTCGTCTATGGTGGTGTACGCAACACTCAACCCATAGAGCAGCGAAATGTCCCGGACATCCCAGTTCAATCAGATGGACTGCAGCCTACCACCGAAACCACTCAGCCCCATCCAGCGACAGAGGACCAGGAGACATGTGACGGCCAGTCCACCATTCCCGCTGACGACGGCGAGGGACGACAGGCTCCGATGGATGACGGGCAGGACGTGGTGATCAACATGCCAGCCGAAGACGACGACCAGCACACTCCGGGGGTCGTCACTAGCCAGCCAACCGCCGAGGCAGCGAGCGAGACGTCACAACACGGCAACACGACTGTTTCCAGCGCAGACCAGGTAGACGAGGACAGTCAACTGAGGGTACGCAGCCGCAGACAAAGACAGCCTGTGGAGCGTCTGCAATACACGAGCCTGGGAAATATAAACCAACTCACAGCAATGCAGGACGCTTTTCGTGCTGCTTGCAACTTTGTTAAAAGTTTGACAACTCCAAATGTAAATATTTAGTGATTCATATATTTAATGGTTAAGTCTCCGAGGACGGCGACTTTTTCAGTAGAGGGGAGGGAGATGGAAGAAGGAAAGATAGATTGGCATAAGAAGGGTGAAATAGGTTAACGTTTGGGGAGCAAAATCAGGGGTATACACAAAATTTTCATATTTGGTTTCGAAATATTCCTCTTTTTGCAATTGCAATCTTTATCAGTATTCATTGGATACTATGTTAAGTGCTCGATACAAAAGCATGTATTTGCAGTGTTCAAAGACGATCACCTTGCTGTACCTGCAGATGTGACGAGCAAAATTATTGATTTTATGTATTGCATTTAATATAATTTCAATATTTTTAATTTGTTAATGACGAGGACGTCATTCAATAATGATGGGGAGGATGTAACACGGGTATGTTGGAGAACATACAGTTGCTCTAGTCTGAGTTCAAGATCCCTCCTTGGTAAACTCTTTTGTTTCCTGATGAAAAGGCCACCAGGCGACCACGCACCCGGCGTTTGTTTGGTAAACAAATCCCTTTCTTACCTGAGAGCTGAATGAACATCATCTGGCGTGGGTCAGCACAAGTTCTTCACTTTGCAGAACTGTGTTGATCAAGCCAGATGTGTTCTCCCCCTGCTCTCTATACAGGTAAGAATTATTCTACTTCATATACTCCCTTGCTCTCTCTGTTATGTTTCACATATTGATATGTTATTAATCATGTGTGTTTTTATTTCATAATCACAGGATTTCCAAATCATAGATATGGTTGAGAATCCGTTATATTAATTCATAACATATGAAGTTATGATTTTACTCATCAGTTAACGTTTGGTCGCCGCCCTGCAATAGTAGTTTATTCCAGTTGTTGAAAACAACCAATGAGATATATACATTATTCTCAGCTTTCTATACAGACTTGATATATTCAAGGAGTTGAGGAGTGATCTGTAGTTGTCTTTAAGCGATGTGCATTTGGTAACTGGCTCAGTTGCAAGATACTGTGGAAGTAATTATGTATTGCTAAGTTAGGCGTTAGCGACTGTGGAAATGCTGTCATATTATCGACAAATTAATTTATTAATATGCCGGTGGATATTTTATTAGATATGCCCTTCGCAGTATTCAATGTATATATAGTGTTAAAATCTAAGTAGGCGTATATGTATGTGGGAACGTGCCCCATACTGCTGTATAGAATGTATAGCTTTTCGTTTAATCCAGAAAATACGTTGCATGTGAAGGAACTCATGGCTTTTCTTAGTGTACTATATCATGTTATGTAGAGGGTGGCATTAGTTTGTGTGTGTGTGTGTGTGTGTGTGTGTGTGTGTGTGCGTGTGTGTGTGCGTGTATGTGTTACCTGCGCCCAGTGTTAGTCACTAGCATATAGAAGAGGTAGTTGATTTCATGTAGAGAAGGACGCTAGTTTTCCTGCTTAGGCCCGCTTGTATTGTTAAAGTAAGTTTTGTACACAAGGCAGTGGACAGGGTGTGCATTCGTATGTTATAGTACGATAGATAAATGGGGTCTGCACGAGTAGACTATGCCGGCTGACCACGGCTTTTTAAGACCGCACTACGGCGGAGGGCCATTGTCAAGTTTCTTTACTTATGTGGAGGCCGGAAAGATGTGCTGGTAGCTCTTTTGTTTCAAGGTCTTAATGGGAGAAGTCCCTCCCCATCTCCTTTTCTCTCTAGGCCTGGAAGAGGCGAAAAGAGGAGCTAACTTTTTGTAGTACATGCACAGTGCCCACGCTGGTTAAAGTTTCTTTTGTATACTTTGTTGGCTTTTTAAACGCTGGGGAGCCCAGCGTCTTCTCGCCTTAGCTTTTATTTTAGTTTGTGAGTTTACAAAGTGCTTAATCCATGGCAGGGCTCTGCATCGGGGCTTTTACCAATGTACAGTATTCTGTTGAGTGTAGTTGAGAGCGTGTATGTAATGTATATATATAGAGATAAGTTAAGCCAATGTGTACAGAAATGAAGTTTGAGTTAATGAGAAATAGTAAATGTAATAGGACATCTGGTGATAGAGTAACATGTAGTTAATAGTACTAAGGGGTAGTTTGGATAATGTGTTGTATGTAATATGTCAGTGTACATAGTGTATGGGGAAACTTGTGATTGTTGCGTTTTTGTAAATTGAAAGTATTATGTATCATGTTGAATGTGAATAAAGACTTTGCAGAACTGTGTTGATCAAGCCAGATGTGTTCTCCCCCTGCTCTCTATACAGGTGTCATATCTCGCGAGGTTAGGGACCCGTTCTTGCATCGTCACCCCCCCCCCCCCTTCTTCTTCTTTTTGTTGAGTGAACGCCCCCTGCGTCCCCTTACCCACAAGCAGGCTACGACTATACACACAGGAAAGCAAGTGCGCTGTTAGCTGTCGCGCTTGCAACGAAACACGGGCGTTACATATATATATATATATATATATATATATATATATATATATATATATAGATAGATAGTGTGATGATGCTGATATTCCTACCGTACGCCTCTGTCATCTTAAATGAAATTATAGTTGAGACAATGTAGATAACAGAAGACATTCATGCGACATCTTCTGTTATCTACATTGTCTCAACTATATATATATATATATATATATATATATATATATATATATATATATATACATATATATATATACATGTATATATATATATGATGTATATATATATATATATATATATATATATATATATATATATATATATATATATATATATATGTATGTAACGACGAGTGAATTATCATAAGTCTTTGGGATAAATCATACATTTCTAACCAGCAACATTTTTCCTTTACTCATCTCTCCTTCATCTCTCCTTCATCACCTTCACATGGTTCAGTGTGCAAGATTTCTCTCAAAGGCATTAATTTACATGAAAATAAAGGAAATACTATCAATGCTGCACAGTTCATAAAAACGTTCCTCCAGGCTTATCATTGCGATGAAAAAAAAATCACAAAAAGATGAAAAATAAAAATTGAGTGACCGTTACGTGTGTTATACAGATGTGATCAGTGTCTGTAGGGTCAGTACAGTGACGATAAGAAAGCCCTACCGATTTGGTACCATTGCATTCTCGGCTTCAACGGCAGTATGTGATGAGCAAATTTTTTTTTCTACACGCAAGTTCCATATCTTTTCTTTCGGAACAGAACAAAAAGAAAATGTTACAACTTTATCAATCTCTTACAGGTTTTCATAATTTATGTGTGTCCGAATGGACATAAGCTGACGGCGGGGACTATTTGAGCACACGATGGAGCTGTGCATGTTTGTATGTATACTAGTACAGTATACAGTAATCACCTCAATTACATGTATAAGTGGAACTCGAAACGATCACATTATTTTGCCAAGTCTCTATTAATTTGGCATGTCCGTATGTGCGTGGATGTGCATGTGCGGAGGGTATCTCTGTGTGTGTCTGTATGTGTGTTTACGTTCGTTTACGTGTGTATGTGTGTGACATGACGTGTGTGAATGTGTATCGCAGTGCTACCACAACCATCACTTCACACAGAGGGACCCACTTCTTCGCCTAAACGACTAAGTGAAAATACTACAAAAAAATATCCACTTTTTTATGCTGTCCGTCTACCTCTGCTATACAGACACACGCTCTATCTGAATGATTCCGTGACAGAGGTCAAAGTCTTAAAAAAAAAGTCAAAATTACAATATGATCAACTCGTATTACACGATGTAACTTACTATAGGACAAGAACCAATGCTTGGCTGAAAAAGGGTACAGTTGTTGGTTGTCTTTTTTCGAGAAGCCATGTGAAAAAGACTATTATTTTATTTGTGTTTAAAGGATCACTATTTTTGACACTTCATCACAGTCATGCTACAAACCGCCCCATTAAAATATGCATAAAATTATACCTTCGACGTGGTGTCGCTGAATCACATGACCTGTGATTTCACATGCACCTAGAACGACTGTCTCACGAAGAGTATTGGCGGACGTATGTACATGGATGTTGGTTGCTTTACTTCGGCAACGCTCCAATCAGAACTTTTGTTTCAGGCGTGGCAACATTACAAATTGACAGACGTCTTCATCGATATCCTGTAACAATTAGGACCACATGCAGCTACTTGCTGCGAAATTAAATGCAGAAATGCAGATATGCCAGCGTACAGATAGGTACCAAGATCGATTCTGATTTCTGAGTGTGACATCACCTTAAGGCAGTTTTTTAAAGGCGTTTCCAATAGACTTGTTTGATATTCTGCAGTTTCAATGAAAGCTGTTTTTTTTTTTTTTTAGAGAGAGAGAAATCAACGATAGATTCGACACTGTTCGAAGTCAGAAGAACATACTACATTGAACAAGCATCAATGTTTGTTTGTTTGTGTACTAGTACTACGTGTGTTTTCTCTTTTAACATTGGACTTTTAGATGTTTGAGTGTACTTGGAAGTACGAATTACGGTCTCTTTGCGCTGGCCTTGAGATATGATACGGTTGTACAAATTGTACTGAATGAATTCCTCACTGAAGAGTGCAAGTCTTCCTGCTGCCTTGTCTTGATTGGTCCAGTCTCATCATTGATATGAATTATTTACAAATTCCTGATCTAAGAGAACGAAATAGTTTCAGAATTTATATGAATTACATAGATTGAGACTAACCTCTTCAAAGATAACTTTTTCCACGCAGTTCAAACTGGGTTTGTCATTTAAGAGAGAGCTATGTTTTTGTATGGTGGCTATGAACAAAACGATTTCTGTACACTTCGCGCTGACCGTCTCCGTTTTTCAACTTTTCTTGAAAAAGTTACGATACTAGAGCTGACCGTAGTTTCAATTCTCGGATTTTTTTGCAGATTTTCTTGTTAGCACATTTGTGATTATAACGCCGCACACTTCCAATTGTACAGTATTTATAGGAAATCATTAATTCTAATTGACCTAAAGTTTATACATGTGACTCGAACTAATGAATAATTTGTCCCTGTCTTTCTCTCAGTCTCTTCATTTTCCTTCGATCTCACCACATGAATAATTTTCTCTATTCCCGATTCTCGATTCTTTGCCTTGTTATAGACAAAGTATTTAACCATCCGACACTATGTATCATGGGGTGGATACCAAATTTTTTAGTTTTTATCTCAAATTTTATCATATTTTCACAAATTTTTCACAAAATATTTGATCACTTTTGATTATCCTCTGATTACCTGACGTAGCAATTAGACACTGTTTTGTTTTTCTTTTTTGTTGGTGACTATCAAACTGCTCACATCTTACATATTGACTGGGTAAACAAAAGTATTCCGACACCAAATCTGTAAAGATTGTCAGTTCGTTTCTTGTTGGCGTTGTTTTCATTGGCTTAATATTTCGGACCGGGTCAAAGTTCGTTGATTCTGTAAGAGTCCGCTTTTGCCCATCACAGGCATTTCCGTAATTTGCTTCAAAATGTCCACATATCTGGGAATTTCGGAAAGCGTCTTGCAATTATGTTTGGGGATGGACTGCTAGGTTCCTATAGACTCGGGCAGACATCACACCCGTCACTCAAACGTAATCTGTGACTGTCGCTGGAGACGCTCTCCTCAAAAGAAACACTTTTCATCTAGCTACAAGCTGGCAGGCTGCCGGGGCTGTAAATGGACAAATTTTATCCCCCGCAATTTAGCGCAAGAGCTAATTAAAGCTGGAGTGATGGACGTAGGATGTTGAATGGGCCTCTCGCTGTGTGTAAATTCACAGATAATGCCTGGCCTATACTCGAATCATAAGACCCTGAATACGATCCAGCCACTGCGCTAATAACCAAACGATACCTTATGCCACAGTTCTTTCTTTTTTCTGCCCACGCCCATTCACCTTCCGAACCCGGACCATTGATGCAGCTACCTGGACCTCGCTTAAATACACCTCACCGTTCGGATTTAACAATACGTAATCGATTTGCAGCTTCGAGCAAAGGCTTGGCTTTGGTTTTGAGGGGAGGAGTAAGAAATCAACTATGTTTAGTCTCCTATAGAAAACGGAAAATCGTAGGAGGGAGAAAGGCCAGGAAGGAATTAGAAAGCGGAGACGGCACAATCATTTGGGGGCAGGGCAATTGGAAGGTGATGCCGTTAAAGAATGATGCTATCTCCTTCGACCGGCCCTTTGTCATCGGTTCCTCCTGGGGCCCCCGGAGTTAAGGCTCGCGCGATGTCAATCTTAACTCCCCATTTCACCTGTCAATATCCTCTGACCTACGCCATTGTGATGAGCAAAACTTCGGTGTGGGGTCTTCATTTGGCTCCAGTTATTATCTGGTTAGCTAACCACAGGCAAAATGGGGAGAAAGGATAATCGTTGTTTTTTGGCCATCCCTCTTGTCAACCGGTAATTTGGTGTCATTAAAGTCGCCGGATAAAAACGAACTCGGCAATTCCACTTTCTTTCTCATCAATGATACAAAAAAAAGCCACATATCTAAACTGGTTGACAGCAAGGTGGGCAGAAGATTCCATCTACAGTTTTATAACCGACTTCCATCAGAATTGTGGACGGAGAGGCGTGAAACTTGGAGACGCTAACAGACAGAGTCATTAGAGGGAAAGTGATACAATGTAAATAACATTGTGACAGCGGTCGCTCAAGGAATTAAAACCGATCAGAGCCTGTTGGTCTATAATACGTGATGCCATTCTAGCTATCATTTATTTTATTGTCAACTCGTCAAACTGCCAGACGAAACGAACGTCTCCTATTAGGATTCTAAAGAATAAGAAGAAGATGAAGAAAGAGGAGGAACAGGAATGAAAAGAGACTCGCTCCGTTACAGGCATCTGCTTAATTTCAGATTAAGTCTTTGAGCCATACATAATGCAGAAGATTGCCTGGAAAAGGGAACTTATGAGGGATATAAAAAAAAAAAAACTGTCAGGACTGGGTATACATAGATTAATTGTATCTCTTTGACATCAGAGGAAACGAAATGAGATCCAAATAGCCCCACCTATATCGAAGAACGTTAAGAACCACATAGCTCTGACTGTTGTTGCCTTTACCCTCGGGGGTGATCCCACACCCCCTTTCACGCTCCTGCATGGTTCCGAACCAGTCAAGATGGTGCAGCAATGCAGGCATTAATTCAGCTATCCATTCCCTATCAATGACTGCAAGGTGTGAAAGTCCTTCGATGGTTCTTTCCTCCAGCGCTTTCTCATCATTAAAAAAAAAAAAACATACTAAGAAAACTAAACTATTCAATGTATTTTATTTATTTTTCGGGGGGGGGGGGTTGGATTTGATGAATTATCTTTGCAATTTACCCATTTAAGAATTACCTGGTACTTTTCTTTACTTTTTCTCTCCCTCCTTTCCCCTATCTCTCTCAGAACATGTACATCAAAAAGACTCATTGATACTCTTTTTTTTTGGGGGGGGGGGGAAGGATGTGCAAAAGTGAAAAGATTTCCTGACGATTATTAAGCTGGCTTTGTAGAAACAGGCGCCGATGTGTCCCGCTCTCGAATAGCCCGACCCAAGTCGAATAGAGGGAGCTGATGAATAATGGTGTTAGCGCTTACAAAATGTTGCGATACGAATAAGAAAATTGAATAATTTGAGTCTGTCATGTTGTTTTGACAACCAAGAATCATACCCCCACCCCACCCCCACCCCCTCAGACTGGGCAGGCCCTGCTAGGTGGAAGGATGAGCCACTCGAATTTCATCTCTTGCAATATTGCTTTCATAGAGTAGACGTCAACGGCACATATTATTAGCAACAACTATTGAATTGAATTTCACTTTTCGATGAGTTTGCACATTCAATCTCCCGCAATACTATAAAAGTTTCGATTAACGTTTGTGTAGTGGATGTTGTTATAACCATACGTTGCTGCGAAGAACATGTTAGATTGAGTGATATTGATCGGTCCGGAAAGACCAGTTAGTCATATTAAGTAAGGCCAAGATGAGGACTATGCCAGTTCGGAGTTTGCTCATGTTTGTACAAAACCTATTTGACCTTTCTTTTTGTTTTTTCTCAGTTGGTTAGGTACTTCACTCGTTTTCAAACCATGTATAAGCTTGCCCGACTTAACAATGTATGAATTTTTTTATCAATCACGCTCAAACGCAAATTGAACTTGTGTAAACCAGGTTACCAGAATGGTTCGTCAATAACACTAGGAGAAGCATCCTTTGCATTGATTGTATTAATAAACTTTTCTTTCTTTATATTGCCAAATATCAGGCTTGTTGTCAGGTGGATTCGCTGACAAGCACCATTTATTACTGTCATGAATCATCGTATCATAGATGCTTATCTTTTGTAAATTTAAAAACAATCACGCCTGCCATTGCCTGCTGCATGGTACAAATTAGTGACCTTTTTTCTGCTCATGCGCAAAGTGGAACCGCGAACTGCCTTATAATAAAATCCGAGTGTCTCTTTGAAGGTATGTTCCAACTGTACTCTTTAAACTTCATTCTACCTATAGGGAAACGTTCTTCTTGCTGACCACTATATTCCGTACCACTACACACTAGTTGTAATCTCGGAAAAAAACGAAACAAAACAAAACAAAACCCCGAAGTCTGCAGGACATAGTTGTCCAGCGGACACGGGATGAGACACCCTACCGGAAAGCTGGGGGAGTATTCTCAAACCTCCACACCTTCCACTGACGTGCAGTCTGGCAGTTTACTTGACACACCAGCCTACATAATGTGCATAGGCTATATAATATATAGTCGTTTTACCACTCTGGATTCATGTCATCCCATCCTGTGTGTATCATAATGATGTATTATTTAAGTTTACACATTTAAAGTGTTTTGCTGTTTAGCATATTCACTGAACTGAAATGAAATAATCATGCCATGTCCTCATCTGTTGTGGCACGAGGAGTAAAAAAAAAAAAAAAAAAGACGGAAATATGTGTATGTTTTACTTCTTTTCAAGAAGAAATGTTGGATTGTGATGAGATTTGGAAATATCTAACGATGGAATATTCTTATTGAGAATTAAACCTACAGTTAAATGAGTGTTCCTTCTTCAATGAACACTCTGTCAGGGCAATTACTAACAAATATCCACTGTCTAAATATTATATAGGCCTATACATAGTATAGATTAATAATAATTATTTATGACATAAGAATTTGGATACAAAATATTTCATTCTCTTTCAGTGATTATACTCAAAATGTTATTTCTAATCAGTATAGATTTAACAAAATAATAATAATACAAAATTTTTGAAGAGTTAAGTACCACTAAGGGGCCCATGCAGGCACATTCAGACCCTGCATTATGCACTTTGCACAATTACCCACATAATATTTTCCACTTTGTTTTCTTTTTTCCCCTCTCTTCAATACTCCATTCCCAAAGCCACCATCATTTTAAGCATATAGGCTTACGATGTGCGGTCTGCTGCATTTTTCCCTTCGTCAATATTCGTTTATTTGACATTGATTGGTCTTACTTGATAACAAATAAGCAAGTTTTGTGAACATTGTGCTCTGTTGTCCGTTATGTTGATAAAGAATTACCAATGATGTTATTTTGTTGTGAAATGTTGAAAAATACAGAAATATAACCAAATAAATTCATCCTCACATAATTATACAAGACAACTGCTTTCCACAGGACTTCATATTTATCATTTCATTCAAACTCCACACAGCCTGAAGTCACACAACTCAAGTCATTTTCTGTTAACACATCTCGCATGAATTTTTATTATTATCTTGCGTTCGTAAAACTCCACATCCTTTAAATAGGAGAAGGATATACATCATATCCTGTGTAATTAAAAAAAAAAGAATCACTGCTAAGGACAATGAAGTATGGCATGAGTTATTTGTATTCTAAGCAACACAAATTTATTACGAACTGCAAGCACGGTTTTGTTTCTGCACCGTTCGGCAGCTTTTGGAACCTTATTTCATGCACGTTTGATAAGCACACATGGTCAGTCAGATGTTACTAATACCGGTAATACACTTTATTACAAGGATAATTCTTTCAGCCGAATATTCAAATAAAGATATCTACTTATTCGTAAACGATACAATTTGATTGTGCTTACAGTGGTTAGTTTTACAAGCAAGAACACAAAACAGTAACGATCATTCGTCTTTTGACGGGGCTACAATTATCCCCTACACGGGCTCTATCTTCATGCCTATCCCAATCAGAGATGATCCAGACTTGTATATAGCCTTTATCAATTTCACATTAAACGACAACATTTTTTGAGGGATTACGAAAATAATGTTCTTACGCTAGCACAGAAATTATCTTGAACGATTACTTCTGATTAATGAAATCTGTTCTTTGTTAATGTAAATTCTGAAAATATTTCGATAATTACAGCTGTAGAATCCCTTCTCACATCAGAATCGAATTGATAGAGTATCATATTCAACCAGGTTTACATTCGAATCGCAATGAAATGGAACAGTGTAAAACTGCGAGAACGGGTTTCTCTTTACCCAAAACTTTTAACTCAAACAAGGTTGGAAAGTGGAAGAAGCTCGACGCAAACACGTGACCATCCCTAAGGGTCACATGATGCGGCATGGCGGACTCTGATTAATGACTGCATGTAGACGGATCCCGTTACATAACGCCATGAACCCTGCATGTTGATCTCAATTTTCGATGGCATAGTAACATATGGAAGCAAGTGATGAATTGACCAAGTGCTGTCACAATACTGGCGGTCAAAGACTTTCACCATGTTTTTAACAATATATACCAGATTAATTACAATCAACTCAGTTTAAACATGTTAAACAGCGCTTAAAAAAAAACATATCGTTTTAATCCTATTAACCTAGTAACACATACATCGAAGCTCATGAATAAAAATCATTACTTTTTACGTTCTTACTTCTTGCTATAAAGAGAGTTAACATTTACACCTTGTTACACATTAAACTATACAGACATTGGATTTCTAAATCCTTTCGTGAAAGCGTTAACTTCAACGCACAATTGATATCCTGTCCGACTCAATTTTATCAACAACTTGTGGCAGAATTCGATACATTTTTATCACCAAACCCTGATTAAGCTCGATCTCGACTGAAGTAAATGTACCATCCTCACAGTTTCAGCTACTGAAAAGTCGTTGTGGTTTAGTGGACAGGCCAATAGACCTTCAATCAAGAGGTACGTCGTTCAAGTCCGCCAGCAGCAGCGCACATGTCCCGAAGTGCTTTTATAGGCAATGCAAGGCAAGACAGTTATTTTCAGTCCCTAGGCGGGGAGATGGGGGGGGGGGGGGGTGATCTAAAGCCGTCGATCTTGCTATGGACATTTCAGTGTTTCCAAAGCCAAAGTTACTATACCACCTAAATCACATGAAACACAAACACACACACACACACACACGTACATAATGTGCTTTTCTTTAACTCGAGCAGTAGACGAGCTAAAATATGTATATACAGTACATCACTATCGTCAGAGTAACATAGTGTATCAAAGTTTGGTCGGTCTATTTGACCATGAGTATTTGGTCTAGCGGCTTCCGCTTGAAGTCCGGGACGGTGGCGTCGTCGGCCGGGAAACCTAGCGGCAGAAGAAGCAGCACCTTCTCGTTGGCTGGACGGTCCAGTAGGGTTCGGAGCTTCGGTCCTGCGTTCATCGGCGTGCTCGTGAGAGTAACGAGACCGGCGTTCTACGAGGTGGTGGTGGTGGTGGTGGGGGGGGGGGGGGAGGTGACAGGAGGCATCATAATACAAACATTGTGCATGTAAAGTTATATAGACTTCACTTGTTTTAAACCGCGGGCCGAGGTGCTTTTTCTTTTCATCTCGTGTCTCAAACTTCAAATCAAGACGTAATTTATTCCACATACAAATTATGTAAAAAGTTATATGAAGTCATATCTGAAACTCGACAGAAACAAAACCTGCACATTTTCTGAAAATTTGGAAAACACACCAAAAAATTGCCACCAGTTTCTCGTTTCCTCGACAGGAATGACCAATGCACAAAACATTGCTCAGAGCATGATTTGCGGACTGTCCGATTTTTTTTTTTATTTCAATTGTTATGAAATACATGCCCTGATAACATTAGTAAGAATTCTATTGGCATTCATGACAATGATAACAAAAATCATCATTATGATAATGATTCATTGTGATAATATTGACGATGATGACAATAGTAATGACAATAATAATGAAAATGGGCAATTTCGTGGCTAGTATAACGTTACATTATTTAAGCAAATTTTCTAATTTGCTTTTGTCACTAAATCCCCATTCATTCAAGTCACAATCATGTTACAACATGTTCATTTTTCCCAGGTTTAGAATATTTAAAAATCTGAATACAATTAAACAAATTAATATTAGAGTTGCCATGGTAACTCAAAAGGCCAGTTGGTAAAGTTGCCAAAAAAAGACATGACTATTATTGCTGAAGACTTTTATTCCATCCATGATTGTATAAATAGACAATAAAGCCGAGGATGCGAAAGCTCCTACTACCCAGCTAGCATCATGCGACATATTATGATTGTCTTCATTGTCACAATCATAAATATACGTATACAGTATGTGTATATATATATATATATATATATATATATATATGCTTTACAGCATCGAGCACTTTTCAATCATATATATATATATATATATATATATATATATATATGCTAGCTTTACGTCAGGTTAATGTGTGTGGCACACATACACACACTATAGCTTCTGACCACACGAGGGGTTTGGGACGAACACCGATCTAGGGCTTTCAATAGCTCAGTCGGTAGAGCACCGGTCTAGTAATCCGGAGGTCTCGGGTTCGAATCCCGATGAAAACCCAAGTTCTTTGCTCAAAGTGTTCACTATATTATGTATATATATATATATATATATATATATATATATATATACATATATATATATATCATATTGTATATTGCGGATATGAAATACAGGTAGAGCAAGAGGAACAAGTACGTACCTGTATAGCTGCCAGGAGAAGACCTACAGAGATTGATGTGCTTATCTCGTGGTAATAGTGCGTCTGTCTCCTACCGTCAGGCCGCTGACCATACGTCTGGAAGTAATACAAAAGATAGGTAGGGATGTTTTTGAAGAGGTTTAGGGGATGGTAATCTTAATGATATCGAGTACAATGATTATAATGATGACAATAGCAATTATAGTAACTGTTAAGATAATCGAAATAATGATAATAATAGTGTTGATGGTAATATTAATGCTAATAATGATGATGAAAATAATAATAATAACAACAATAATGATAATAATAATAATGAATTAAATATCAATAATATTGATAATGATACTAATGATAACGATGTGAGTTCTCAAATACAATGATTAATGAAATCATTGCAAGACGTCAGCCGTTTTGTCTTGCGATATCAAGATAAATTTTACATCTCAGTGATCGCTCGACAACCTCGAGTCACAGAAACTGTCTCAACCTTTTCAATAGATGGCGCAATGCACACTTCTGCTAAGTTCTAAGTTCTCTGTTCAATCATTAAGTCCTGTCAAAATGAATGTCATAACGAGAGTCTTGGGGGAAGATGGAAGGTCTTCGCATCATTTAAAAGGAGGACACTGCCGAGAGGTTCTGTAGCTCAAGCTATGATGGTATTTTCACTGTCCTGTCCCACTGCGTTAAAGAAACATTTTCTCCATTCAAAATGACAAACTTAAAGCCAAGTAAAAAAAGAAAGTAGTTTCTCGTCCGGGTTTTTTGAGCAAGGCGATGAGGGAGGTCCTTACTATTTGATATCTTACTATTTTTTCGAGGATTGTCAAAATGAAAGTAATATGTGTTTCTCGTCCGGTAATTCTGAGAAAAGTAACGAGAGAGGGCTTTACTATTTTCTATATCCAATTTATGAAATGAAATATCACTCTGTTAAGTGGTAGCTGTGTTATGAGAGACCAGGTCCCAAGTGTATGTCTTGCCTGCACTCTCAAACATTTTCAAACAAATAGATATATGTACCATACTTGAAATGAAACTTCATGCATGCAGAAATACATTTGCTTTTTCTTTCCATTACAGATGTCAAGGGAAAATGACCATCTTAATACTGGTATTTAGTGTTGTAATGGCATTTCTGATACCAGTGTACTTGCAATTCTGATGTATTGTGCTATTAATTGAAACAGGTATAAAACATGTCTTTCAACAAATGTACGACTGAAATAAATTCCATGATATTCAAAACACTGCTTTATTTATTATTGTGTTTGTGACATTTTGTGTCCACACAGCTGGTACAGTGTATGTATATGCATTTCTTCACAGTACAATTGTAGCACATTCAACTGGAAACTGGCTTGTACAATTGCAGATGGATGTCAAAATGATACGATTTACGGCATTATAGCATTAAACAAAGATGTTTCTTCATGTTCTAAAAAGACATTTGATAATCACTCATCATTTGGATGATGATTGTACAAGTGGAAACTCGATATAACGAGATGGTCGGGACCGAGTCGTGTTCCTCGTTATAGCCGATATCTCGTTATATCAGTAGACATAAAAGAAGGCATAACATAAAGACATTAATTTGCACACGTGGGACTACCCATCATCTTTCAATCAATACTGATAACTTGCTGTGTGTGAGGTAATTACTCACCTTTATGGGTAAGGAGATGTTTTTTTCGCCAATGAAATCCGATATCAAGAATGTTTTTCTTATCAATTGTAGAATACATGTTTGAATTTGTAAATCTACATAGCTTGCGATTGTGTGAAGATCGTCTGTGGATTGGTATGTGGTTATGGTATGGGTGTTGTGTGTGGAAAGCTTGAATAATGTGGTCCGCACAATGCTGTGTGTGTGTGTTTGACACATTCTGTATGTACATTATGACTGCATGTGTGTGTGTAGATTGGGAATTCCCTACGTAGAAAGCCAATCACAGCATCAGATTGCCTCACACTTGCTAAACGTCATGATGATGTCATGTATACGGCCGTCCCACCACATTTTCTGCATGTATCAGTGCGCACACACACACACACACACACACACGTACACGTACAACATCCGGTGCTAGCTGTAGAGTGAACTGTCATGAAGAAAATGTGTGTGTACAAGACAGTTTTTGGCGCATCGAGCTTTACAATCTCGGACCGTGATAGCACAGGCGAAGTTAAGCTTTACCCGACGACATTTTGTTTTACCTCGCTATATATATATCAGGTTTAATTGGCTATGTTTTTCTTTGTTTGGAAATCACAAAATTTATCTCGTTATAGCAGTTATTTCGTTATAGCCGATCTCGCTATAAGAGTAGCATTTTACATGAACTTGTTTGGAGGGAAATTTGGGACCGGAAAAATTTCCTCGTAATAACCGATATCTCGTTATAGCAGTGTTCGTTTTATATACCGAGCTTCCCCTGCCCTGTATACCACACTACAGATGTAGTGGTCAGTGAATTTACGTCGTAAAGAAAAGTATCCCGCAGAAATACGATACAAACCAGAATCCGTGGAAAAGTTATTTATTTTGTAGATACACCCATTTTATAATTCCACATTTGCTGGAAAAGCGCATTCATTTTCTCTCCAAAATACATTGCCGTCAGGTGCAACGTTTTGGAGCAGAGTGTATACGGGCCTCTACACATTCGAATGTGTTCATGCGTGCGATGGCCTGGGGAGCCGATTTGGACAGCTAGCAAGTTACAGACACGGCCGAAAAAATAGTAAATATCAAAAAAGTCGATGCGGCAACTGAAAATCGATGCGGGCGGGGAGCGGGCTGGGACGAGAATTATGAATTTCTTGGTATTTTCAGCGCCATTTTGAAAATAGTAAATAGTAAAAAAATCGATGCGGCGGCCAAAATCGATGCGCGCGAGGACGAGAAACTGGTTTCTTTTTTTACTTGGCCTAATGGTGAGAAGGAAATAACGTAAATAAAGCGTACTATGATAATTCATATCGATAACGTATATTGGTGACGCACTCAATAGATGTCACCAATTTCCATTAATCTGGTATTCGATTTCTAGAGATATTTGTTCACGCAGAAGCCTGTCTTCATTTAAGAAATTTCTGAAAATATACCTTTTAGCAAATTACACATAGTCAATTTATCATATCATTTGTCTTAAGTTTTGTATTGTTATGTTTTGTTTAAATTGTGTTTGTTGGTTTTCTGTCCATGTCTACACTTTGTACTTTAAAATCAGTTATTTCGTGCATACTCGTACATAAGGGAACTTACTTTACAAGGCCTTTTTGGCTTTAATCATGTTCTCTTTTTTCATTTTCACAGATATGTAAATGATTGATTATCTTTTTGCAGTATTGTAAAATTCAATACTGTTGTATTATTTTGTCAAAAATGAGATGAATAAATGAATTGATATAATTGTGATCACTAATTGATATGCATTTTAGTTTATTTACAAAGAATGGTATACTATTATAACAATGTTCTGTACTACGACTGTTTGTCATTTTCCTATCATGTAACAACCTGTTTGAAGACGATAATGAGGTAGGGCGCCATCTCTAGGTAGGGTTTCCGCCAGGTGGTTCCCACCGCCTTGAGGTCGTCCACCCACGTCTTGCCCATCCTCTTTTCGTAGTTGACCTTCTCCTCGGCTTCTATGATTTCCCGGATGTGCCTTTTAACTTCCGGGTCCTTGACTGCTACGAACGTCCATGGCTCGGTGTGTGCCCCGCTTGGTCCCGTTCCTATAATGATATGAAAAAGGTTCACTGGATACAACGGATGAAGATTTGAGTGTATCAAAGTGTCGAAATTGTAGTTATCTGCACTATTTGAAGAAAATGCTAATAAGTTGTTCTGCTTCAGTTTGCCTCGTGTCGACCTAGTGGAGCTGTTCCTATACATTTCTCTTCGCCCTAAACATATACTTTCTAATACTGTGAACAGATGGATGCATGATACATATTGACCAGGATTGAAGAGATATTGAATACCATGATAACCTCATCATTCTCTCGCATCGGACGTTATGCTTCTTTTTCAGCACCAAGTTGTTGTCTTCATATTAAAACAATGGACCTTCACGACAACTACGGAAATGAATAAATTAGCTGAAGCACCAACAAAACGGGCGAGCATATAGACTTCTGGGGGAAATTGGGCAAACTACAATAAGTATCAGAAGTGAAACAAACGCTTCAGAGAATGATTATGATAGTTAAGATAATGCTCCTTCGTAGAACCAAGGAGCTTCATGGCAAATAGAGAGATGAGATAATGAATCAGCTGAAGCACTATCAGTCTTCATGTCGGTACGGACATGCATATTTCTGGGAACGAATACTGATACCATAGTGACACCAACTCTTAGAAGAATGATTATGACAGTTTCGATAATGATCATGATGATAGGACACTTTCATTGGTTGTTATAGTGTTGTAATCATAACAAGAGGGGAAGAAAGAGAATGAAAAGAAGAAGAAATAAAGAAATAGATAGAATATAATCCACCGGCGAAGTGGATGAGTGGTAAAGGAAGAATAGATTAAAGAGCTCGCAAAGAGTAACGTAAAAATCTTATTTTCAAAGTGTTTCTCGTCTGGTCAAAAGTCTGAATCAATGTGACCATCGTTAATGATGCACAGGACAGACTGGATCGGTGAGAATATTGTACTCACTGCGCTTGTGGGTTTTCGACTGTTACGAAAGTTAAACGACAGCATCCAATTCTCACTGATTCACGAAATAGGCCTGGGCATCATTCGTTTTATTAAAAAAAAATAGGCCCGTAAATTCACAAAATTAATTTGTTGTTTTTCTCCCCATCGTGCGTCCAGTACACCCACAACACTAAAGGTCTGCAAGGTTTGAGCCATGCGTTCGGATTTTACCGGACGTATGGCCATGCATTCGAAATTTACCAGACGCATGGCTCAGTGTGGATCAGTAAAAAATCAAGGCATGATAATTGACCAATCAGATTGCAGAGATTCTAAAGCCCATTTTATAAAAGAGGTCAGACGAAAGCTACGATGAAGTTGAGGAATGTCAAAGTGTCGATGCTGACGAACATGACAGGCCGATGACACGGACGATCGATTACTTGGGAACTAACCCGCCGTCCTGATGAGATTTTCGACGACCGCTTCGGGCACGGGATCCTGCGAGAAGAACCTGACCGACCGCCTCCGGTTCATCTCGCGGTAGAACTCCTGAGACCTCCGGACCATTTCCTCCTCGGCGAACCGCTCCAAAGAGTACGGGATGTGTCTCCCGGATGACGCCCGGTTCTCCCAGTCCAGTTGGAACGCATCCTCTGCAACATACATATTATGATATTATTTAATCGAATTATGTTTCCTTGTACACGTATTGTCAAAGTGTTGTCACAGTTATCACAATGAGTAGAAGAATGCAATAAAAGAAATAAACGTTAAAGTTTCATCAAGAGCAGAAAAAGGAAAGATATTGATATTGTAATATATAAATCAATGGTTGCCTATTCCGGAAAGATGTCATAATGAATAATTATATGGTACAAACAGGCTTTTTAATCTCAATTGCAACGTAACTACTGTTATCAGCACTTTAAGTGTCACTCTAAAATGCCTTCAAGGGATAGCTAGTACAATTTGTACATTAACGCAGTTAATTAGAGCTGGCTATACTTTACCATCGGCATTTGTACCGCATACACTCTTTGGTAGATTACTAGTCTTGCTGCGGCAAACCGCGGCGCCACCGATGATCGGCACTTTATTGTTACTACAGACACGCGCGCACAAGCACAAACAACCAAACTTATTAATGTTTAAGAGTAGTTGTGATTGTAGAGTTGGAAGTCGTCCAGAATGTGACTGATCCTTACGTAAGCGTGCAGCGACATGCGGGTAGGTTTGTAAAAATAGTTTATGGACTGAAGGGTAACAACAGTTATCGTCTGCTCCGCACTTGCTTTAGCCTTTTGTCAAGGGCGAGCGAAGCGAACCCAGCCGAGCGCGACAGTCCAACTCAGCAGAGCTCGCTTCATTCGCCCCATTCACTAACAACCATACAGCGAGAGGGCCTTGGCAAAAGGTTACGCTTGTCTTACGCTTTTCGTAAATATTCATAACTGAATGACAAATGCCTTAAAATTAGAATAACAACATTTTCCAAAGTTCACCCTGATGCAATAAGCCAGTTCGGAGTTCGCTATCTGCTTATTGTTACAAATGAACTTTTTTTTTTTTTTTTGACTCAGTTGCTTAGGCACTCCTCTCGTTTTTAAAACAACATTGAGCGTAAGCTTGCCCGACGTGAATATTACGGAATTCATGTTCAAGCAAAGAATGAACTACGCGTAGACCAGGTGGCCAAAATCAACACTTGGGGAAGCATCTACTTCATTGTTTTGCTTGAAAAAAAAAAATGCATCGACAAACTTTGTTGAAAGAGAGAGAGAGAGAGAGAGAAATGATAACTGCCAAATATCGGGCTTGCTGTTAGATAGGAGTACTGGCAAGCACAATTTAAAGGGATTACATGAATAATCAAAATATTACAGATGCTTTTCTCTGAGAATTTATAATCCAACACAAACCTATTGGTATAAAAATAACCCAACCCCCTCCCCCTGCGCAAAGTTTAACACCGAACAAGGTTATTACTCCATCGATTGGGGCTATTGACATAGGCAAACGTTGCCAAGCTCTTGATTATCAAGTGAATAAACTTTTCGATGACCTCAGAAAGATATTTCTTCATGCCATCAGTGCTATCTCTACGTGCACTGAGGTGAATGGAGCGCGAAGAGGTTCTTGTTTAACTGTCGAATAGAAACTCTTGACGTGTGGACCGCAAAGAATACTATTTTTGATCATATGCACTGTTTGAATAGCAATCACGTTATGACAAAAAGTTGCTATTCGGTTGTCGCCTATAGTGTGATGTTTACTGCGTTGGAGTCTGGCAATAAATGAGAATTAATGGCCCGTAACTTCTGGGTAGATCTTTTTTTTTGTGTGTGTGTGTTAAATCCTGAATGAAATTCCATACCTCATTTACCCGTAACAAGAGTCAACGCATAGCGCGCCGAAGATTAACTTAGGACTTCAGGACTACATTATCGCAAAGTACGTTAACACAATCTTAATGACGAGATGCTCCTATGATGGTTAATGTGCAGAGGAGATAAACGTAAGTATTCATACATGTGTAGTTGTGTGTCCTTTCGTGTTTCTACGCAAAAAAAGACATCACCACCATTCAATTTTAACATTATACAGGGTAGCAAGTTCTAGTCTTTTAAAGCCAGAAAGACCTATGCGCAAACTGTAGTATAGATGGCTTATCTTGGCGTCGCTCAATCTTTGGACCATGTTGGACAACTTTTTGTGGACTTTGCTTCATACGCTGGTCCGTCATCGGCCTAACCCTCCCCCTTTAAAGATAACATCAGCATTTTACACCTTATGATGAGCGGAATCAAGTGGAAAGGCAGACAGATAGCCATTGGTTCATGCAAAGAACATTTCGTATCGAGCAAAAATCATCACTGATGGTATTTACAGATTCAATGTATTGCTTTCTTTGTGTCAAACTGATGGCATGAAGAAACAAAAATATTCAGCCCCATATTTCGACAATACGAGATGATGCCCGACTCAAATTGCCTTAAATGCACGGCAAAGGAACGACAAAGGGAATGACCATTCTTTTAATTTGAGTTTTGGTTGTACAAGAGTGTGTAATTCATCTTTGTGGATGACAATTGACTCTCAAGTTTAACTTGATCTCTCGGTATACTCTGCATGGCGAATTTGGGCTGACAAGAGTAAACCAACCACACTGTATCTTTTTGTATTTTTGCATATTTTACAGTATAATTGCTTCCCATGTTCACCGAATGTACTGCAAAAGGAAATTATTGTACCCTAATTACGGCCACATCCCTTTACCTGATTTATCTATAATATTCATGCTTTAAGTCTTTGAAATATGTTGTAAACTGCAAAATTATTGTTCAGCATGTGCGATCATTAATATGTATAAACGGAAATGTAGCGTCATTTCACATTTGCAGTGTATATCGACAGTTCTTGATCTTCACAGATAACATTATGCAGGGAATAACGACTCTCACATGTGCAGAATCCTGGTTCTGTTATTTAAATTGATAGTGCAAGGTCTACTCCTAAAAAAACGATGTGTCATGACTGGTCGTCTGTATCGTGACTCGATAACTATAAACTGTGCCTTGAACAAATTCAATGTGCCACAAGTCACAAGGCCTTATTAAAATTAATTGCATCAAACATTGCAAATTGATCTTTAGTTAAAAACAGCAACATCGATAACAAGCACAGCCCTCCTGGCACTCTGGAGTGTTTTACAAGTACTTTCTGATTGTAAGGGCCTGTGTAGCTGACGCAATTAAACGTCACCATATCGCAGTATAGTACACGCATTCAGGACCTCTGGGTCGCTCCGATGGGAGCTGAGGCTCTTTGTAGTAAACGAGTTCTTGGTAAGCTATTTTGTGCATTGACAATACGACTTCATAAAAGTGCTGTCTCCATGAACTCCCATTAACTACCGGTATTTCTAGGGTTGGTGGTGGTGGGGTTGGTGGTGGTGGCGGGGGTCGAATGATAAACCTTCACTCTTGTAAAGCGCAGGAGACACAACTGACAAGATTGGGGGGTTCACTGAATGTGCTTTGCTACGCAAACAATTTATTCATATCATCCAACCACTGCACGTTTGGGGTGACTGCAAGATGTAAAAGGGTCGTACAACATGTACGATGTACAATGTACTATAGAAAGAGCAGCAACGGCCTTGAATAATTGAAAGTCAAGCAAAGAAAACCTGGATTCAAATTTACATGCATGTATGCATTGTAGTTGCTGATAAGCCGCTTCTGTAATATATTCAAATTTTATGCATGCTTTGCAATTGTTCACAAGAGTTGTCTTTAACCAGGGTTACAAAGCTTGCCGGAGGCTTGCCCTACCTAGCAACAACTAAGCAGATTCCCGCCTTTGGTACTGAATGGAAGGAGCAGGTGAATAAAGCGCTTCATTACGAGGCTGTAGGAAAGGAAATATCCATAAATTGAAATGAATTACAGAAACGGTCCATGTAGGCAACCCCCGGGCAAACTTTCTCATTCTCATGAATAAACTTTATCACAATATGTGCGTATTTGAATTGAATACGCTAGTGTTGTGATCGATTGTCTCGTGTCTCACACCTCGACCTTCTGGCGAAGAGAGCTATTGTCAATACTATTGACATTGTCAACAGAGACAAAACCTGAACTTACGATGTGCGACTTGTTGATTGCACTCCTGATGACACTGTAGGTGCGTTGCTACTCCACACTGCTACCCAGATGTGTGTTTACATTATTGCGTACGCGAGGGTGTAATGTATGCGAATGGACAAAAATCGATCAATTTGAAAGAAAGTAAACACACAAAAGACGTGACGACATCGAACGAGCCTTGATAGTTCCCAGCACAGTCAGACAGTATCTGTACAGTCCTATTGGAGAAGACAGGAAAACGCACCCTTCTAAACCCTTACCCTTGTAAGACGTTCGTAATCGATGGTGAATTAGCCCGCTTGTGAACTATACTTTTTATGGGCCTACAATCTATCTTTGTGTGTGTGTGTGTGTGTGTGTGTGTGTGTGTGTGTGTGTGTGTGTGTTTGTTTAAAATGCGCCTATGTAAGTATATTTTTATCACATGGTTATCTCTTAGAATCAGGACAGGTTACTACACCATTCAAAATCTAAAGGATATCCATTCATTCAAGCTCAACCACTGTAAACGATGATATATCAGTACTGTATACATTATCATACTCCGTATCAGTGCTCGCTAAGACTACAGTATTTACCCTTCCCCCACTAATTTGGCTGTACTTGTTAGCTTACACCGGAATACACGCACTCACACCCATTTGGCAAGTGGTGGGTATAACGGGGGCGGGGTAGGGGAAGGACATAAAGTCTTGCGCAGTACTCCTCCGTTTCAACTATAGACTGTACATACCCGAATATACACCGGTTAAGTAATGTTTTCAAAATGTACGGGTAAAGTTTACCTCGAATGAAGCGGTCACAGGCTATTGATACCACCTGCACATACCCAGTGAACTGCAACACTTTGAATGCACTTTGTATAGGCCTACATTTAATTTAGTCATAAGCCTCAGGAAGCAACTTTCTAGTTGCCATCGTACAGTGTTTTCTTACGAGGGAATGCATAAGATATGAATATGCAGTTATACTATATGTAGTACTCTGGTCTGTTCTCTTAGTCTGGTTGAACATTTGCTGCTACATCAGGCAAGCCTCTGTCGGGTTGTCATGGACGACATCTGCTCAGGGTATTATACACTCTCTTTTTTTTTTTTTTTTTTTTTTTTTTGGGGGGGGGGGGGCATCACAGTGAAACCGGTCTCTTTACAACATGTGCAACGACCTCGTGACTACGCAGGCCACGCGTAGGCCTATAGGTTTAAAATACTGTAATTTTATGTCGACAATAGCTGGAAGACTTCCAAAATACGAAAAGATGATTCAATGCTTTATGCAATAAGCAAGGTACATTGCTATGACAGTCCATAAGCCAAAAAGAGTTCTAGGTCTATGATTAAAACAACATGAACAGAGATATTTGGAATAGAAAAACAACACCAAATCGAACAGGTCTAAGTATACACATGTATATCTTAGGAGATTCGTCTTATCGAAAATCAACAAGTATATGAACTTCGAGTAAAGAAAAGAGATACAAGCAATACGGACACGAAGATTTTACATAGACACTACCTGTATTATCGTCTGCGTCGTCAGGTTCGCATGATTCTCGTTTGACCTGATCTTTGATTAGCCGATCGAGGTCGTGGTCGTTCCTGGTCATTGAGTCAACGGTGAGGGGCTTCCCAGCCCTCGCTGAACCGTTAATCATCGCCCGATCGTCGCCATTACGTCTCCTAGCATCGCCCGTTCGACTCAGGCATGTAGCGACAACGAAACCGACGACGAGTGCAAGAATATGGGACCAGAATTCGGTCAGCAAAGGAGCATGGGTCTCCAACATGGCGATCGCGCAGGCAGTCGAAAAACTCTGCAAATGTGTACAAGGCGCCGCGTAGCAAGAGGGAACGTGAAATATTACGCGAGTCAGTATAATGTGTCCGTTCCTTTGCGGCGGTAACGCTTCAAAAGGTACGAAGTGAATAAGGCTTTCGCGAAATATTTGCACACGTGCTCAAGCCCAAAGCTGCTCAGCTGTGTTGAGTCAAGTTGAATGTAATCACTTTTACGTTTTTTTCTCCCCCCCCCCCCCGCTTTAAATGACATGGTGAATTATACAATCGACCGAAGAAAATATATACTTGTAAATATCTTAGACTCACTGAAACATCAAGGGAAACAAGTTGCTCCACATTAGCATAAGAACAAACACACATATAACTTGTGTTTCACAGGTTTCTCAATGAAAATTGCCATCACGCATCTAAGCAAAATACACGATTTGTTTTGCTTGTTTGTTTTTCTTTGTTTACATCAACGTACTACTTGCACGTTGAAATTGAAAAGTAAAAGTAATGAAGATACTGGGCACAAGGACAAGATATAAACACACTTGAAAAGAAATCCGTTTGCTGAAAATAGGAAACTTTTGTGGATACACATTTTTAAACTATTTTTTTTCTGTGTGAGTATGTATGTATGTATGTATGTATGCATGAATGCATGTGTCTATGCGTCTGTATGAAATGAAATATCACCCTAAAATGTCTTTACTTGATTTTCTTAACAGATCTGGCTCTCCCGCACAGGAATAAATGACGAATGTGTACAGACTTTCTCTCAGGAAGACGCATATTGCAACTTAGATGTTTATCAAACTTTCGATAACTAAAGAGATTTTTCGCATCTCAGGTATTCACATTATGTTGAAGCCGGTCTTTTTCAGCTCGAATTTGCATAGGGAGAATGAGATCCAGTTTGATCACCCAACGACATACTGTAGTTCGATAACTGTGTGCCCAGCCGAGTGTCCATAACACTTTTGATCCTTAATAATGATAAAAAACAACTACAACACTGACATTGATATGAGCAATAGCTGAATAGCGTACAATTTTGTTGGAGGTAATTTGAAAATAAAGGCATTAATAAGTTTCGATAAAATTCAACATTATTTGCATAAGTTAAAAGATTCAGATTTTGCTATATGTTTTATATTTTTTATATTTTTTTTTAATTTCTTATAATTTAGTGGTGCTTGCCAGCACATCCACCTGACAGCATAAGTGGCACTTGGAAATATTAATAGAAATTCAATGCAAAATGATAGAAATGAATATTTACCTCAAGTGTTAATTGATGGGTCATTCTGGTCACCTGGTTTACGCAAATTCATTCTTAGCTTGAATATGGTTGGATTGATTGGACTGATTTTTGCTACTTCAGGCCAGCCTATGCATTATGCTGCTTTGTGAACGAGTGAAGTGTATAATTGACTGCAGAGAAATAAAATGTTATTGAACCTATGTGCACATGAGCTATCTCCGAATTGGTTTACTATGACGTCACACCTGCCAAACAGACAGAATGGAAGAAAAGAATAATCGGATGTACTTAGACTGGTGTGTCAGTCGTAAACAAAACTGAGGTATCTCTAGTTTAGCAATATTTGGTGATCACTCGACGCAAAATGAATTTCTTATAAAAGACAGTAGAAAATGTGTGAAAAAGACAGCAAATGTCGTTGACAAGAGGGTAAACGCAATGCTAGAACACTGAAAAAGAATACAACCGTAAAGGAACGAAATACGTTTTGAAAAAAAAAAATGGGAAAAAAATGGGAAAAAATACTGCATGATAGTCACAATGCTAAAATTTTCCCGCAGAGTTATTATTATTATTATATTATTATTGTTATTATTATTATTATTATTATTATCATTATTATTATTATTATTATTATTATTATTATTATTATTATTATTATTATTATTATTATTACTATTACTATTATATTATTATCATTATTATCATTAATATTATTGTTATTATTATTAGTAGTAGTAGTAGTAGTAGTAGTAGCAGTAGTAGTAGTAGTAGTAGTAGTAGTACTTGTTGTTGTTTTGGGTTTTGTTTTGTTTTTTGCGTGTGAACCTTTCAAAACTTTCACCCTGAGACAACCATCGGATGAATGTAGGCGCTATCAACGTATGTACTCTCTAATAAGTGCAATTTTGTTTTAAATGTGAAAAGTTTACTTGATTACAAATGAAAAGATTTGGTGCCGTGAAATAGAGCAAAATTTACTAGATTTCTCCCTAGCTATACATAATCATGACATGCATGTGATTAACAGAAGGCATTGTATGGAAATTTGCAACTTGTATTATAATCTAATGATCAGTCTAACCGAAGGTGCATTACAACGTATTTTGTTAATCATATTAGTGTAAGCAGGGACTGATAGATGATTTTATTAACAAAATTGATTTGGAAGCTTCTTTTTTTTTGTGGGCGTATAGAGGAAAAGTATAGAAGTAAAGCAATAATTCTTAAAAAATACTATATGCATGTATTTACATACGTATTGTTTTGGCCACGAAAGTGATAATCACGGCATAATACGTCAGCACAAGTCAACATGCATTTGCATTGCACAGGTTGCTAAGGCTAGCTATAGCAATTTGGGCAATCGCTCCCTAGCCCTTAAGAGCTCTGAATTACTTAAAGGTCCAGTTTACCTTTGGGAGCAGTGATTTCAAAAATGTTCAAGATATCACATTTGATGCATATGTGTAGGTCTGTTGTATCACAAAACATCCTACCATATAACATTTTCGCAATAAAGCCTAAAATATAAGGAGACATCAATGTTTTTCTCAATAAACCGTTACTGTAGACGGTTTAGTCTAGAAACATTTTTACTGTAACTATTGTTCACATTTAGTGTATTTAACAACACTTAACATCGATTATACGGATTCAAATTTTTTACAGTGGTTATTTCTATCCCTCACTCACATTTTTTAACTATATTTTAGAGCACTAAAGCTGGGTTTTTGCTTCATCTGCAAATGGTAAATTATGTCTTTAAAGACAATGGCGCCCTCCTTTGCCCAAGTAACGGTCCGCAGTTCCGCAGTTTATCGGGATTAATCTGCTTTTCGGGCTCCGCAAACTGGGTTTATTACTGGGATTATTACTGGGATTTCGAGTTCCGCAAACTGGGTTTATTACTGGGATTATAGGGAAACTCTCTAATTTAAAGAGAAAATGCCAATCAACAGAGCAGTTCGAGTTACCTAAAAACTGGCAAATTAATATTGAAAAGGAAAAAAAAAAACCACTCCTTAAAGTCTTCATGAAACTGTTTCATTCGTAACACCCACGATCTTAGGCCAGGTAACCATGTCGTCATCTTACATTTCTCTCTCTCACCACTCCCCCACCCAATCTCTCTCCCATCTGTCACACACACACAAAAAAAAAACCCAACAACAGACAAACCCGCATAAACACACACACACACACACACACACACACACACACATACACACACACACGTACACATGCACACATACAATAACACATAAGCACACATTTTTTCTCGGTCTCTATTTTTCTATCAAAAGCTGACAATATGTCGATTGCCGAGCCATGTCGGACAACTATAAAGTGTTTACAAAAATGTACTCGCTTCTCATTTATCGTTTCTCACTAAGAGGGGAATGGAACCCAAATAAAGATGTTCATTGGGTGAATGCAACAATATCAGTGGTACACATCAGTGAAAGTTTGAGGAAAATCGGATAATCCGTTAAAGATGGCGGCACCAAAACTTCCAAAATTCATAACTTTTACTAATGCGATTTGTTCTATTAATATTGATGCATTCACTCATCCATATTATGTATATGTGTTTGGGTTTTATTCCCCTTTAAACCTCTCAACCATGAATTGATATAATATGGTGCTTTTTAATTACATCTATCATGTTTGTCAATAATACACATGTATCAAACTTACAAAATCATGTGTGCACACTGATAGAGAATTATTATGAAGCATTTTAATTCACAAAGAATCTGCGCAGCATGTTATAATGCATGTGACAACAAAAAAGTTTCTCTTTTATCAAAGATTATGTACCCTCCAAACCCCCATGGTATAATTATCCTCTCAGCGTGAGAGAGCGCCAGCATCTGTATTTCTTCTACAGCCTCAGAGGAGATAGTCAAAGAAATATGTATAACATTTGGTGAGGAATGTCCTTAATAATCAGATAATGAGACCTTTCACTACGTTACTAAGAGAAAACATGATGGACTTCACGACATTCAAACTGTCTTTTATACGTTTCCTTGATTTTGTCATCAAACTTTCATAGGCCGGTTACATCGATTTTACATTATGTCAATAGCACTCTTCCGTCGTTGAAAAAAAAGTCGGCGTTTTACACTATTTGCCTGACAGGGTGATCGCCACCGAGCTCTATTCTTCTCATTCCGTGTCGTCTAGCCCACTGAAGAAAATAAAAACGAGGAAGAAACAAAAAGAGAGAGAAATTGAAAAAAAGAAGTATTAATTGTGGGATAATACTCTCCCTTACTCTTTGTCAAAATTAATGGAAAGAAAATAGGATAAGCTGTTGTGAGCGGCTCTCACACTCTGAATTGTTTCTTTTTTCATAGATGTTTTGGCATTAATACAGTATTAAGAAGATGTTCCCCCTTTCTCATGGTTGATAGGAAATATATACTTTAACGGGATAAGAGTCTGACTTATCAGAGTGTATGACAACAATATCATAATAATTATCATATCCTGTGTCATCAACTAGAAATCCCAAAATTAATATAAGAGCAAAATAACGCGTAAAACAAACCTTAAATAAATAAAGACGAATAAGGAAGCATCGTAAAAATCATAAAATCACTGCAAACAAAAAGGATAGGATAGATTATCCTCCATGCTCGAACATCTACCTTAGAAATAAGCGAGGGAACGTACACGGGGAGCTCCAAAATGTATCAATTTACAACGTTCACGTGTTTTATAAAGTTTTATAAAAAGCCTTCCCAGATATTAACCCTTCCTGTGCCAGAGACATCGGAAAGTACGTACAATGCTTATCTGCCAATCGGCACTCAAACCACCAAAGGGTTTAAGAAAGCCAAGATATATTTTAACAAATATGTTGTTGTTGCTTTAAAAAGAAAAAGAAGAGAAGAGAGAAAAAAATTGGACCCTATCAAAAATAAAATAAAATAAAATAAAATGCCCTAGATAATATGACATAAAATCAGACCATAATAAATCTTCAACAAATACAACATTACTATAAGATATAAGAGGTAATGTCTCCACGAGGAAGCTCATAAGAAATGTCTCCATGAGGGAGCTCATAATAAATGTCTCCACGAGGGAGCTCATAAGAAATGTCTTCACGAGGGAGCTCATAAGAAAGTGTCTCCACGAGGGAGCTCATAAATGACAAAAAAAAAATCATATTTTATTTCATTCATAATGAATGAACAAATTTATCAGCGGTCTCGATCGTTGTGTCTCCGGATGGAAGCGGACAGTAAAGCAATTGCGTATGTCCCTGGAGACTCATTTTGTTTTCATTGTCATCAACTAAATCGTCGTGGTCATAGTCACTGCTATTGCTAGTGTGGTATTGACGCCGCTTGAACATTGTTTGTAAAACTTGGAATTGTTTACCTTTTTATATATTCATGACTATCGCCGTTGAGATTGAACCATGAGATTAATTTTCATTAAAACACATCACATATTGTTTAAAAAGTCAATGAAGTCAATGAAATAACTACAGCGACCCGCGTGACGACGTAAACACATTTTACTTTACGACCAGCGAGACGACCCGTCAAGCTTTTACCGTCAACTCTTGATTAAACTGCAAATTAACTCAATGACAAAGAAGAACCAACGGATCTTGCGCAGAATCTTTGGGAACCTTGGAATCTCGTATATAATTTAGGGAAAGGGTTAAGGAAGGCGGGAAGAATCTAACACTCACAGGTGCACAAGTTTGAGTCACATCCTCCCCCGTAGCCCCGGGGGCAGCTACTGCAAGGCGATCCGCTGATGTAGGGTTTGTTACCATTGAAGTTCCCTCTGCAAATGGACAATAGAAAAGCACGTTAAAAACAAACAAACAAACAAACAAACAAACAAACAAAAACAAACGAACGAACAAACAAACAAACAAACACATTAGACAGATATCTTATTGCCCATTTTATCTCACTGCAAAAAGTCAAATCGAACACACAGAGTCACGATGGTGTCATTAGGATCGGACCAAAATGTATAAAAACCATAAGATATGAAACATTTAAGATGCTTTCGAAAACGGTGAAATCGGTTACTCTTTAGTAATAGAAAAAGTAAAAGTCCCTTTATAATACGTTCTACGCATATAAAATTTACATATTCAAAGCATTCATATTCGTGATACACGTATTAGGTCGTGTGATGACAAGTTACTCACCCAGGGCCGTAGTTGCAAACGAGGTAGTCGAAAGGATACGTGACTCCCTTATAGTTGTAGGGACATGTGGCCCATCCACACCCTATGAAGGTCGTGTCAGCCCAAACCACCTGCGTAACGGACAGATCAAATTAATCAGCGCTACTTATTTTGGAAGCCATTTTCCCAGACAGGTAACGTAAAGTTTGAGAAAAAGCCCCGACAAACACAAACCATTCTAAATTGAAAAATGTTGTGTTGTGTTGTGTTGTGTTGTGTTGTGTTGTGTTGTGTTGTGTTGTGTTGTGTTGTGCTGTGCTGTGCTGTGCTGTGCTGTGCTGTGCTGTGCTGTGCTGTGCTGTGCTGTGCTGTGCTGTGTTGTGTTGTGTTGTGTTGTGTTGTGTTGTGTTGTGTTGTGTTGTGTTGTGTTGTGTTGTGTTGTGTTGTGTTGTGTTGTGCTGTGTTGCGTTGTGTTATGTTGTGTTGTCCTATGGGCGTGCAGTATTAGAACGATAATAGCCAAAATCAAAAGAGGTTTACACATCTACAATGTTTCAAGAATAGTAGGGCCTATACATTCCTATAGATCTGCCAGCGCGATATCACTGCCATTACAACAACTCTCCTAGAACAGCACTTCCATCCATCTAGAGCCATCCATCTAGAGGCCTATATATCTGATGCGAAGAGGGACATACAGCTGTATAAAGAGAATTACATACATTTATATGAGAGTGAAAAAGAAAAAACCAATGGGGATATGTAGAAATATTACTGAGAAGCCAGGACAAAGTAAATAAATTCTAGACACAATGATTCGTACACTGGAACTTATGAAGAGATTTCGGTATGTGAGCTTGGTTTACCTATGTTCGCCAAAATACGTCATGATATCAGAGCGGATTTTTTTTTTTTTTTTTTTTTGAGTCGAGAGAAAGAAGCTAGCTTTGTTTGTTCGTTCATTTCCATCTGAGATGGCTGGATAGCCCATATTCATCAGCTACACTAAGCTGGTCTTTCACGGGGTCCAGTTGATTATGAGTTGAATGTGAGGCGAGACCACTTCACCGGGTTAAAACACCCTGCTCTTTGCAATGAATGAATGAAGCGGGATCTTTTTCGTGCATGAGTTGTGACTATCTCACACACGGGACCTCCATTTTATGTCCTATCCGGGGGACAGATTTGATTCTGTGTATGCATTTTATACACACACACATGCACATGATATTTAGACCTATACAGGGCCCTGTTTCATATAGCTGTTCGTAAAGTTACGAACGACTTACGATCGACTGGTAATCAGTTCTTGTGCTGAATTACTGAAATTCTGGTAAGCATATAGCACATCACAACTGATCACCAGTAGCTCGTAAGTTGTTCGTAACTTTACGAACAGCTTTATAAAACACCCCTGGCATATTATAATATAATTATATGATATACAAATTATGATATATATCATAAACATGTTCAAAATGAATTAGTGTTGGTATGTGAGGGAGAGATAGGTGAGAATGGTGCTTGGGAGAAAGGATGAGTGTTTCCGTGTTCATTCTTTTCTCGAGCTTGATGGTTAATTCAATGGGATCACACAAATTGTCATAATCACCTGCGTATAATGACCGCATACAGCACCAGAAGCGCACGTATTCGATGCGTAGTCGTAGTCGGCCTTCTCGTCGTTCCACGAGTCAATGTAGCTGGTCATACTATAGCCGAAACCGTAGGCGATGTTCTGTCCGACCCACCACCACTCATCCGTTCTCCGGTCCGAAGAATCGTCGTGGCTGAACGTACACTGGTCGGCCCATGCTTGGGCGGTGGCCGCCAGCTCCGCGTCCCATTGCTGCATGATAGTAAAGATGGTGATAGATTGTGGGGGGGGGGGGGGGGGGGGGGAATGACACGAATTACGTTATGAAAAGATATTCTTTTTAATCTCCTCTTCAAGTTCCTGGGACTGTAATTGTCTTAATTACAATTTGCAAAATCCATAAGAAATTATCAGATCATGACAGTAACAATAATAGCGGCCGTAATGATATCTTATTTTGTAAAACATATTACCATCTACAGTGGACTCCCGTTTAAGTCCTTCAGACCGGCAGTTTTCTTTCGTTATATCGAAATTTCGTGATAACCGAACAAATAAATATAGGTTTTCCCGGCCAATTTCGTACTTTTGTCAGTCCATTTGATAGAAAGTTCATTTCATTTAGCGAAAATCCTCGTCACTGCACATTCTGTCATTCAAAACTGCAAGTTGTTCGTTCAGTATTTAGCATTTCGATCAATGAAATTTGCACATGTGCCTTTCGAATTCGTAAAACGGGCATTCAAATTGGCACGTACTCTTCAGTCATTCAAATTCGCCAGCACTGGCCGAAAAGGGTATTTCAGTCATTCAATTTCGCGTATGGGCAGGCAGTCAAATTCCAAACATGTTCATTCAAATTAACTTCTTTTTTGAAAAGGTATAAGAACATTTTTAAACGCGTACTTCCATGTGACTTTTTGTTTCGTCCACGCACTGTTAAGCAGTATAAAAGTATCATATTTTGACCCTATATAACCCGAAATTGTTGTTCTGTAATGCCCCTTTTCTTTCATACATGTCATTTTAGGCCCACACTATGTACCAATACTACAGATTAACTTCATCTTCTTATGGCAGCACAAGTTAGATACAGACGTATTTCTCAAGAAGACACAAAAAGAACTACAGGAACATTTTATTATCATACTCTTGCTGGTTTAACTTCCTAGAACTGGCCGACACACTCGGAATAAAGTGCTCAACGGCCAGATAAGTTGTGGCCACATGCACTATCTTCGGACTGAAAGACTCAATAAGCACAATGAAGAAGAAAAAACTGTTGCTAAAATCTCTAAAATGAATACGAAAATATGAAATGTAACGGCGGTTGCAAAACAATGAGTATGTTAAAAAAAAAATAACGAGAGAACCAAAGCATAAACATGCGTGCTAAATGACTACAAAAGATGTTAAATTGAATGCCCAAAAATGAATTCGAATGAACGAGTGCAGCATGTCCGTGATCACGTGACTATATCATTCTAAATTGAATGAACGAATAACGAAATGGTGCTTGTTTTACGAATTTCAATCGGAAAAAGGGGTAATTAGAATGAGACTAAAGGTAATTTGAATGAAGAGATCATAAAATTGAAATACCGAACATATATCTACGCTAAATCTTGCTAAATTGAATGCAGCAATTAGGAATTGGACTGACACAAGTGCGAAATTGGCCGGAAATCTATAATAAAACTACAAAGAGTGGACAATGTCGCAGCATGAATTTTTACTTCGTTGTAATCGGAATTTAGTTATAATCGTGTTCGTTATAACGGGAGTGCATTGTACAATGTATTTATCTACGTCGGACGATTATCGTGAATGACATTTTCATGCCTAAAATGCGACAAACCTAGGTGCCCAAAGATACCCGATAAAACAGGCCCCTCCATATGAACAATAAAAAAAAATAGACAAAGTAATCTTGGGGTTGTGGTCGCCCCTCGGTTGTTGATTCATGTGCGTGGGCGAGTGTCTGCCTGTGAGTGCGTGTTTCGAAGAATGAAATTTATGATCTTCAAGAGGCTCCATAAGTTCAAAGTTAAGAACTATGATTTCCTTCTCACGTTTCTTAGCCTTATATGTATTTAGTCATCTCTTTTATATTGATGCCGTGAATATAGACGAATATTACTTTATTTTTGATCCAATCTAGATTTTGAAATCCTTTTCATTTTCCCATTTATAAAGCCTCCATTATAAAACAAGATAACCTAGAGGAATTAGCGAGAACACGTAAACTTTCGCGTTTGTATCTACATGTATATCATTTAAAGAAATTTCATGTTGCATCTCAATTGAAATTCGTTAAACATGGAAAAGAAAATCTGTAAGTATTATAGAACGTACATCTTGAAAACGGTGCATCGTTTGTTCTATCATTTGTGAACCAAATATAATCAACCTCGCCCTAAATATACATAAATGTAAAAGGTCGGCATGATTACAAGTGGATAGGATTTGAAACATCAAAAACGAAATGTACTAAATATCTTTCGAAATTACCATTTGACAAACAAAATAATGAGTACGCGCATTATTTCTGGCAGGCGGCAAGAGTGCCATACACTTACGAGAGGAACCATATTGGCAGCAGAAGGGCTCACGTCACCGCGGTGACCATTGTGGGTGGCAAGTATCGTCTGCTGGTCTTGCTCGCTCAAACCGTTGTTTCTAGCTGCTCGCTTCGCTCGCAGGGGGTCTGAATCGAGGAGTTTAGCACGGAACAGCGGGCCAAGGGGTTTCAGTGCCTGGCCCTGGCCGTGTTGGACCGGGCTGGCCCGGCCGAAGGAGACGGCCACTATCACGAGAAGACACAGTGAGATTTTCATCGTGGTTGGCTAGCGTTTCTTCCCGTTTGTCTTTCGTATCCAGAATTCACTCTATTTATAGGCCGAGTAAGAGGTATGTATAATCCGTGACTTGGCTTATCCTTTGGTTAATCTTCGGAGAATACAACGTTTGCACAACCACTTACATTTTTGCTACGTCGTAAGCAGTTAGGTTTACCAGATGCTTGAATGCTCTCATGTGTGCATTAAGGATGGGAACGTTAACACATGGCATGACTTTAAAGCGCATCTGTAGCGATTCGTATCTAAGCTGTGATAACTTTAAAGGCATAATTCAGACCAACAATGGATTCTTTGAAGAGAGGATCATCACCAGGCGTGAAGAAGAGAAACGACCTCGAGAAAGAAATTGTAACACTGAGATGCGTTCCTCCTTTTTATCGTTCCTGGATAAAGGTGGCGAGGAGGTCTCGTGATGACATTTCTTATTTGCTGTTTTGGACAGGCGGAGCTTGGATTTTAACTTTGAAGCAAATATTCATTGAACGCTTTCTTCTCATAATAGAACATTTCTGATAACAGCAAACAGAAAGACTCTTTTGATGTGCCAAAACAGAGATGGACACAATGACCTACTTAATGATCATCACCTTTGACCCGTATTGAGCAAGTTTATACAGCGCACTTTCATCTCCTGCCCTCCCTGAACATACGCACGCACGCACAAACACACCCTCACACACCCGTATGCTGTTATAGGTAGAGAGACTGTACTTTCCCATACATTACAACATCAGAGGGCTATTTTGCGAGGAAGCTTGCAATAATAAGCAAGTTGCAATAACTACGATCACGTACTGCGTGAATAGATTTCAGTCAACTTACCTAAAAGCCTTTGCTCAAGTAGACGTTTTGAATTGTATAATACTATGTAATTAAAAACATCATTATGAAATAGGCACAATTACGACAATACTCATCATGACTTTGTATCATGTATTGCCATAATGGAATCTTTCTGGAGTTTAAAACAAATAAAAAAAAAATCTTATGATAATGCATATGTGTGTATATTTTTGTCGATATATCAATGTAAATCCTACCCGTGAGTGGAGAAATGTTCTGCTTTAGTTTTCACTATGCACATGAGGGATGATGAACAATTTGGGAAAATGCAGTTTTCCACATGTTTTCAATGTATAATGTATGTGTGTGTGTATACATATTATATATATATATACACACATATATTATATTATATATATATATATATATATATATATATATATATATATATATATATACATATATATATATATATATATACACATATATTATAAACATATATATATATATATGTATATATATATATATATATACACACACACATATAATATACAGCACATTGAGATATTTAACAAGTGTGAAATGTGCTATATAAAAACCAGCTATTATTATCATTATTATTATTATTATTATATATATATGTGGTTAGGTCATTCATCATGAATGTGAAATCTTTGGTCATTGGAAAATATATATGTTCTGTAAGATTTTATGTCAGCTGCATCTCCATTACCGTTCACCATAAATAAAGGTCTCAGGACTGAAAACAACATGTGTCATTGGTCCAACAGAGTGTTTTTGAATATTGTAGACATGTGCCATGGTCAGGATTTATTGATCAGATCTATAGCATTATGCAAGTACACAGGGGCTGACCCAGGAATTCCATAAAGGTGAGGTGCCTTTACAAAATGAAAGGCGGGCCCATGGCCCCCATTTTTTCTTGTTATTTCTCCATGGAGCGCGCCTGGTGCGCCCCCCTTCTTGATCCGCCACAGATACACTATATTGGTAAAGTTAGAAAATAAAATGCCAAAGACCATTTCCTCAATAGCTAAGATGGTCATGAAGTTTCATTGACCCCGACTTCTTATCCACGGACTATCAAACAGGTGCATTTGAGCATGTACTGTAAACAAAAGGAAGATTTTATTGTATGGGTGACTATAGTGCAATCCCGTTTTAATGAACACAGTTATAATGAAATTCCGGTTACAAGGGAATCAAAATTCAGGTCGCAACACTATCCTTTCTATGTCTTTTTATTGTTTATTAGTGCGGTTAAAATGAAATTTTGATATAACGAAAGAAAATTGCCAGTCCCAAGGACTTTGTTGTAACAGGAGTCCACTGTACAGTGGACTCCCGTTATAACGAAGTCCTCGGGACCGGCAGTTTTCTTTCGTTATAACGAAATTTCGTTATAACCGAATGAATAAACAATAAAAATACATAGAGTTGATAATGTTGCGGCCCTAAATTTCACTTCGTTGTAACCGGAATTTCGTTATAACCGTGTTCGTTATAACGGAAGTGCACTGTATCTATTGTCTTTGATGGAGCTGACAAAAACGAAAATATATCGTACCACTAGAGTGCTTGTTGATGAGGCGTAACATGTTCAATCAGTGCAAGAGTGAGCTGAATGAGCTGCATAATGAAAACAACTCTACACGTGCAATGACATAATGTACACACTGAGTACATGTAGTTAAATTGTGTAAACTGAAGTCACTTCACTGGGAGGGAAATTCCATCCTGAAAACTATGCTATTTGTATGAAAACAGAGAAATCAGAGAAGTAAATCGGTGAAAATTTTGGGGAAAATCAGACACAGAAAAAAAAAAAATCAGTTGTAGACATTACAGAAAAACACAAATTGGCATCTATCTGTAATCTTGTGTTGAGCGGTTTTCCATTTGTTTTGTCCACAGCATTTCATCACTTTTTCTCAAATGTTTCGGGAGAGACAGAACATACCCATTGAGGAGGACATAAAAAAAAAAAAACACATAATAATTATGATGTATGACATAGGAGTACTAAGCAAAGGTCTGAAGAAAACTTTTCATGGGAGAAAAATTGACATCACATGGTTTGTTTGTTTTTTTGTACAAACCCAGTGGAGAGTTGCTCAACACCAACATCACACAGACTTGCCAATATGTCTTGCTCTTTTAACTTAAACAGTTGGTACATGTAATCTTTTTGTTTTCCTTGACCTACTTCTAAGTTTCGGGGTTTACATATAAAGCAACATACTATCATGATGGAATTTTCCTTTAAAAAAAAGCAGGTCATTCTGGCGAAGCATATGTTTCATGCTATCAACTACCACACTTGTAATAATGTATGCATATCCATGGCAAACTTATTTCTGACCCCTTTCAATACATTTTTTTTTTTTTCTATAAATGGGGAGCAGTCTATTTTCAGGGAATGGATTTGGAAACATCATTTTCAATCATATGTTGGGCAAGTCAACTCTTTAGTACATTGTGTTCTTGTATGTGCACATTACGAACTAAAACACACACACATACACACACTCACCACACACACACACACACACACGATAAACATATGGCACTTTCTAAATTATAAGCATCTGCACTGGAGTCAAGAGTACACTGAACTATTGTTTTTAATATGAACTGTTGTCTCAACATATCCAGTGACAGACTGTTTTGTAGACAGATGACATTTCACTATGTTCGAATCGAAATATTAATGTTTAAACTAGGAAATGTGATAGAGCCAACCACTCACATCATGGAAACAAATCTATCTTGTTTGCTGAATGTATGCCAGCTGTTTCCAGCTCGCAATATAGATATCAACTCTGATTTTGAACCGAATAGTTAAACTCATACTGGGTACTCGAGAAAAAAAAAAGGGGAAGATAAATAATGTAAAACATAAAACAAGTGTCAGATTGAATCCACTGCCCTGTGTCACAGGGATTGGAAAATTACACTTGTCAATCAGTGAACAAATTTTCCAGACCTGCTGAAAATATGCTGTCATTTGGCATGCTCCAGATTTTTTTTTTTCCCCTGGAATAATCCATCTTACCAATGCATTCAGCCAGTCCAGGATCTAGATGATCCAGAGAGATAATCAGTCCAGCTAATCCATTACGAAGAGGCAACCACTTTATCCATGAAACACACAACATTATCATTGATCTGCAGGACAGCAGAACTCAGCGGCACTGTTCACAAAGTCGAGCTTTCACAGCTTCTGAAAGCAATGGTCACCCATGCACAAGAGGGGGCAGCATTCCATCTCCATGGTTACCATAGATCTTCTGACTTCTGCATTGCTTCCAAGCCCAATTTCAGCTGTCAACCTGGGTGGCTGAGGGAAGTTTCCGCCTGGCCTTCTGTGCATTCTTCTTCCGCCTCTTCGCTAGGTATCTCTCCATCTTCCCACTGCTCTTCAGTGCTCGGAACTTCTCGGCAAGCTCAAGCTTACGCTTATCAGCTGAATAACAAGACATATAAAAACCAACAAAATATTGCAAAATATCCCTCATTGAGTTCTGCCCTTAAGTAAAGGCTTTTGACAGGGAAAATTCAAATTTCTATCTAAACCACAAATGCAAGCACCTGTATATTCTTGCTAAAATCCACAAACCTCAACTACTCTGAATAGTTTGTAGCACATTTAGTACCCAATGAGATTCTGCCAGGATAGACCAACATGTACTATGCGTATAGTTAACTATCACACATTGTTAGACACTAAAAAGACAGCAGTGAAAGATGAAAATATGGCAAATCTCAAATTAGTACTGCAATTCTGAATGGAAGGTCATGTACGGTTTTGAACTTGTAATAGTCATCACATAGTTACATCACATATGATTCAGGAACAATTATAATTTTTTTTTTTTTCTGAGATATCACTGTACCCATGACTGACTGAAAACTGCTGTCACTTCAAAACTAGTCGAGGATTATCAATGCTATATTGACAACAGACCTAGGAGTATGCACTATAATTCAACGTGGTATTTCTGAAATAAAAAAAAAATTGCACAGTCAGTTTCTTTACAGAGAAAACAAAAATTAGGACTCACATTTCTTAAGAAAGAAGGGCTTCTTCCCTTCTTTTACCAGCTCTTTCTCTTTCTTGACAAGTTTCTTTTCTATGTCCTTGGCTTTCTGCTTCTTATTTTTGGCCTTCTCCTCTTGTTCCTGTAAAATAAACAAATAATGACTATGCAAGCAAACAAGCAACAAACATATCTGTTAATTCAGTATATTTGTGACAAATCTGTGACAGTGCCTTATATCACTGTTGATGGAGATAACATTTAAAATACTTTGCACTTCCTGTCTAACAGTATTGACCTCTTTGGATGACATCACACACTGCACTAAACCATTCAAATATTCATTTGTCTATAAACTAATTTAAATTGTACAGCAATTTAATACACTACAAGTATACACCAAAATATAACAAAGATAATGAAATCTCTATGTATGCAGTACAATGATCCTAATAGAGGTTTTTAGTTTGTATAAACGTTTGTTGTAACTACTGCGTTTTGCAAATTGAATCATCTTCAAGGAGAACTACAAATTTGCTGCAACTTTAACCACGAATTGGGTATTTAACAAAGATATGTGACCCTGCATCACAAACCAACAAACAGTCGCCAGACATGGATTTTTAGTAAAGGGCAGATTCTGAAAGAACAGACTCTAAGCTTAAAGGGATGGTACAGTATTGGTAGAGATGAGAATTTGGCTTTTAACATTTTGCGAGATACCAAGAAACACTTATGAAATAGTACAGAGTATACCATTTTAAGAGGAATTCAAAGTTTATTTGACGAAAACATGACTGAAACATCCAGAAACAAAGTAAAACAAAGCGATCGTAATAAAAGGTGGGTCCAACACTTAATTAGAATCACTCTGTTTTGGATATCTCAGCCATTTCAAAACCAATTTTCATCAAATAAACGTTTGATTCCTCATAGAATTACATGCTCTTTTATATTTCATAAGAGGTTTCTTATTATCTCACAAAAAAAAAAAGTTAGAAAACTGAAATTAGGTCTCAACCAATACTGTACGATCCCTTTAATAACGATGCACAACTTAATACATATGGACTTTCCTAGCCTATCTAAATAATAGAAAGAACGTACATACTCTGCACAAGTGTTTAATGAGAAAGAAGCTTTGAAGTCTAGGGTCTATTCAAGCACTTAATCTCACTAAGCTGTGCTCTGTGCAATGAATGGAACAAAAAACATAATATAAAACTCCACAGTCACCACAATGACGGGATTATCTGATAAAGCAGAAATTTGGCACACTGTATCAGAACATTCTATTCATGACTGCTATTAACTGTCATAGCAGTAGCATTATCTCTTTAAAGATTATTAGAGTTGAAAGTGAATAGTATCTAAAGGGATTTTAATAAGAAAAAAAGGACCTCCAGGACATACGTACTCACATTATCCAACAAAACAAAGTATTCTAGAAAAGCTGTAACCCCCCCCCCCCCCCCCCACTATTTCCCATTCTTTTCATGATTCCACACTCTAGAATTACATAAACAAGAATTGCCCTTTCAGAGAATATAGAAAACTCAAGATGGACTAGGTTGACCTGTTTCACCTATTTTGAGTCCTCACATGAAGTTGGGCTGCGCGACTTTTCGTTGGTTTTGCAATGTACTGTCAAAACATGTTAAGATGCATTAACTTCAGTACTGTAAAATGAAATGGTTACTATTTTATCTTTGAGGATTTTAGGAGGACATCTTTTTTTTTTTTTTGAGGGGGGTGTTTTGTTTTGTTTTTTGTTTTTCTTTTGTTGACAGCTTACTTGAAATACTACCATCACAGCAATATTTAGCTATTACACATATTTTTGTACTATTGTCCCACCGAGGTAATAGAAGATTTTAAGCAATATGATTTTCAATTTGACATAATTATTTTACAGTCACGGTTTTGAGGAGGATACTCGAATGGCATGAAATGAGAGAGAAGGAAGGAGGGATCCTCAAATGCCTCACACTCAGAACAGAAGTAGAAGGGCATTACTGAGGCATCAGGATTCATGCATCTGAACATTAAAGGGGAAATCCAGTCCAAAAATAAGTTAGTCTGATGAAAAAGAGTAAAATTTTAGGAGTTCAACAGTAAAAAAAAAAAAAAAAAAAATTTGACTGGAATCGGATGAAAACTAAGGAAGTTATAACATTTTGGAGTTTTGCTAATTTCTGCAAAACAGTTCTTGTACTGTGGATATGAATATGCAAATGGGTGAGCTAACCATGTCATAACCTCACAATTTTCCATAGAACGTGTACAAAAGAAAATGATGAAAATTCAATGTCTCCGTCGTTGAAGTCTGAAACATGATGTTATTCCTGGTTGAATAAATTTACAATAGTGATCACTTAGATATACCAGGATTTGAGCCTCGGGCATAATTGCATTTGAATTAATACTGGAAATGTCAACAAAATTTATGTACAAACTATATGGTAAGTTGTGAGGGGATGACATGCTTACTTTGCCATTTGCATATTCATATTGACCGTTCAAGAACTGTATCGAGAAAAATAACATAACTTCCTTATTTTTCATTCGATTTTGATCAAAATTATATCATTGAATTTGTAATATTTTACTCTTTCTTAACAGACTAACCTATAGTTATATTTGGACTGGATTTCCCCTTTAAAGAGCCTGTCCTGGACATTCTATGACATGGCAGATGATGCTAGACATTTTCAGATATCTATTAAAGGGTAACACCAACCTCATGTCAAATGTGTACCTCAAACAAGAAGCTGCTAAATTGCCCACGTACCCCAGAAGGTGGATGTAAACTGTTGAGGCACAGCATCTTATCCTCATGTCTTACATATCGTCGCTGGGGCGACAAGACCTCGTATCTCAAAAATGTCAAATGTTCAGGAGAGCCAAAAAACATGGCGGCCAAAGCACTATACTGAATGGGATAGCCGTTCCTTTGACATGCCGTGGTGGCTTCATTTTTTGGGTAAGACAGCTGGGATTTGGACAGGACATCACTTAACCGATTATTTGACCACTAATGCAAAAAAGTCATTTTCACCAAAATTTGAGATACAAGGTCTTGTCACCCCAGCGACGATATGTAAATAAAGAGGCAAAATTCTCACCAGTTTGGTTAAGAGCTTCTGAATCTTTTGCTGCTTCTGCGAATCTTTTGTTTTCTTCAAAGCCTTCTCAAGTTCCTGAATAAGAGCATCAAAAACAAGAAAATAACAACAACAGCAAAGTATTGATATTCAACTTTCACAACCACAGCAAGTATTTCACTGGTTAAAGATGCCTGTGTTGCAATGCTGAGTGAATTTTTGTAGCACAAAACGTTGTATGCGTACAGTAACCTCAAAATGACACGAGGAGCGCAACCAAACATTTTTGGAAGCACATTCGTGACTCTTATTTCACAAAAAGTAAAACCTGGTGAGCCATACCAGCAGAAATAACTGCATGTGAGAAGAAGAAAAAAAAAAACATACAGAGCCCTCACATGGATAACTGTGAGAAACACTTTTCATATTTTTATCACCAATATCAATAGTTCCTGAAGGATTATAACTCAACTGGCAATTGCTGTATCCCTCAATACTGACATATCAGGTGTGAAGTTTCAAACTTGAAAGGGAACTTAACAGGTTAACAGTGAACAGTTGCCTTTGAGATAACACACTTTCCTCCCAAAGAAAATAACAAACTCAACATTGCCTTCTATATTATTGCTGTCGGTAAAAAAAAAAAAAAAAATCTTTTCTTCACAACTGTCACCCTGCCATTGTAATTTACAGTGAAATCTACTGTCATACTGAGGTAGTCCTATAGAGAAATTCAAGTTATTTTTTAAACTCCACAGTTAGGCAGTTATCACATTTGGTGGTTTTATAAAAATTAACATTAATAATCAAATTGTTGACTGCCTTTGTGTAATGACACAGAATATCACTGCAATCTGACAAGAGTAATTCCTGATGTTTGGTTGTGCACAGACAATGTTAAATAATCCAATTGTTTGTAGACAGTTGGTCCACATTCAGTAGTGTTTTCAATGTCATAGTTGTAGTTCAACGTCGTAGTGTTTTCAACGTCTCTTTTAGCTTTTAGTCGTACCTGCTTTTCTTTCTCCCTTATATCCTCAATAAACTTGTAGTTCTTGTCAAACAATTCCTCTCTGAATTTCCCTGACAGGTCATCAAAACGTGGATCTCTTGCCATCTACAGAAAATATATAAAGTAAGAAAGAAGAAAATGAGTTTTGGTTAATCATAACTCGAATAAAAGTTTTATGGAAGCCAGTAAGGTGAGGACAATGCAAATAATTTTGCAGCAATAATTCAGACAAGCATCACTTGATAAAAGCACAGATAGTAAACCCTAAAAACAGATAAAACCACATTTGATACTTTCCATTCCAGTCACAAGACTACCACACACATACAAAAAAAAATAATAATTATCTTAGCAAATGTGAATGAGCTTTTATCCATCCAGTTAGCAACAGCTCTTTCTTTAATTTCTTAGCTAATGACAATGTAATCTATTTCATACATAATGCAGTAAAGAGTACTAATCCATGTCAGCTACTGTGCTGTATTAAACATTTGTCCATAACCTCTGGAGTACAGGTGTTGCTATATATGTTATACATAAGTCAGCTCGTAAAAGGTGAAATAAAATGATCATAAGTTTTGACCAGAAAATTTCTGAATATTCTCATGTTCTTTGTATGATAAAACTAATTCCTCGTTTTATTTGTTTGTTTGTTTGTATATCAGAAATTTCATACATATTCTTAAGTCGAAATTTGTCTACATACAATAAACTTACTTCTAGAGTAATTGAAATTGGAGAAGAAAAAAAAAAAAACCTTCTTTGACACAATATCATATTGATGTCACCTGTCAGCAGAATGTTCTAAGTTTTGACCCAAAAATCACATTTCAGTCTGTGACAAAATCTGACAATTTTGAAAGCTCTTTCATATGATGTAAGAATCATATTCTTGTGATTTTTCAAGCACATAAGACTCACAGACCTGCTGGGTATATGACAATAACATACCGGTTTCTGGACTGGAACGACTTCTCTGAACCTTGACACCTGGATCTTAGACGACACCTCCTGAGGTCTGCAGAGGAAGATGGAAGGACATATTTTTCATCCTTCATCACCATTGATCTTGATGAAATATGATGATGGTGATGGTGATGATGATGATGATAATGATGATAATGATGACAAAATGAAAGCTACACATTATGGTACAGATACAATGATTTGATATACAGCATTATTGTTACCACTGTGATGAGCACCATCTAAAAATGAAACTTGGTCCATGGTGAACTGCAAATCATTGGAGTCTGAGCCTTTCACCACATAAATCTTAAGAGAATACTGTACTTGAGAATGTTGACTATATTACTATTGATAACAATTCTTAAAGAAAAAAAAAGAGGAATGCAATTTCCTTAATTCAAACCTTTTAGAGGCTGCAAGCCAATCAGAAAATACACATAACTTTCAATTTTCTCACGGAAGTGCACAAGGTAATCTGATGTGAAATAGTAATTTCATTTCCAAGAAAACTCTATCTATACCTACAACTTGCATTTGGCTTTACAGATGGACAATGATACTCGTCACTGGTATGTAAATCAAGAACCTTATCTGAGGTTGGTTGTGTTCAAGTAAAACCATAAATGGCAAGAAATAAATATAAAGATAGATAGATAGATAGGTAGATAGATAGATAGAAAAATAGATAGATGGATAGATAGATAGATAAATGACTAAATGAATAAAAATATATATTCATACGTGTCACAGGAATATGTAATATTGGACACTATAAAACACATACTCTAGATAGATAGATAGATAAATGAATAAATAAATAAAAATATACATGTCACAGGAATATGTAATATTGGACAATATAAAACACATAATCTATTGTATACAAGAGATGCCTTCTTGATAGAGTGTGGTGCTAATCTTTCAATATGATTACCACCACTAATGACAAATTGTAGTGCTCACAAAAGCATGCCTGCAGGCATTCATGATTTAACTTAACTACTAAGGATACACATCACAAGCACTGACCTGTTCTTATTTGCACGTTTAAACTGCTTCTGAGCAGCTTGGGATGACTGTCGTTTTGCACCAAACAAGGCTTCATTATACCTGTGCAGAAAAAAAAAAGTTAATTTTGTGAATATCATTCTTGTTTCAACATTGGATGTCTGACTTGTGTTAAGACATTGTCTTACAGTTACCATCATAGTTAGTTTTACAAAAGTAAAAAAGGAATAGATGCACTTACACTTTGGATCCAACTCTCTCTTGAATCTTTTGCAGTTCAGCAAAGGGTATGTCAGATAAATCTGAAAAGTAACAACACAGACTGTCACAAATTAACTTAGTGGAGGTAAATATCTACAAAACAAATTACAGGGGATGGCTAGTAACTGATCAGTGGGAATCAGTGGGAATTCTGGAGGATGATTGTTCCAATCCTTGTGGGATTCATTTAAGAAAACATTATATATCTATTATTGTGTGAAAATTATTTGCTTCAGAATGGTCTCATATTCAAGTAATGTGCAGTTTAATGTTTCCAGGTTAGTGTGCCTGGTCAATGACGGGGCATTAATCTGCACATTACTTGAATATGAGACCGTTCTGAAGCAAATAATTTTCAAACAACAGTAGATATATAATGTACTCTTAAATGAATCCCACAGGGATTGGAACAATCATCCCTCAGCATTCCCACTGATTCCCACTGCTCGGTTACTAGCCATCCCCTTTAAATAGTCGTAATCATTCTGTGCATCATCCTCTACTCAGATACCGGTAGTGAAATCTAAGGTCATCTTAGTGCATTCATAATATAGATCGTAGGGTGTGAAATTTCTATACACAGAAAGTACCAGACAAAGAAATACAATAATCACCATCCTCTATTGTTTATGAAATACACAAATGTAGATATTATCATGCAAGAAATTCAATATCAACATGCAAGGGGAAATTATAATAGTAAGTTAGTAACCAGGAAAATGCCAATAGGCCATGGGCCAAGCAAAGACAAATGAAAAATTGTGTATATCAACTTCAAAATATACTTAATACCTGGACTCAACATCAACAAGAGCAACTGAAATCACCGACACTGTGTGTGTGTGTGTTTGTATGTGTGTGTATTAATCAATGACATTGAAGAAGCATGCTGTACCGTACTGTAGATGGCTGGCTGTAAACTTAAACTCACCTTGTTTGATTTCCTCCTGCATGAAATATTGAAAGAGGAAGAAAAGGATTTGCTTCAATATATGCTTAACTGTTTTTTTTTTCTTTTCAGATTTAAACTGAGCAACTTAAAATAGAAAACAAAAACAAAAATAACTTCAATAGACAACTTCAACTGGTCAGTTTTGTACTACTTCAACTAATAAACTGATCACTGATGAGAAATTCTAACACTAACAGAGAATGATAGATCTATTTTCATTTTTAAAACATAAGTATGGTAACCCTACTACATATCGACCGCCCTTATTGAAACGACGGCGTAGTATTGGCGCACAGAACACTTAGTACACACTTCACTGCGCGCAGAGCACATAAAAACTGATTGGATTTGACAGTTGATGAAGATGTGTGGGAAAACACGAAAATTCACTGTTCATTAATGGTTTGAATCAAGGACAAAATTTCGAATGGATATTTTTACCGAATCGTAATGTAATGTCTATGGAAGTTTCTAAAAAGCTTCGTACAACACGATGTTCAATACAACTCGGTTTGTGTGCATTGTCAATGCAAAAACAGCAGTCGATCTAAATGAGGAGAGGCACCGCGAGGAGCTGAAAAGAGGCCACACAAGTTTGACGGCGATATTTTTGCACTGAAACTTCGAAATGAAAAGGGAACAACAGCGTTTGATAGTCGATAGTGCTGAATTTTTTCAATCATGTAGGTCAAGTTCTTACATGAATTTCAGTGTTAAATATTCTTATCAAGCAAATAAACATTAGATTAGGCGGTCGATGAGTAGTACCTTACTAATAGTATACTAGTAGTAGTACAGTCTTTACTATAGGTCCAATCATCATGATCATACAGAATCTACTAAAGTCATAGGCCCATACTTAACTTAGACATCAATCTTTGCTTACAAACCCTAGAATATAAGACATCTAGAACATAGAATCATAGCTTTATTACATTCTGTTCTAGCTCGCATTCACGCCATGGATGGCCAAATGCGGGGATCCCCAAACTGCAAAGGTTTAAAGAGCTTTGGACATGTTGGAGGGCAAATGTATTCATGTTGTTAGTATCATCAACGAACCGCAATCTCTATATATGGGACTGAAGCTGTTACCTGTTAGCACATTAACTAGCACACGGTGGAAACAAGTAGTCGCATAAACCTGGACTCTGAGGTCACTTTATGATACAGAGTCGGATTGGACATTTAGTTGTAACGTAAACGTAAACTCTGGGATTGCCACTTACCATATTTCACTTTTATTCTTAAAGCAGGAAGCAAAATAATAAAGACACTGTCTACTAGATCCCGGCGGCGTGAAGATCACAAAATTCTACCAAGATACAACGCTGCCATCTAGCGACCAGATAAATATAATGTTCTCGCGCTCTTTCAAGTCAAACTCAATGACAAGTTGCGGGAAATATTCAGCTCATAACATCCACGCCACGCCGCCACCACGCACACACGTTCACACGCAGCTAGCTGTAAATAGCTATGCATGCATGAGAGTCCGAACGAGTTGGCTGAGTTGACTGTGTAAAACTAGGCACGTCGAAGTACTAGTAAGTCAGAAAAGTCGCCTTTCACTCGATACGAACCAGGGCTCCAGTAGTGCTGAAGCGAATCTGTAAAGAACCAAACATGGGAGTAAGTATGAATTATTTTTATTCTAACCTACTGCTATAGCCATAGCCAGACGATTCCTCTTACGACCAGCCGCAGCCAGGATCACTAATAATTTTAGCGGTCATATTATGCTGGAGTTTGAGAGACAGGCAATCCGAGACTCGAGAGACCAGCTGCTAGCAGTAGCAGCACCAACAACAACAACGTTAGTGTAGTAGAGGACTAAGTTAAGGGTAGAAATCCTCTTTGTAATCACGATGAATGTAATGCAAATCATATCTCACACAGCTAGCAGTTCTGTAGCACGTTCTAGTCAACACTTCGGTAGGTGAAAGCAAGCATTAGCTAATTTATGTCTACATGGTCTACACTCACTGCACATTGCATAATCAAATCATGATCATGTTGTGTCTTGTTGTGTCTAACGTTTCACAGTATTGCTCATCATAAAAATAAAGTATTTGTATTGGTGCATGACTGGAGACAGCTCGACAGTGGGCCTGCAATAAACTTTGGAGACTGACACACCTCTTCTACAATCCTTCCTTAAAGCCTAAAGGACAAGTTCACCTTCATTAACATAAGGATTGAGAGAGTGTAGCAATATTAGTAGAACACAACATTGAAAGTTTGAGGAAAATCAGACAATCCGTTCAAAAGTTATGAATTTTTGAAGTTTTTGTGCAGTCACCGCTGGATGAGAAGACTACTGCAGTGTATGATGTCACATGCGTACAACAATAAAAGGAAAATATAAAGAGAATTTCACAAAATTTCATCTTATGAAAACAGTACACATTCCCTTGACTCGTTACTGACATACTATGTTATGGGTAATATTATTCCTATTGCCTTTTTTACAGGCTTTAGAAAGAGGCAATTCAAGTGCTCTAGTTTTATTATGCAAAAAAAGTGAAAATATGTTGGATTTTCTTTATACTGTTGTACTCAAATGACATCACGAGCCTTAGTAGTCTCCTCATCCAGCGGTTCCAACACAAAAGTTTTACAAATTCTTTTGCATCGATTGTCCAATTTTCCTCAAACTTTCACTGATGTGTTCTACTATTCATGCTGCATTCTCTTAATCCTGATGTTAATGAAGGTGAACTTGTCCTTTAATTTGGAGTCACTCGTAGCTAGTTATCGGTTATGTTCTTGTGTAAACCCACAATACAACATTTATGTATTTTTACTTTTTAACACATTCTACTGTGCACAGGTCGACACTGGCACAATGCAGAAAATTATGAGGCCTAATCCTACATTCTCTTGTACTGTAAACATCAAAATTTTTGTGTTATTCATATTTTGCCCTGAGTGACTCAAAAACATATTTGCCGGTTCTTGATTTCGTGGTACGCAATCGTCAACTCATTCAGAATGTGAGGAGAAAATTTTAAAGATATTTTCATTGGTTTTTAGCTCACCTGAAGCAAAGGCTCAAGTGAGCTATTGCGATTGTTCTTCGTCCGTCGTCAGTCCGTCGTGCTTAAACTTTTTACATTTTCATCTTCTTCTTGAAAACCCCAAGACCGATTTTCACCAAACTTGGCAGGTAGCATCCCTAGGGGGTTAAGATCTCAATTTGTGAAAATGGGCACTATGCCCCACCCAGGGGACCCCCAGGGGGGCCCAAACCACCCAAAATTAAGGAATCTTTGAAAATCTTCTCTAGAACCAGAAGTGATAGAGCTACGTTGATACTATGAGTTAGTACATTAATGACTGTACTCCAACTGTAGTTCCAAGTTTGTTCATGCCAGATCCAGGGGTGTCCCCCTTTGGGTGGGGAGGTCCAAATGCTAAATGGGGCCTAAATTGTACATTTTCATCTTCTTGAAAACCTTGTGATGCATTTTTGCCAAACTAGGCAGGTAGCATCCCTAGGGAGTTAGGATCTCAATTTGTAAAAATGGGCACCATGCCCCACCCAGGGGGCCCCCAGGGGGCCCAACCCCCCCCCCCAAAAAAAAAAAAAAAATTAAGGTGTCTTTAAAAATCTTTTTCTCTAGAACCAGAAATGATAGAGCTAAGTTAATACTATGAGTTAGTACATCAATGACTGTAGTTTCAAGTTTGTTCATGGCGGAATCGGGGGGTGCCCCCCTTGGGACCCAGGCAAGGGGTGTGTGGATGGGTCCTGATGGGGCCTAAATTGTACATTTTCATCTTTTTCTTGAAAACCTCGTGATGGATTTTCACCAAACTTGGCAGGTAGCATCCCTAAGGGCATAGCATCTTAATTTGTTCAAATGGGCACCGTGTCCCACCTGGAGGGCCCCAAGGGACCCAAGCCTCCCAAAATTAAGGAATCTTTAATAATCTTCTTTTGAACCAGAAGTGATAGAGCTAAGTCGTATACTATGAGTTACACGTACATTAATGACTGTAGTTTCAAGTTTGAGGATGTAGCAGATCCAGGGATGCCCTCCTTGCAGACAGGGGGAGGGGTGGGGAGGTCCAAATAGTTTTCATCTTCTTCTTGAAAACCTCATAATGGATGTTCACCAAATTTGGCAGGTAGCATCCCTAGGGGGTTATGATCTCAATTTGTTAAAATGGGCACCATGCTACACCCAGGGAGGCCCCAGGGGAGCCCCAATCCCCCCAAATTTAGGAATTTTTAAAAAGTGCTCTTCTCTAGAATCAGAAGTAATAGAGCTAAAGTTGATACTATGATTTGGGGGAGGGGGCCCGAATTTGGACCCTAATTATACATTTTCATCTTCTACTTGAGAATGCCTGGTCAAATTTTGATAGAGCTGTGTGTAATTTAGATTAGTGACTGCGTGAAAGGTGAACCTGTTATACTCAAGTGAGCGCTAGACCCGCGGGTCTCTTGTTTAATTTTGCGCTGGCCAGAACTAGTGCAAAATACGCATAAATTAATGTATTGCAAAAAATTTTTGCGTCTACAGTAGGCCTAATAGCCTCATTAGTATGTCACCTTTCTTTCAGCCAATCTCTCTCCTATATTAAGTGTCCTAGAAAAAAATAAAGAGAAACTGATTCCATGATAATGATGCCAGTTTTTGCCAGTAAAGTGTTGGAATGGATGCACTAAGAACAAATCATGGGTCAATCACTTGGAATTTATTTTGTTCTCTACACACTAGACAGCCATTCAGTTCGTTTCTCAATGGTCATAATTCTTGATGGGGAAAGATATGTCATCCACTAAATTTTATATGATTTTACCATACCACTGCACACAACCTTACATGTATCTTGTTAGGCAGATCTGATGTACATGGATGCACACACGCACACATATTTGGCAATTCTGCCAAATAGCCCTGCGTGAGCTAACACAAGAATGGGGTAGTGTAGAGTGGAATGGCAAAATTAAGCGGGAGTGACGTAAAGAATTTTATCTTTTCTGAGATTGAGTTAGATTATAGGCCTATGTTCAAATGATGAAAAATAACTTCTTTGCTGTCTGGTGATTAGATAGATAGAGACCTGCAGAATATAACCCACAACTGGTATCATTTAATAATAGAAAGCCATCATTTTTTTATTTAGTGGTCTGTTTTTCTTCTTTTTTCTTATTGAAATTCAGCGTAAAAGTGCAAAGGGCAAGGAGAGGAAGCAGAAGCGGAAAGAGGTAAGATGAAGAACTGGATCCTTCTTTTTATAACCTCATAAAGACAAGCTGATATTGCTATAATAGACATTTCCCATCGACACCTGCCTGAGACTTTGAGTACATTGTACTAGTATACACTGGACTTTTCTTCAGGTGGTTAATGGAAGGAATTCATGTACCATGGAGCTAATTCCATGCATGAACATTAATGCAAGTCACCAAAATTGAATAAGTGTTTTAATGCACCAATTTGTAAAAAAAAAAAAAAAAAAACTTATTTCTCTATTTCATGTGCTGTAAAGCAAGATATTTTTGCAGCATGAAATTTTCACGAATTGGAACCAATGGCCTTTTTTCATGGCATAAAATTTTTGTGAATTGCCACTCAATGCCATTCAATGCGTATAGTGCAGACAAGAACTTTTGTGTACATTTTTGCAAATCTTGGCTCTTGCAAAATTCACGAAATTATAATGCATGCGATCATTTGTGATTTCGTTTGACATTACCCATCCCCAGTGGCGGATCCAGAGGGGCGCGCACTGGGTGGGCGTCCCCTCTTTATTTTTATTAACCCATTGAGGACGGTTTGATTTTGCTACAACACACATTTCCCATATACACCTGCCTGAATATACCTGGAACTTGTCGCCAATGGGTTAAAGCAAGAGAAATAAAGAGAAAAAATGGGGGGGGGGGGGGGGGAATGTGCCCAGCCCCCCCCCCCCCAAATTTTTGGAAAGGCGCCTCCCCTTCACAGAATTCCTGAATTTGCCCCTGCATCCGTTCAGACACTGCCCATCAGTATATTAAACTGCAATCAATAAAAATAAGTGCTCCAATCATCAACAAACTGTTTAATGTTTGCCTACTTTTCCAAAGATACATTAAACTTGACCAAAGCAAATATTACATGACGGTACCCAGGGCAAGGCGTGCCTAATCATATTGTGATTTCTCTTGGTCATATTAGGAGCAAGCCAAGTTTGCAGCAGCGAGGGTTCTTGTCGATGCGGCTAATCAACTTGATGATCCGATGGAGAGCTTGGCACCGCCATTCAAGAAATATGAACAGAATGGGTGAGGTTTTTAATCAAGCTAAATTCTCTTCTTTTTTTGTGTGTGGCTATTTACTCGTGTTTGATGGTAGCATTGATGGCAGCATCAACAGTGATAGCTGGGTCCTTGTTGAAGATATGAAAGTCAGCCAGATGTCATGCATTTTGATATTAACTTGGGTATCTCTGCACTGAGCTACAAAATACCGCAAGAGGAAATTATTGATAAACATATACTAATGGTGAAGAATTCTCATGTGTGCAACAAAATGAATACAAATGAAAAACAGTGGAGAGGTAGATGACAAGTTTAGTGAAATGATACCATGACCAAAGAATGTGTAATATACTGCTATATAAGTACAAATTTCCTTTTTCCCAATCACAAAAATCATTAATTTTTGGTCACTATGATCTCTGTTTGTGTGTGTGTGTATGTGTGTGTGTGTTTTAATTTTTGGTCACTATGATCTCTGTTTGTTTGTGTGTGTGTGTGTGTGTTTGTGTGTGTGTGGGTATTGAAAACTTGTAAAGTTAGGTACTAACTTTTGATGTTTCCTCAGGCTGTCGGTATCCATAGAGAGCAAGAAAGTGGCAGATCTGGAGAAGGATGTTACAGACTGGATATTCAACCTAACCAAGGCCAATATGCAGTCATAGTAAGTCTTCTTCCACTAAATACAGCTGTCAGCCTGGTCAAACAGTAAGAACAACTCTAACTAGAGAAGCACTCTGAGAGCGCAGACCTCCGCCAAGTATGCAGCTCATTTCCACCGTCCCACTGGTCTTGTTATGTACTTCCATAGAGATATAGTTATTTCCACCCATACGTACTTCGTGTGCTGAGAGTCGCCCGATTTCCCAATATAGAAGCCTTTGTTACGTCATAAACCCTCAGCTGCGCAGCGCGCCTCGGCCTAGCAGAAACTAGAGCACGCACCTTAGAGCGCGCATGCAAACCTCAAGTACGCGCAGCCTGAGCTCCCAAGTTCATTGACCCTACCTGCCAAAATATCAAAATCCTTCATAAATTACCCAAAAATTCTCGGATCACTACCAAAAGTTAATCGTTTCTTACTTCTGTCATTCTAAACCTTTCCTGCAAGTTTTATCCCAATCCGTTGACTACTTTTTGAGTTATTTTGCACATGGACAAATGAACTAACTAACTAACAAACAAACAAACCAATGGTAACGAAAACATAACTTCCCCCCTTGGCGGAGGTAATAACTTAATTCCAACTCTTAGCATTTTTAAATATTTTGTGATCTTTTATTATTAGGGATAAATGTGTCATGTTAGTTGTTCTGTACACCAGTACTCTTGAGTCATGATGTGCTACAACAAGCGTGAATGAGAAAAGGTGCTGTACATTTCTTTGTATCTAGACCTGTGAGCATACTATCCAAAAACTCTTACGCATCTTAAATTGCCACAAGCAGGTTGTCATTCAATATAGAGCAGCTTCTTTCTCCATGTAATAACTATTATTTTCAAAAGGTCTGAAGTTGTGACCTTTTAGGACACAAATAGATGACGAAACTTTCTGCATATTCTTTCCTTTGAGAAACGTATGGTCTTCACAACTTTGCACCTGGAAGTGCCTGCAATTGAAAAATAACTTCAGTAAAAACCAAAGGTGATGAGAAAGCTCTTTTTTTTCCATCCGCTTGCTCCAGTGACCTCTTGTTACCAGAGTTTGATATGACATAATGTGACAGTTTGAGTTTTTGATCTTGCTATCCGATCTCTGCCTGCCCCATCCACAGTTACGAGTCCAGTGAATGGGGATGGAAGGAGCGAGAAAAGAAGGAGGAGTTGATGGATGAGCAAGCCCGCTATCTGGTCGCCAGGACGGTTGACGACGGCAAGCTGGTTGGATTCTGCCATTTCAGATTTGATATGGACTATGAGGATGAGGTTATCTACTGGTGAGAGACCGAAAATATCCTAATTTTTTTCTTTCGGTTAGATTGTATGAAATTTGTCAAGACAAAAAACGTCATGTAATTGATAAGCAAGTGCCTTAAAATCATCATATACATATTCATGGTTTGCATTACGTATGGGATGATAAACTTCCAGAATCCGATAATAATTCTTCGTTACCACTGTCATGAATTTGCTCATATTTGCTTTTGTGATTGGTAATATCTATGGACGAAATGGTATGTGATAGAAATGATAACTTACAGTGAGTTATACCAAAACAGTGAAAGCCAAGCTTGTAATTCTCATTGCAACATTATCTCACCTTTTTTTTTTCCGATAGGAAATTTCATGTCGCAAATTGAAATATGTAGATCTTACCAAATGCATGTAAAAGTAGCAGACTGCTTTCAAATAACACTAAAAATTCCAAATGCATTGTGGGAATCAAGAGGCTGAATATCTCTTTATCATAATCAGAAATTGTGATACCATCTTTACTGGGGATGTTACCTGTTCTACATCCATGGACGTAAAGCTGTATATTGAATCTATGTGTTGTATTGCCATGGGAAGGCAATCAATTTTTTTTGCCATTTATTTTTATGGGTATGATTTTTTAATTCGAACTTGTAAGACAATTTCACAAGTACTGAATGTGCTCCATTATAATAGAATGCAGGGATCACGTATCAAATCAAAACAATTAAAATCAAACATTTACAGAGCATCTCTGTGTGGGTGAAATAACTTTTCAAGTTTCAGCGTGTTTGAATAGAGATTGCTGTGCATTTCCTCCCTGTTTCACAGATTGTTTCCGATTTGCAAATCTTTCAGAATATCGAAACATTTTTTCATTCTTGGATTGACAAACCTTAGAAATAATGAACCACATTTCACTCTCGCACCACGTATTCTTTCTGGAGTATATGAGTGGCCCTGAAAAGGGCCTACCCAATCCCCAATTCCCTTGAGAACAGTGAGAACATGCTTGCCGAAATGTCCGGAATTGGGTAGGCCCTTTTCAGGGCCACTCAGGTGCACCGTGAAGCCTTCTACCACCCGAAACGAATGAGATGGCACAGCATTTAAAATTGATTTTTGGAGTATATGATAAGCATTGAATAAACAGCATACAATATATGCATAGCTTGCATGTCTTCATCACATATTGTATTTTTGTGGTTATAAAGAAATTTCAATATAAGTGATAACGAGAGAAACCTGCCAGTCCCAAAGAATTTGTTTTAAGGGGAGTGCACTGTACGGGTGTTTCTGTCCCTGAATGAGAACACTAACACAGATGGTTCACCCTTTAGATGTGAATCTTGATATTACATCACTTTTATCAGCTCTCTTATCTTTTTGCCTTTCTCCTTTTTGTCCGTCATGGTTCCAGCTACGAAATCCAGCTTACAAAAGACGTAAGAAGGAAAGGACTGGGCAAGCGTCTTATGCAAATCCTTGAACTCCTTGCATTCAGGTCAGTTTTGATATTGGAAAAAAAAAGAAGAATATCACTAACAGCAATCTTTGCATTAAGATGATCTTTTAATATATCACAGGAAAGATTTATGCCAAAGAGAACAAAACTGCATATAAAAGTAAGTATAGCAAATTCGAGCATAGATGTTAATTCCTTTTTTCCATATTTCTATGTGCCAGTTACGTAGACTTCCATTTTATATCAAAATTTAAAATGGAATTCTGGAAGAAAAAAAAAAAACCCTCAAAATGAAGAATAGAAGATTGAGAATTGCTTCAGACACACTAAAGGTGTACAAAATGTGATTATTTTACCATAGTTTGGAAACGAAAATCTTTTGATGATATCAGGGTAAGCTATATCCATACTATTAAGCAGTTACTTTCACCTTAAACTCTTCTTTGATAGTCGAGTGTCACATTAAATAACTTTACTGAAATGGGACAGTTTTGTTCATGGTTTTTGTTGTTCATAAACAAATGAATTCATGTGTATGTGATCTTATCTCTGTGCCTTTCAAAGTCATTTGAAGTTATAACTTGAGTGTACCTTGATGATAAATGAGACCTTCGGATGATTTTCAGATTTTTGCATTTGAACAACTAGTAATTAGTTGTACTGATGACAGAGTTTCAGAATTTATGATAACTGGGATGAAGAATAAGAATATTTTCAAAATTTAGAACAAATTGCAATGAGCAAGGATGATGACATGGCAGAGTCACCATAAGTATGCATGAGTTTGGGCTCAAGGAAGCAGAACAAAAGATGAAGGCATGCATAGATTATACACAGGTGAACTTGCAAGCAAGCGATATTGTAATGGAATTACTCTGCTACATTTCTGAAATTATGTGAACCTCCTATGTTATCATCCTTGTTCAGTGTAATTTGCTTAAGGTTTTTCAAAGTATTTCTCTGATCAAGAACCACAATAGATTCCACAAATCTATACATGAGTTCTCGATTTATGTACTACATGATGTGAAATTATGAAAATCATCTGGAAATGTCCCTTTAAATCAATGATGCTGTTTTCCTCCAGGACACAAATGAAGAAAGTAATGATCACAGTCTTCAAGAACAACACAGCTGCAGCAAATTTCTTCACCAAAGTTATGAAGTAAGTTCATGGATGAACATCCCTTGTTTCCTTGATCTCTTGTTAGGAATTTCACTCTTACATTGCTCAGATAATTTCTGTGCTTGTCATGCATATTCTGTGTCATTTACAGCTATTGGTATGCATGGAATTATCCAAGGCTGCACACTGGCACCAGTCCAGACCGGTAAAATTCACTGTCGACAAGTAACTACTAGTACTCAAGAATACTGGTCTGACATGACCAGTAAAAAAAAAAATAATAAATAAAAAAAAAGAAAGAAAAAAATCTTTGTCTGAGCAAATCGAAAAAAGGACAAGTTTGATGAAGGGAAGGTTGAAAGACAATTACATTCTTTCACAAGTGATAAGGAAGTGATCATATCAGATTTTGCTGTCCCATTGGCGTCCAAACAGTCCTACATTTTGTTCAATGCATGAGGCTGAATGAGAGGGAAGTTTGACACATGCGCCATGCCAGCCAGGCCAAGCTTGTGGAGATTTCCATGAAAACAGAGTCAATCAATAAATGTTGCCTGCCTGACAAATGAATGCGTGTACAAAGTATGTTCATGCATTCCTTCACTCCCCATCAGATCATAAACCACATGTAAATTGCGTGGGGCCCCTATCCCAGGGAATAGGCTATATGCTTTACAAGTCTTGGTCCCCCCCCCCTTTTTTTTTTTTCAGACGTGTACAGTAAGTTTTAGGTTTGGACCAGTGAAAATGGAAAAACTGGGTACATACTACAGTTCGACCTCGATTATCCGGCCTCCTTTTATCTGGAAATCTCTATTATCCAGACGCGTTCACGCAGTGAAGGACTTTTTTATACCCCCGCCAAACGAAGTTTGAAGGGGGTATATAGGAATCAGCGGACGGTCGGGCGGTCGGTCCGTTGCAAATCTTGCGTCGCGAACTACTTCCTCAGTTTTCAACCGATTCCCATAAAACTTGGCACAGATGTGTGCCTTGGGTTGTAGATGTGCAAGACATATTTTTTGACAGTACCCAAAAGTACGTTGCCATGGTAACGGCATATTATGGGCAAAAATGGGTACAAATCTTGCGTCGCGAACTCCTCCCACAGTTTTTGTTCAATTTTTATGAAATTAGGTACAGATGTTCATCTGAATATGTTAATGTGCAAGACACATATTTCCGCAGTGGCAAAAAGTGCGTTGCCATGGTAACGGCATGTTATTGGTAAAATATAGGGCAAAATGCTTCATGGCAAAACTGCTTCATCAGTGTTCTTCCAATTCTCATGGAATTCATATTGAATGTTTGTCTTAGGATATAGGTCAGCATGACACATTTCTTGACAGTGACAAAAAGTATGTTGCCATGGTAACAGCTCACATATTATGAGCCAAAATGATGGAAAATTTTGTGTTGCAAACTACTTCCTCAGTTTTTGCCCAATTTCCATGAAACTTGGTACAGATGTGTGCCTTTGGTTGTAGATGTGCAAGACGCATTTGTTGACAGTACCCGAAAGTACGTTGCCATGGTAACGGCATATTAATGGCAGAAGATCAAGGAAAGATCTTGCGGATTTAACTACTTCCTCAGTTTTTTGACCAAAGCTTATGAAATGTGGCACACACCTTGATCTTGGTGGGAAGATGTGGAAGACATATTTTTCGGACGTGTCGGAAGCTGCGTTGCCATGGTAACGGCATATAAATGGCAGAAGATCAAGGAAAGATCTTGCGGATTGAACTACTTCCTCTGTATTCGACTGAAGCTCATGAAATGTGGCACACACATTGGTCTTGGTGGGAAGATGTGCAAGACATATTTTTTGGACGTGTCGGAAGCTGCGTTTCCATGGTAACGGCATATTAATGGTGGAAGATCAAGGAAAGATCTTGTGGATTGAACTACTTCCTCAGTTTTTGACAAAAGCTTATGAAATGTGGCACACACAATAGTCTTGGTGGGAAGATGTGCAAGACATATTTTTCGGACGTGTCGGAAGCTGCGTTGCCATGGTAACGGTATTTAAATGGCAGAAGATCAAGGAAAGATCATTCCTTGGGTAAGACTGTCGTCACGGGGCGGGGGTATTAATCACCTTCAGTGATATTTCTAGTTTTTCATCCAAAAATTGAGAAAAAACAGTGACTTTAAACTCAATTAAAATTTCTACAAAACTCACATGATTTACCTACAATATTCCCGACAGAACTAACATAAATTCACACCGCATTATCATTGTAAAAGTGAGCAGTCATGATCTATAAAAATATACTTTATTTTTGTGAAGGAAGGACTACAATTTTGCGCAGATGGCAGGCTAGCATAGATTACACCACCATTGCGGGGTACGCTTCCTGCCTAGCTGCCAGTGCACTGGGACGGCAGCTTGGACAGCAGCTATATACATTAACGTTGTGTCTCCCATCCGGCCAATTCGCTCACCCGGATGAGCGCCGGTCCCGACATGGCCGGATAATCGAGGTCGAACTGTAGTCCGACAGGGACTTGTCGGACCAATGGAAAATGTTGGTTAGTGTGCATAGCCCCCAATTATCACTTGAAACAAACAATTTCCAAGTTTTCCATATGCAAACATCACAATTTACCTGCCAATAGTTACCTGTATGCATTTTGCTCTGTATTCATGCCAAACTGGTTGTCAAAGCTGACAGACATGTCTGTACACTTGAATAAGTAGCTGGCTGTTAACTTTCCTATAGGGAAATGTGTTCTTTACTGTGAATTAAGCGATAGCCGCAACGTCTTCCTGTTTTACTGAACATAAATTTCATTTGTTATGCCTCCGCCACGAAGTGGTGCTGGAGGCATTATGTTTTGGGGTTGTCCATCCGTCCATCCGTCCGTAATGAATTTTGTGGACAGCAGAACTAAAAAACCTTTTGAGGTATCCTAATGAAACTTGGCATGTATGTGTATTAGGGGGTGAAGTTGTGCCTATCAACTTTTGGGTGCACATGCTCAAGGTCAAAAGGTCAAGGTCAAATATGTAAAATGTTACTAATTCCACCATATCTATGCAATGCCTGAAGATATTTTCTGTAAACTTAGTGTATACATGTATTACCCAATTAAGATTCTCTGGTGAAAGTTTTGGGTCATGAGGTCAAAGGTCAAAAGGTCAAGTGAAAATATTGAAATTTCACTTTTTTCTCTGTACCTTGGAAATTGTTCAAGATATCTTCATGGAACGTAGTATATATACATGTACTGACTGGCAGTGATTATCTGGAGAATTTAGGGTTCATGGGTCAAAGGTCAGGGGTCAAAAGTCAAGGGCAACACTTCAAAATGTTACTATTTCCCTCATATTTATGCAATGCCAGCAGGATTATTATTATTATTATTTTTTTTTTTACACTTGGTGTATGCATGTATAACCTAATAGAGATTCTCTGGAAACTTTTTTTTTTTTTTTTGTCTCAAAGGTCAAAAGGTCAAAGATCAAGGGAAAGTGCTGAACTAAATTTTTCCTCCATATCTCGGAAGTGGCTCAAGTTACCTTGAAACTTACTACATATGCATGTTTTGCCTTGATTATCCCGTGAATTTTAGGGTCAAAGGCCAGATGAAAATGGTAACAATGTACTTTTCAATACAGAAGTTGCACTTTTTCTCCATACCTTGAAAATTACTCAATGCATAAACTTATGAATGGGTCAAAGTCAAGTTAAAGTCCTTAAATCCCCAAATACATGCTCTCCCATTCATCCAGTTAAACCTAGGTCAAGGAAGGTGAACATTCAACACATTTGTGACAAACTTGTCATTTTAATATTTTGCCAATTTTGTGAAAATGTAATCACACATTGTCCACATGTAATATAGACCTATTAGGAGTATCATGCATTATGGCTGAGGCATACCAGTAGCCTTAGCGACATTTCTAGTTGAAATTCTATTTCAGATAATAAGTACTGTTTTGAGTGACCTAGTTACAGACGAAGAGTTAGATTGATTGATCTTTCCTTATACAGCAGGACCTCGATTATCTGACCATCGATTATGCAGATTATCTGTTATCTGTACATCAACGTGCTGACACTTTTATGTTTTCATGTATTTTTTTACCAAATCTCACTCAAAACAAACACAACCATTATTGTGCAAATATGCAATACACATTTCCAATCATCACGGGACTGTAACTTTTAAGTCAGTTCATGAGACGATGTCAAAGACTGGTGCTGCTCTTGTCACTAGCACTGAGTGCACGGCAGTGGTTACAGTACAATGCAGTGGCAGTATTAGACAAGTTGCAATATTGATATCATGTCAGTCGGTATCAATCAAACAAACAATGCATGAAGGGATATCTTACTTGTATTTCATTTTATTTCCGTATCATTTTCTTAAATATGCTTTATGACAATGCCATGCAGATAATCATATTATTGATTGAATTGGTATTAACATGTGTATATATCCCTAGCATGATATGCTAGAAAGTGCTGTATTTGAGCTTATATCTCTTATCCGGCCAGATTGATTATCCAGACACCCATAGGTCCCCACGTGGCCAGATAATCCAGGTCCTACTGTACGTGTCATCAATACTTAAGAAACAAAGACTATGATGAAGATGGACCACTTTTGTCACTCGGTCCTTGCACTCGAGGAAAAAAAAAAATAACAAAAATGAGGATAACAGGCAACAATTTGTAATCTGTCCTTCCACCCTGTTTTCATGATAGGTATGAGATTGACGAGACCTCTCCAAGTATATACGACCCCATGAGTGACGAGGACTACGAGATCATGAGCAAAGAGGTCACCACAAAGAAGTCAGCTCCTGGTCCAAGAACCTTTAAATGTCGGGCTAGTCCATCAAGTCCATGTTGTGTTAAGTGTACTTAGCTATGAAGTCATCAGAGGACATACTGTGAAATCATAAATTTTTGCATTCATGAAACTTTTGCGAATTTCGTGAGGAGCCAAGATTGGCAAAAGTTCAAAAAAAAAAAAGGTTTGTCTTCACGTCATGCATTGAGTACCAGTGGTGATTTGCAAACGTTTCATGCCACGGAATAGGCTAGGGATTCCAATTTGCGAAAGTTGCATGTATGTGGTTTTACGGTATTCTCCGTGGGGAAGCTGCATAGCTTTGATTGGGAAAAAAAAAATCCCAAGCTGCATTTGTCATTCTTGCATGTGAGACGTTTCCAGACTTCTGTCCAAGAGTGTGTTTGATACAGACATTTTGGTCTTCCATTCTTCCATTGGTTGGTATATCAGCAAATGTACCAAAACATGGATGATGAAAAATGGGGGGGGGGGGGGACAGAGCCAAGCTTTGAGAAGATTTTCTGAAGCCAAAGTTAATAATGTTGTATATAAGGCATTGGAAGACTTCTCTTTAAAAGTTTGCTTGAGGCAGAACAATTTTGTCATCATCCATGTATTGACATATATCTGCAGGTATACTATAAGGAGAGAAACTGTGCTTGCAGTGTGAATGCCAGTACAAGTTTCACACGCAGGTGGTACTTTCTCAGTATCTTGTGAAATGCTAGCCTCCTTCAATTCACAAAAAATTGTAGACCATAAGGGGTAATTTTTGTGATGTCCTCTAAAGTTTGAAAATTGAGGAAGCTGTTTGAGTGTGCTTTTGGAATTTCATTATGGTTGCACAAGAAAAAGAAAAAAAGAAAGATGCTTGGGTAATACAAGCACCTGTTTTTGTACCCTAAAAAGTCATTCATACTGCATATATTCAAAATACTTCAGTCAATCTTAGCCAGGGATTGATTGTTTATATTGACAAAATATGTGATCGGTTCAAATTCATCTGTCAAATATTTATAGAAATGAGAAGTCATAGTGCAGTTCAATCTACAGAGTATACACTGACTTTCTTAGTTAATTTTATAGTGTTCTCCAATTTAATTTATTGACAGGACTTTTACTGAAAATGGCTCAGGAATCAAAATTTAGTCTGCAGTTTGTTATACGGGAAACTCAAACATGTAGCTCACTTGTTATGTAGCATTATAAGCACGATACATTGTAATGAACATTGTAAGAGAGGCACAATGTGCATTTTCGCCTTACATGTATCATGAACAAGACCTTGAAGCCTTGTTCAAACTTTTGATCTATGACACATGTTCTTGTATAAAACAGTCCATCTTAGTTCACGCTATAACCTCAAATAGTGTGTACCTCTTTTTTTTTCCATTTCTCAAAGTTTATCACTTTTTTCATTCGTAGAGACTTATCTTGTGGTGTGTTTTCTTAAGAATCTTTACTACACAATATAGAAAGAATGCTTGTTACTGTGGTATTACACATTCTGGATCATGTCCATAACTCAATAGCCATTGCTTGAAATGAAGTCAAATTTGGTTAATGAATGCAAAATATGTTTTGTTACAGGGGCTTAGTATTGGGTCACATCTAAAACAGGCTGGGTTCAGTGTAAATTTCCCATCCTTGGCATTACAAATTCTACTTAGGAAACTTTCATCAAGTGTGTATACACTGTAACAGTTTATTGATATTAGTCATGGATCCATTTTGTCGAAGGTCAAAGGTCAGCAGTCAAGAACAAATTCTTAGGGTATACTTTGTGTTAGGTATTTTCTGATTTTATTGTTTTGTTTTTTTTAAATGAGAAGTCAAACACTCCACTTGAACAGGCCAGCTATGGTTGGCTAAGCACCACAACGAAGATTGTAGGGTTGGTTTGTGAGTAATACTCAAAACATCAAAGGTTGAGTTTATGCATGTGGCAGAATATGTATGTAATCAATATCTACCAGTAGACAAGTGTAACATGCTAAGAATTGGTCAATGAAATGAGGGCAATTAACATTCCCATTGACACTGAGGCTCGTTTCTTGACAATGAGGTGTGAAATTTCTTTGTTGATTGTCATTCAGAGGATGTATTTAGTAGCGTTATTCTGTCCTGTTGTGGTTTTGCAGACAGTTGCAAAATTGACTACAGAGATTCATACTGACATACACATATCTCATAGTTGAGATTGTTTGATTTCATCAGGGGCAAGGTGGAAAAGATTGAACAGTTATCTGAATCTCTTCGTTAGAATAGTTACCCATGCCAAGTGACAGCTACATCTGTGCCATATTTCGTGTTTTGCTTAAAAGCTCATTTTCAAAGATGTTCCTGATGTACACTGAAAATGTCAAATACAACTGTAGTTTGTTTAACAGAGAAAGTCACCTCCATGTTCAGGTTGACCAAATAAAATCAGTGGAACCTCGTTATAACAATACTGAATGAAGCGAAATACCTGTTTTAAAGAGGTAATTTTACATGCCCAAATTCATTTTATATTTTGTTTTTATTTGTTATATAACATTACCCAATGTAATTCAGAAATTTCAGGTCCAAGCAGCTTGTTGCATGGGGTTCCTCTTAAGTGACTTGAAAAATTATTTGCTGATATCAAGATATGTGTGTATGTGTAAGGCTTGTTATTTTCTTTGTATATGTGAGACTAGTGTTTCTTCAAAAACAGTATTAATTTGAATGAATCTGTTTAGAAAATGAAATTCAATGTTCTAGATACTGTTTTCCTCTAATGTCTTCAGGAATTGTTTTCGTTTTAGTTTAGCTTAAGAAAAAAATATCAAAAACTTCCAAAGAAGTCATGCAAAGGTGAAATGAAAACGTTGTAATGCTACTGAAACAGTGAAAGAAACATAGCTGCAGCAAATTACTTCAGATTTACGTACATCAAGGAGGTATACCTCCTTGTGTACATCATGTGGTGACTTCATATGTACATAGTCCTTCACTTGAATGAAAATACACTACTTTTTCCTCTTAAACAGTGGTCTCTGACTGTAAGACTTCCTTTTGATGTTGTTGTGAATTTTAAGGTCTATTGCTTGCACTGCACACTTTTAAGTGATCATGGTATTGAGTCTTGTTCATAAGTCATTTGTTGATAAGGATAAGGGTTTTAAGTTGCCACTAAACACATAGTGTTCGAGACAACTTAATGCCCTTCTCACTCTCAACAGACGAAGTGGTCCCTAAAGTTGGTGTAAACACAAAATTCAATTAAATGTATGCCCATATATATGTATATGTCTATAATCAATAGCAGGTGGACAGAAAATTTCTTTGGAAACTTACACTAGACACCAAATGTTAATTTTCAATATATATATATATATATATATATATATATTTCATTTTTTTATTATTATTTTTTTTTTGCATCTTGCCCCATTGTCAAAGAGATTAACAGGCTGAGAGAGAATAATGATAATCATTGTAATATATATCACCAGTGGTTGGTGTACACCGTAAGTTTCCGGAATAATTTTTCTGTTCCGCTGGTAATATTTTTGACCAGCACGTAGACAAAAGATTCCTTGAACACACACACACACACACACACACACACACACACGATATATATATATATATATATATATATATATATATATATATATATATATATATATATATATATATGTATATATGTATATGTAGGAATTATATCAGAGCTCAACACTGACTTTTTTCACTGGAGATGTTGTCCAAAATAAATGGAAATATAAAATATTTGGATTTTTGGAAATTTGGTGGCCCAACAACAATTTTAGTGGCCCTGTGCCACCAATAATGCTGACCCCTGTACACACACACACACACACACATATGTGTGTATATATATATGTGCGTGTATATATATATATATATATATATGAAGAGTTTGTTTGCAAAAACCGATAAGTCCATATTTGCCAAATGGAGATATTTGTGATTAAAGGTCAAGAAAAATAAAGAGAATAATAAGAAAATTTTTGCTTCTTTTGACCATAACTTCAAAAATGTACCTGTATATGGAGTGACCAATGTATCATTTAAAAGGTATTATTTTGTACTTTATGACAGACATCGTACTTCAAAATCTTCAAAAATGGACTTATCGGTTTTTGCAAACAAACTCTTTATATATATATATATATATATATATATATATATATATATATATATATATATATATATATATATATATATATATATATATATATATATATATATATATATATATATATATCACTGTGTATGTGTGCTCTACCCCATCCCAGAACAACAAACTGAGACTGGACTCTAAGGCAATGTCAAACTACTATCACAATTTACCCATATGTAAATATACATTGTATATTATAACTATTGGAACAAGTTCACGCGGTTGAATGCAGGTTCATCCATATTTATTGCAACTCTGAGTTTCATGCAACCTCAATGATTGCACCTCATGGAGGTTGCATGAAACTCGGAGTTGCAATAAATACGGATGAACCTGCAGTCAACCGCGTGAACTTGTTCCTATACTTCTGTCTAAAGCTCTTCCTTTGAGGATATCGAGCACTCTTCATAGTAGGATAGAATCACCAAGTGTATACATATGAGGAGTTTGTTCGCAAAAACCAATAAGTCCATGTTTGCCAAATGGAGATATTTGCGATTAAAGGTCAATGAAAAAGAGAATAAGAAAATTTTTGCTTCTTTTGACCATAACTTCAAAAATGTACCTTTATATGTAGTGACCAATATATCATTGAAAAGGTATCATTTTGTACTTTATGACAGAGACCGTACTTCAAATTCTTCAAAAATGGACTTATCGGTTTTTGTGAACAAACTCTTCATTTATATATATATATATATATATATATATATATATATATATATATATATATATATATACATACATATATATATATATACATACATATATATATATATATATATATATATATTTATTTATTCATTTATTTATCTATTATCATACATAGTACATGTAGCAGGCCTTTAATATCCGCAGTCACGGTCCACATAATACAGATCTTTTCCATTAAGCAAGATGTCTGTGGGAATAAATGATCGTTTTTCCCAATCTCACATTCACAACAGTCATGCATAAACACGGAAATACACACAAAATGCCCTTTTGTTTGATGTGACAGATCTTTGTGAAAGTCCACGACATCGTAAATAGGTAATACATGTACGTTACAATATGATGATAAGATAAATTTCGTGGATCTCAAGCTTTATAGTTCAAATAAGAGAACATCATTTACCGGTGCAGTAATTATTATTGTATTATTGAAAAACGGCAAAAGTGTAATTAAACGAATACAATGTAGAACATTGAGGTTAAGCAGGGAGCTGTAGATATGGAGCATTAAATAATTTCACTCCTGCAGTGTCATATTCAACACAATCTAGAAGTGGTTACAGAACTGCTACGTCAGTGATATATCATAAGGACAATTAAAGTGCTCTCACAGCAGAAAAGACCACATCTGCAGCCCTGCTGCAGTTATGGTTTCGATTATCTCTTTCAATGTGCTGGCAACAATGAATGTGTGTGCTTTACATCGAGAAACAAACCAAATGCAGTGTTAAAAAAAAAAAAAAAACGCTTATAGGAAAACAAAGCCCAAAGAGCAATGTGGATTTAGTGAAAGCAGCAACATTATAGAACACATCAGGAACGTTTGAGGAAAATCGGACAATCAATGCAAAAGTCATGAATTTTTAAAGTTTTGGTGTTATAATGACTGGATAAGGAGAATATTAAAGTTTATGATGTCATTATTGTGTGGACAACAATACAAAGAATATAAAGAAGACTTCTTCAAAAATTATTTTTTCATGAAAATTACGCATTCCATCAATTTGTTACTGACATAATATGTTAAGGGTAAAATCATTCCCCCTGCTTTCTGAAAGAGGTTAATCAACCAAGTGCTCTTTCATTAAATGGACTGTACAGTACTGGTTGAGGTGGGGATTCATGTTTTGAACATTCCTAAGTGAGATAATGAGAAACCTCTTATGAAATATGAAAGAGCATGTAATTTTAAGAAGGATTCAATGTTGATTTGATCAAAATTGGTTTTCAAATGGCTGAGATGTCCAAAAAAGTGATAATAATAAAAGGCGACAGGCGACAGGCGACGCCTTTTATTAGGATCTCTATGTTTCATGTTGTTTTTGGATATCTCAGCCATTTCAAAACCGATTTTCGTCAAATAAACTTTTGATATCCCTTAGAATTGCATGCTCTTTGACATCTCGTAGAGTGGTTTCTGAATATCTCGCAAAACATTAAAAGCTAAATCCTCACCTCAGCCAGAAAAGTGAAAGTATGTTGAATTTTCTTCATATTTTCTTTATTATTGTTGTCCACACATGACATCATGAACGCTAGTTGTCTCCTTATCCAGTCATTACAGCAAAAAAAAAAAAAAAAAAAAAAAAAAAAAAACTTTAAAAATTCATAATTTTTGCATCGATTGTGCGATTTTACTTTCACTGGTGTGTTCTAATAATGTTGCTGCATTCCTTCAATTCACATTGCTCTTTGGGTTTTGGTTTTCCTTTAACTACTAAAGCAGAAAATCACGCTGGAACACACGTAAGTGGAATTCTTTATCTGATACTAAAGATTACTATTTCAACCCCTGGGTGCATAAAAAGTATTTAAATGTCCTCATCATGAAAAAAAAAAAGTATTATTTTTAATGGCGCATTTACGGTCGAGGAGAAGAGAAATATGACCCAAATCTTTCCTATATAAGCTGTTCCAAACAAGGCCAGGATTCCATTCAAAATTCAAAATTTAAAGAATTTCGGGGCGGAGAGATATGATTGACATTGAGTATAGAAGCGCAGGCAGTTGAGACGTATATGGTATATTGACTTCGGCGAATGCTAGTTAATTAATATGATACATAAATGTACAAACCTAATGACTATCTGCAGAGGGCTAGGTCAGACACCATCGATAAAATATTGCATCAATGGCAGACCTACTGATTCTGATAGTAGATACTCTTTGGCAGAGATCAGCAGAAGAGCAGAAGACCAAAGTAATTAGCAGTGCTCTTTGGTGAGTGGAGACACCAAAGAGTGCCGATAAACCTCTTTGAGGGGGGAGACAGACACCTACCTCCCTCCGCGCGCGTTTTAGTGCGCTGTTTTTAAAGTGGCGCGCGGAATTGAATCGACCCGCCGGCGAGCCGAGCTAGCAGCAGAGCATTGCACCACCACCATATACCACCACCTGCTTATGTACCACCACCGTACCTGTCAGTGACCTCCTGTCCCAGTGTACCTGCACCGTACCACCGCACACGTACACACTCGTACCATCCGGAGAGTCTGGAAGTGTATCTGTTCGAGTGAGTTACCATTTTGTATTTAGGGCCTATATTTCATGTATCTGTTGTATTCTGACGATGACCTTCCAGTTGGTGACAGCCCGGTGGAGCTAGGCCTAGTTTCCTAGTCATACCGCCCGACCGGTAATGACGATAAATGTCCTTAGTCCCATGCCATGCTGGCCGTAGGCTAACTGCGACCAGCCCCAACACGCAGTACAACTGTGTATAAGGAGCGTCCCGGGGCTAGCCGTAGGCCTACGTCGTTATGCCCATGCCCCTCCGGCCTTGTACTTAGATGAGCGCATCTTATATAATAGAGCCATGCAAAACGACTCTTGTCTTAAAAATCAGATTTCTGTGGCTATGCTTCAGCTTAGATATACAAAGGTACCTTGAATTTAGTGACAATTGAAATTGAGTCAATTATATGTGGCATGTGGTTTGTTGCTTTCTTTAAAATTAAATAATTTAGGAGATTTTTAGGCCTTTGACTAGAGGGCATGTTAAAATTTACTCTTCAAAGCGGATGATACCCAATTCAATACACATGGATTGAGTGCATGCAGCAAAAACATATCAGTCAAAGTTTGAAAAAAAAAAAAATAGGACAACCCATTTAAAAGTAATGAATTGAAGTGTTAAGTTTTGATACTGCCATGACATTGGATTAGGAGACTACATTTGTAGCTAAGACGTAGTTTATGATGTCATGAAAAACAGTAAAATTTTACTGGTAAACTTATTTATGTGACTATAATTGAGGAACATAGAAAATTAAACACATTTTCACCTTTCTCACCTAATAAAGAGCACTTGACCTGCCTGTTCTGGATTTCACAGAGAATTAACCCAATGTTGTTGTGTTTTTCCTTGTTACTTTTATTGTCTCAGAGATGGTCTGAAGGAAAGGAAAGGAAATAGAAAATGGGACTAAAATGTCCAAGTAACAGTAGAAAAGCTTGCTGTCATGCAGACAATTCTTAAGGTGTTGTAATATATTTGTTGGTCATTTTCCATAAGTATATCAGATTGATGTTTTGTAATATTTTCCCCCCTCTCTGCTGGGTACACAAAATTTGTTGGTAGCCACCACAAGAAGCCTCAACATACTGCGCAACATACACTGCAAAATGTCTTCCCGCCCTCTAAAAATCTATTTCTGTGGAAGCATCCGGGGCGGCAGGCAGGATGCAGAGCTCTACGCCAAAATCATCAAGCAACTTGAGCATTACGGCAAGGTTCTGACCGAGCATGTGGGCCACAAGGATGCTGCTGTCACATGTAGGTGGAATAGATGATAACCTGCAGACCTAGCAGAGCAATACTCTGAGTAAGACCGGTGCTGTTGGAAAAATTTGAGTCTCATGTTTTGATATACCTGACCGATGAATTCATGTGTTTTGTTTCATTGATTTCTACCCAAAGTAGCATCTTCAAAATAGGTGACAGAAACAATGTATACATACATTCTATGACTGTATGCACATTGATTTTTGTAGGAACACCAGTGTTCCTCGAAATGGCTGGATGCATATTACAAAACAAACGTTTAGTTTATGAATAGGAAATTAATGAAGAGACCATTGAAGGGACTGTACAGTACTGGTTGAGGTGGGGATTCAGGTTTAGAACACTCCTAAGTGAGATAATGAGAAACCTCTCATGAAATATGGTTCAGAGAATGTAATATTAAGAAGGATTCAATGTTTATTTGATGAAAATTGGTTTTCAAATGGCGGAGATACCCAAAAAAGTGATAATAATAAAAGGCGACAGGCCACGCCTTTTATTAGGATTTCTTTGTTTCATCTTGTTTTGGGATATCTCAGCCACTTCAAACCCGATTTTTATCAAATAAACTTTTGATACCCCATAGGATTGCATGCTCTTTGACATCTCATAGAGCAATTTCTGAATATCTCACAAAACGTTAGAAGCTAAAGACTCACCTCAACTAGAACTGTACAGTCCCTATAACATGATATACCCCATGTGTTTCACATTGTTCCTGCATTATTATACCAGTATGTTTTGATACCATTTGCTTTACTTGCAGCCAAAACAGACGTGGAGATCTACGAGCAAGACATGGAGTGGCTGGAGGACTCTGATGGTAAGACAAAGCTTACATCATGTAAGGGTCTCATTAATCATTAACTCTCATTTGACCTAACCATAGTCAAGGCCCGTAGCCGAACCCCCCCCCCCCCCCATTTGCCAGCAGCACTCCAAAAAAAAAAAAAAAAGAAAAGGAAAAGGAAAAAAAGAACAAATTGGTCGCGGAACTCCCCCGGTTGGAAAAATTGCGCTGAAGCCTGTTTTTTTTTTTTTTGGGGGGGGGGGGGGTTTGTTTTGTTTTGTTTTTGTTTTTGTTTTTGTTTTTCGCCTGTCAGCTGATGAAACCTGGAAGTGACACAAGAAACAGACAAAAAAAAGTTGCAGGGGGAGCATTTTTTTTTTGGGGGGGGGGGTTTGGGGTGCGTGTCAGTTCATTAAACCTGGAAATGGTCCACTTTTTCTACTTCTGAACCCTCCCATAAAAATCTTGGTTACAGGTCTTGGGTCCCCTGTTTCCTGTTACTCAGTTTATATAGGATCCAAATAAACACAGTTCTGGTTGAGTAAGAAAAAAAGGAAAAGAAATGTGTACTCCATTCAGCTAACACAGATACCACTATGTGACAAGCACATAAAGCCATTAGCCTTTATTAATGGCCCCTGTTTTTCCCAAGACTTGTGAATAGTCTAGAATTGCACTTTGTTTATGAGATGAAGGGGAGAGCATCTGATTTGTGATGTATTTCTTTACTGAATTCTGTACATTGAATGCACATCCGTATGCTCTGCAACAACACCTGGGGCGCATTTCATGAAGCAGTTATGTTTCTGACAAACTGTTACAAGCTACTAAAATCCTTGCATCTGATTGGCTGAGAGCAAATTTGTCCGACAAAGTTGTCAAACAAAATAATTCATGAAATGCCCCCCTGAATGTATTGTTCAGTTACATATACGTGTACCATCCATGAAGGTATTTGTTTGTCATGAAGTGTATTAATGGTACACAATGTCTGCATATTAGGACACACCCTGTATTGGGCACACTAATTAGAAATAGTAGTATATTAGCTGATTATAATGCAGAGATTATACTTTACTTTAATAGACAAACGTGCCAAAGTATAATAAAGAAATTGTTCTTGTCATTGCCATAGTACTGGAGTATGTGCAAGTGAAACTGTAGACTTAGGAAAAAAAAACACAGCAAAAGACAGAATAGATCAATCAAATTCAATTGATGCTACACTTTTATATTTCAAGCTGGACCTAACTCCTTGCTTATATGACTTTTTTTCCGCCCCCCCCCCCAAAAAAAAAAAAAATATATATATATATACAAATGTATATACACTTATATATGATATAGATGCAAGGGAAAAAACAATAAAGATGAATATGGTAAAATTTACTTTAGTTATAACAATTATGGTCATACAGTATAAGTGTCATTCGTAAATGTAGTCGCATGTTAGTTTCCAGTTCATGAATATCTCAATGCATCGCCGTTTATTTCACCACCAGCTGTTGTGGCAGAGGTGACACAGACTTCAATGGGAGTTGGTTTTGAATTAGGGCGAGCAGTGGCATGGAACAAGAGGGTTCTTTGCCTCTTCAGACCTGGAGATGACCGACGTGAGTCAAATGAGTTTCTCTGTCTGAGCTAGGATCACAGCTGGCTTCAATTACATCCACTCAATACCAATGTTCATCCTAATTTATCGCTAGATAAGAATAGATTGATTAAAACTTGCATCAATACAAGTCAGTCACTATATTGTTATTTCACTTCTTTTTCTTTTTTTTATGTATTTTTATTCAACTGATTGATATCCAGACAAGAAGCATAGGAGATAAGTTTTGTGTGTCTGAAGGAATTTTTAGGGGCATTTGAAATTGTATGGCTGATCTTCATATTTCCCTACATTTCATGAATGTGACAGATGGTATGTGCAGTGCAGAAATATTGTAGTCAATAAGCATATAATATTTATTGTAAATCTGCAGTTGTGATTTTGGCCTAAAAGTGAAATCAAAAGATATTTTTTCAAGTAAAGTATATTTGATCATCAATCAGGTTAATTCAGGTCTACTTTTTACAACACTGAAAATCTATGGAATATCTCCTATGGTGTATGGTGTAAACTATTTCTTTGAAGAATGGTTTTGAAATTTTGCTTGCAGTTTACTGCATATTTGTTAATATGTTTTCCAGAATAGCTATTATGAAACCCCAGTATTGTATTTGTACATTCCTTGTGTTTTATTTAACCCATCTGTGACTGTCTCTGTTTAACTCGCAGGATTATCGGCCATGGTGCGAGGGGCTCACGACGGTAAAAACTTCCTTGTAAAGGATTACAAGGAGGAAGATGTCCCTGGCCTCCTCAAAGAATTCTTTGGCTATTAATTGTCAGGAATCAAAACCAATTTCAAGATTGCCAAAGTCTTCCACGTCCTTCTTCATCTTATGAGGGAAAAGTCCACTCCCAAAAATGTGTTTGTCATTAGGCAAGTCAATGCCTGAATGTGATGAGGTTGTGGGTAAAACAGCAGGGAATAGTTTTCCAACTCAAATTTGATTAGCAATTTCAGCTGATAAACAATATTTCAAAATAGCATCCTGCACACTTTTATGGAAGAAAACTGCTTTTACACAAAAGTTAGTTTGTGTAGCAGTGGTGTAAAAATGCATGGCAAAGTGCGATGCGATACAAGGAAAATTATTCCCTGAACAGACAAGTAGAATCAGAAGGCTCGTGGATGTGATTTCTCTATCATTGAACATTCCTTTAAATTTGTTGTTTTACTTGTACTATATGAATTGAATCATACCTTTGTTTTGATAACCATGAATTAATATACACTTTCACACATCATTACAGTGTGCCAGTAATATTGTAACAAAATTATGATTCATCTGCCAGCTGTAGAAGGTCTACATTTGACATTGTGCTGGATTTGTGTTATCATCCCTACTGCCAAAAAATATCTGTAAAGATGATTTACTAGGATGCCAGACTGTGTAGAGGAGGTAGGCATTCTGTGTACTCAATGCTGCATGATGTGTGAAATTAGCACATTCCCAGATATGATGTATTTTTATCACAAATTGTAGTAGATCTGTTTTAGCACTGTAGGGTAGGTCATTCCATTGCAGACAGGCATAATTACAGTATTTGATTTGCAATCTTATCAACATTGCATTTATACCTACCACTATAAATCATCATGCCATCGCACAGCGCTCTCTTGAGACCCAATTCCATGTGTCTTTAAATTGCAGAGAAGGATGACAAAATGATGATCTATGTACCAGGCAAAAATAAACACACATATTTGACTATGCAACACTTTGTACACTCATACATACATTCATACATCATGGAGACAGTTCAGGGGCTTGGGAATAAATATGGCAAATTATTTGTATGCAATGTACATGGTGATAAAATGAATGTGTGAATGCAACCCCCTCAGTTTTTATACCTGTACATACAGATATGTATAAGTTCATATTATTTTCTTTGAACCAACTTCTTCAATTCATAGGTGATCATACAAAGTGTACTGACAATGAGCTATCTGTTTAATACATTGTAATTTGTTTCTCAAGATTTGAGAAACATTTACCTGGTACATGTATGTAGTGATAGGTCAGGCATTGGTGTCCCAAAGTAAGCAATAGTGATTTGGTGATCAATTTCCACCTTCATTCTACCAGATTTGCTAATTATTTCCTGTACAGCTGTGTAAACTATTGAGCTATGCCTTATACATGTATTTGAAAAGTTGACAATGTACAGTGGATCAGTGTTTAATATTTTACACAGTAAATCTTTGTTTACTACAAAGTTAGCAGGCATTTCTGATTTCTCAGGATTACAGTCGTGAGTTGTTTAGTATTTCATGTTGTACGTGTATCACATACGGGTCATATGATTTGGATGTATGACGGTGTCCGTGATTTGTGAATGCTTTTCAATTCATGTATGCAGCACTGATAAAAGGCATTTTAAGAAAATTAGCAGTATCTCCAGCGATACTTTACTAAGCCTATTCAGTGCAAAAGACTGCCTCTGTAGTGTCATCTTGCAATAACTGAACAAGTTGACAGAAATTGTGTATAATTTCAGTGTAATTATGTCGCTGAACTAAAGTGTGTGAGTACTGTTCAAGTATGTGATGTAAATTTAACAAGACACTTCATGCTTCAAATTCTAGCCTGAAAGTACATGTACCAGCTCTTGTGCAGCTGTATGTCTTGCTCACACACAAAGTTTAAATTCTCATTGGGGTGTAGCAATTTGCACTTCTATTTTGAAAATTCAATATATGTAATTGAATGATTGTCATGATGCTTATTTTTTAGAAATATTAAAAAAAAACAACAACCCTGGGGTCAGTCTTTCATGGAAATTGAGATTGTTTGTACTGACTATGGGGCACTTGTGTAGAATAACATTAGAAGTACAAATGATGATTAAAAAAATGTATTTTACCAGATGTTTAACTTTTTTGTTACCCTCAAAGCACTGTCAATTGACCACCAGAGAGAATGTGAACAAGAAACAAATGTAAGTTGACCAAAAAAATAAAAAAATGATTATCATTTGTCAATGACTGACAGCATTTTTGATATACGTATGCTGCTACTAAATGTCTTTGTGTTGAAAGTTTATGAAATAGGACAGCTTCTAAACGAGCTCACAAATTTGGCTTTCTCACAACTAACCAACTAGACTGCTGTAGATGTCGGTACTGTACTTCTTAAAAGTTATATGTCGTCTACAGAGGGTAAACATGGTTTCTTGCTGGACCTCTGCTGACGTACAGAATACTGTATAACACTTGATGAGTCAAATACAGCAGTTCTTCATGTTTTCATGTATGTCCAATCTTTATTGTTCATACCAATGCAACATGATTTGTACACTGGAACAAAAGATTTGTTAAAATGGCTTTGCTAAGATAAAAATGATGAATATAACAGAAATCTGCACATTCATTGCTCTTTGTTACATGTATTTTGTCATTTCCAAACTACAAGTGTACATATACTTGGTCACACATCCATCAGAAAGAACAAAAAGCATTGTCATCAACATTTCAGCTTGTGATGAATGGACATTTTGTGAATGTGGTGCACCAAAGCAGGAGAGAGTGGAACATTTGTTCTCTGATTCATGGCAACAGTTATCAGAACAGTTAGGATGTAACTCTTTTTATTTCTATGAAAAATCTTCAGTCTTCCAAAGTTTTTTTTTTTCTGTTTGCTTCTTTTAGTTTTGTTTGTTTTGTTAAATGCTTGCCTAAGAATTCCAGATAGTGAATGTTTAAATTGGGGTAAATGCTTAAAACATGGTTACATCCACAGACTTAAAAACAAACCAGAAAACTGTCCATAATTCGGGCATCTATGGTTTGTGATGTCAAAACATTATTTCCGAAAAAAAAAAATCTCTATAAGGATTTGACTGTATCAGCGATTTAACTCAATTTTACAAATACATCTATAATATATAAAAGTGCAAACTAGAATTATGTCCACACAGGGCAGCACAGGGATAGATGTATTACATAACCAGGATAAAGATGGTAAACATGGACTTTGACTTGCACCCTTAGCAAATTCCTGGTCACACTCTATACACCTCTTGTAAAATAAACATTGTACATGTATACCAAAATTTAAACATCTAGTGGTCAACAATCATCAATTTCCACCAGAAAGAAACTCAAAGTTCACCATTTTAATCTAGCATCCCTACCAGTTTGATTATCTCATTTGCATGTTCAGCACAAACCGTCCGGCCTGAAACAATAATTTCACACTGGCGGAAGTGATTCTGAACTTGATGAACCATGTGAGTACAAAACTACCATTCAACTTGCAGCCTTATCGCTTTCATAAACCAACAAAAGCAACAAGGTTCTAATACACTTGACCATAATACACACATTGCTGTTATTATGCCCATAGAATCTAAGAATTGCTGCGATGTCCAATATTTCCCTACAAATAATGAAACAAGTCTTCCATCTTTTTTTTCTTTTTTTTTTATTTCGGTGGTGGGTAGGGGAACTGTTGAGCCTTTTCAGGCAAATATTTTTCAAAGATACTGTACAGTGTATATGGGTCACAAAAGTTTCGGAGTCCTTTAATAATGGATGTGGGGAAGTATTTGAATGGTATCATATAATATTAATCAGATTTCATTGTCATGGTAGAAATTGTGACAAAATACAAGCATAAATGTGTATTTCTACCATCCCTCAAAGGGAATCATACTATCCGCTAGTACACTGTCAAATATACCAGTGGAGTTTTCATCCACTGCATAATGGGCAGACATCGATTTGGAAAAGTCTAGACTTGTATCTTTGTCTGTGTCAATATTGCGATCAAGCTGAATAGCAATGCTAGACCTTTGCAGCAGCATATAAAAAGGATTATTTCCACAATGTACAGATCTATAATAATGAAAGAAAAAAAAAATCACTCAAATGCATTGCACAGTACGAGGACAGCCGACCTCTATAATCATCCACGAGTACAAATGTGGATGATACGGCTAGACCTGTTAATAAGAACAAAAAGGTGTATTAAAAAGGTATACATTATTTACATATATATTATGTACCCTCAATTTTTTTGAATGCGTGAAAAAGAATACTGTTGAAGAGTACATTTGTATAATTGAAAAGACAGCAATGACACAATAAATGGTAAGCTTTGTTTGAAACACTCCTTGGTTACAACTGAAATGAAATATAGATGCCAATCAAGAAATGTGATTGAAAGTGGTATGCAATGTACCATTTCAGACAGATGCAAACCACTAAAATTGAGTGATATAAATAATTGAGGGTCATATACGTGTACAAAGACATATTCATGCATACTGTAAAAGTGGAAATTTTTGCGCATTTCGTGCAACCAGAAGCTGGCCCGAAAATAAAAGCACACAAATATTTTTTCGTGCCATATGTTCCAGTAGTTGATGTCTTGATTCCACGGAATTAAAAAAATGCGAAACTCTTCTTACCCGGCTAAGCGCAAAAAATTAGTCGCGTGAAAATATCCACTTTTACAGTATGTCGGTGTCTAATTATCAACAATTGATATTTGTCGAACACCAGTATTGTCTAAGATATTTGGTGCTATTGTACCAAAAGGCATTTTCTCTGCATTGGATATCAGCAAATTATGCTGCTTGTTCTTTTTTTTTTTTAAATAAAGTAAAATGCTAGTTTGATACTCATGTGTCAATAGATGAAGTCTACTTTGACAGCAGATGGTCCAGTTAATACTGTAAAACTAGAACTTTTTGCATGTATCTTTAATTTCACGAATTTGCAGAGAATTGCAAAATGAAAATGCTTGTGAAAGCTCTTGTCTACACTATATGCATTGAATGTCAGTGGTAATTCACCAAAATATCATGCCGGCAAAACAGGCGCTGAATCTGATTCACAAAAATTTCATGATTTACAGTATTGTATTCAAATCTTTTGTATGCATGCCTTTACAGCACAGGAGGTTCCTGACAGACCGGCTTGCAGCTCATAGCAAGAACTAAAGCATGGAAAATGGTTCCAAATATCGAAACACATTGAACATGTACAGGTGGCTAATACTGTACACATTGGTACTGCATCTTACGAGATAATCCATACATTTAAATACATTGGTACACAAGCCTACAGATATGTGTAGAACAGTCATTCTAGCCAAAACGGATATGGAATGTTAACAGAATTTTCATCACAGTAGCTTGGGGAAGTTACATACCATGCTTCAAGCATATACACTATTTTGTTTTTGAAGTCAATAGGCAAGAATACAATTGGAAGAATTTAGAATTCAGACTAGCAAACTTTGATAGGACTTTACTTTGCACAAAGAAAAATGAAGATAAAGGACTGGCACGGGTACCTGAGAGTAGACAGCAATGCTACAAGATTAAAAAAATAAATAAATAAATCATAATCAGCTTAACTTTGAATATTGCTTCCACGGGATGTGTACCAGAAATTGATCAAGGAACAAAAATTCCATCAACATAACATATGAATGTGAATGTATGTGTGCATGTATGTGAATATGCATATAAGTATGTCTAAACGTATTACTTCTCCTTTTTTTTTATTCAATCATGCACTCAGTTCTCTCTATACTAATAAACTCATACTTGGAATTTTGAATCCAAAGGTATGCAGCTGGCATTTTGTGCCGTGAAACAGAACAACCTTGGACATACATCGATAAGGCAATGTTGCGACAACCACCTTGTGTGAGAAAAAGAATTTTTCTTCATGACTTGTGTGCCATGGCAGTGTATTATTGCATCTACTGTCTACCATAGGTACCTGTACCTGTGCCAGTCCAATTGAGAAATTTCATTTTCCACTGTGACATATCACTTGAATAACAACTACAGAATAAAGGTGGTCACATGATTTTGCATCTGAAGTCAACATGCTCACAATGCTAGAATTCTTTATATGTCATAAACTATAAATCTTTAAAACTTGGCAAACATCAGCAATGACTGTTAAAAAATATCATTACAATAACAAAATACTTCATAGTTCTGTCGTGTATGTCCATAACTGTACATTATCAAAGATGAATATATACATACACACACACAAGCGCATTTATAGAGGGTGCATTCTCGGTGATAGATTCATGGACGGAAGTGGAACATATAAACTCTTTGAGACAAATCAATTTCTACACCATAACTACACTCTCTTTTATGTAGTTGCCCCTTGCTTTGTGAGTCATCTATTCTTTACAAAATAACCTAGTTTAAAGAAACATATCTTCTCTACCAGAAGGGTGCAAGAGACTTATCCAAAGAACCATTTGCCAGTTTCAATTATTTATTGGAAAAGTGCAAGCAATCGTAACCCTAGAAACTGTGACATCACATTACAGTGCATATTTTATTTTCCCCAAGGTGAAACTTGTCTTTAAAAAAATCAACGTTGATAAAAGTGTGCGGAGCAAAACCAGAAAGCGTCCTGAGGTATATGTGTTTTGATATATAAATCTATATTCATAGTTTGGCAAAGTTTGGCTCAATTTTCATTTTCTGCTGACAGTGAACTTCAAAAAGTGCCACCTTCAGCGAGAAAATGGTGCAACCTATTACTTCATGTGTCTTTTTGGGTGGAAGTTGATGCAAAATAATCTGCAGTCTGCTTTGTCAGGTTAAAAACTTAAAGCTCTCACACCTTTCAACATGGGGAAAAAAAGTGAGACAGCCTTTATCTTAATTCACATCTCTTTACTGTTGGTAACATAATGGCAGAAAGCACTGATCCATTCATGTATGTATGTAGCAGCACTGCTAACTCAAGATTTATTTTACAACCATTGTGTATTGGGATGCTACTGATTAATCACAAGGCTTGAATAATAAGACGGTTACTCTTCCAGTCTGTAAAATCACACCTTTGCGGTTATCAGAGCAAAATTTTACCATTGCCTTTATTAGCAAGGCTCGACATCACCTATTTTGTCTGGTGGCCCATGTGGACCACTAAAATCTTTAAATCTGAAATTCTAGTGATTCTGAAAAGATATGAAGTGCCTCAAACGGCAGAAGTGACTATCCATTTGAATCTCAGGTGCCTGACCGGGCCACTAAAAGATACATTTGGTGATCCGACATCAGTTTTTAGTACCCTCGCGGGCCACTGAGCCACCTGCTAATGTTGAGCCCTGCTTATAGGCTGGCAGAAGAATGAATCACAGAAAGGATGCTGAACCAAGCCATTTCCATACTTAATCAAATTATGCAGCAAAATTCTACATAAAATAATGTCATCTTGGACTTGCATTCTGCTCCAGCATCATGAGGAAACTAGAATTGGATGGAGCAGATTGTGGATGATGAATATGTAATAGTTCAAGATCTCTCTCCTCTGTTTTAGTGGTCTGGATATCGGGGCAGAAGAACACAATGTTCCTTTTACTGAATTGATTGTCCGCAGTAATTAGTCAAAGCCTTATTTCAGAAAACCAATTTAGCACTGACATCTCTACACATGATTAATTCACTGATTCTACAGAGACTACAAAAGTGACTTCACTTGGGAATGCAGAACTCACAGTACTGAAATGTTCATTTCGGGATGACAGAATACTAAAAACCATTTTAAGGAGAGTAGATATTGCATGGATATGTATTCTTAGTGTCCATACTACCTATAACTCTGTTCCTGAATGACTATCAAAAGTCATCCTGACCTCCAATGATGTCACAGGGTCAAAGGTCAACTCCAAGGTCAAGGGTCAACTCCAGTGTCATCTCTCCAACTTGCCTGTCTCTATGAGCCAACACTGTTGGCGATGTCACTTATTTTCACATGGGAAAATCTACACCCTCATTCCTCAACATCCTGATCTGAGGTGATGCAATTGAATCCTATATAAAGATGACTACGTCTGGCTGAAGTCACAAGATGGAAGGTCAGACAAAACTCCACGTGGATTCCCTCCGCAATGATATCAACCTTTACAGTCTGACGGGTATTCCATGGATCCTCCTCTACCAGGGAACACTCAAACATAAGTATTAACATAGGGAGCTGTCTGCTCCCTACATCTAGTTCGCCATTTCTTGGGGGGGCATGTTTCACAAAACAAATAGTCTTGAAGTTGTGCCCCACATAGGCACATTGTGGATAAACTTTGTTCCTTTGGAAAGTAATCCTCTTGTATAAACCCCTGCCAAACCATTGCATCTTTTTACTGTCCTATCAGAATTGAGCTCCTTTGCTCTTGTGAATTTGAGGCAGCTGAAAGTGTCCATACACATTCTTGGAGGCAGCAGGCTGGTATGTCTAGAGGGAACAACCAAAATGAAAAGAGAAGACAAATTAGTATTTTTGATTGCAAAGTTCCAAAAACAACTCTGAAATTGACATACTTGCATATGTACAAACCCATCTGCACATAGTATCCCTAGCACAGTTCATAAGTAATCCATCTATTTCATATTAAAGTGAAAATCATTTGCAATGTGTAGGGAGTGTCAAGGAGGCATCCCCGTGTGGCTCGTTTTGTTTGTTTTGTTTTGTTTTTCTTCAGACTAGACTCATTCATGTTTAGTGAATGAATATCTCTAACCCAATGATTCACATGATATATGCTTTATACTGCCCTCTTTGGCATGAATGAGAAAGGTGAGGAAACCTTCAACATCTGTGTATATGACCTCTGTAAACACACCTATTTTACATCTTGTGTATAGTCTGTGGGTAAACCACAATTAGAGGCCCCAGGGGAAAAAATGAGAGATGTAAACAGCTGATAATACATATATATAATATTACTGGAAAAAAAAAATGCTCCTGCCAATTTAATTCTCTCAGTACTGAATGTGCCATATAATGCAGAGGTCCCTAATAACTCCGCATCACTGACTCGTCAGCAGGACTTCTTGCCGATATTGGTGGAGGAAAAACCACTCCTCTTAATTGAATATGAAGTATTCATCGACTGGAATTAAAAACAGCCCATATAAGAACACACAGAGCTCTCCACTGCCACCTCTACATTTCAACACATGTCATGTACTTGAGTAATATTAGATATACTTGGTTGATGTCTTAATGCTACATTAAATCAGACGGAAATTTTTGCAAAAATTTGCCCATTCGCAAGAGAAACAGATATTTTGATGTTCTACACAGCATTGCCAATTTAAAAAAATGTTATGACTTCAGCAAATAAAAGGCTTTTGAAAATCCTGCAAGCCAAATGAAATATATATGAACCTCCCCCCCCCCCAAAAAAAAAAAAAAAATGGTTAAAATAAAAGAAAGATGTTCACTCTACCTAATGGACTTTGATGATGGGACTCAATTTGTCAAATTATGCAGCGGATTAAGACTACATTTGTAGGAGGAAAGGTCAAAGTTTAGGACTTGTTGGGACTATACCTTGCCAGCGTGGTGCTTATTGTAGTGGGTGTTGGCTAGACTGGGCAGCATGCTCTGTCGGTTCGTGTGGAGTTTGGGGAAACTGGTGGTACCAAAGGACTGCGTCGGGTAGGTGCTGATGCTGTGGGCCACCTTGGCATTCTGCACCTTGGGCAGCACTGAGTTGGAGAAATTCTCACTCTCATGGAGCTTGCTACCAGCTTTCCTCTGGAAAATTACAAAAGAAAAGACCCAAATATGATTAAAATTAGCAATGAAAGTTCTACAATAATACCTTCAGCTATGCAGTATCAAGTAATGAAACACCGTAAATAAGTTGACTTGCTGTCTTTCTGATACCCTGCACTCCTGTTGTAACAGGGTTACAATGAAATTCTCATGACAGAGAAATAAAAACTCAGGTCCCAATAATCATCTATATATCTTTATGTACTTTACTTTTTGGCTATAACAAAATGTCCATATAATGAAAGAGAAGTGCCCGTCCTGAGGACTTTATAATGGGAGTGCACTGTACAATGTACCTTCATTTGTGCAGTACCATGAAATCCTGCAAAAAAAAAGTCTACTTACTTATTGTCTTTCTAATATGAATATATTGTTTGAAAATGTTTTAGCAAATTTTCATTTTGTGACTGTTATACACACACATCGCATTTGCCTTAGAAATGTAAAGTTTGTGTCTTGAAATATCTGGAAAAGATTGAGATACTGTAGCATTTAAAGAAGATTCATGGAGTGTATTAATGTCTTGATACCAAACATACAAACATTCTAGATGAACCAAATATCTACTCTTTCTCTCTGAATTTTGTGGTTTTTGTATGAGACAAATGAGACAACTGAAGAAGTACCATCTCAAACCAGGCAATGTGAAGTGCTTGGATACTGAACATCATATTGACTTTAGTTTTTTTTTTTTTTTTTTCACTGAGGGGGCAAAGAAAACATTCAAAGATAATAGATTTATCATGTATGATAACATTCACTCATCAGTCAACAACTTATTGTATGCTTATGTGTGCTTACGTGTCATTATCCCGGTGAACTCCTACTGGTGTTAATAAAGGTGTGAAAAGGTAATTGGAATACAAATATGATAAGGCTGTTGTTTCTGCACTGGTCTCGGCACCTCCCAAGCCTACGGGAGAACTAAAAAGGCGTGTCTCCATCTTGGAGACGGAACATTCCATATCGAATAAGTGAGGCATGAGGGAAAAGAACAGAAATGCTGTCAATTACTGTAAAACCAGAAAACATTTGCAGCACGAAACTTTTGTGAATTGGCGATGGAATCCATGAGCATTGTGTAGACAAAACTTTCATGTGCATTTTACTTTTGCCAATCCTGGCTTCTTGCAAAATTTGTGAAAGTTTCATGCACTCACAAAAACCTCTGGTTTTACAGTAATATCCTTTACAAGGGAAAGAACTCATTACAAGATGTCTCTATCTGGTACTCAAAAAAACATGTAATATATCACTCAGCTATTAAAAAGGAGGAGAATGTTGAACTTGTTTGGCCTTACCCTAGCCTTCCTTCCAGTCTTGTAGGTTTCAATCTCCGTCTCCTTCCCCTCCGGATGACTCTCCTTTGCAGTTTCCTCGGAAACCACGGATGCCTGGTCTCCCGCCTGCGCTGCCTTCTTCTTTTCCGCATGCTGCTTCTTCTTGTCTGCATCTCTGCATGCATTGGAATTAAAGGCAGCTCAAGTTTTATGTGATGTGTCTTAATATTTCTGGTTGTTTTTCTCTTCACACATTCACACAATGCTGTATATCACCTCAAACAAAATCTGCAATATCTGGATGCCTTGATGAGTGAGGTTTTCATCATAAGCAAAATCAATTGGAAAGATAATGATAAAACTCTCTTCATAATACATCCTTTTTTTTTTATAAAATCTTGCTTCAAAATAATGGTATGAAGCTACTTGATCAAAAAGGCTTCCCAGAAATACCTCTTGCACATAAGTCATCTCATTCCGGAGCTCTACTACATAGGGTGTTAGAAGATAAAAAGAGTGGACAACTCATTTCACCCTCACATGTTCACCATGTCAAACTGCCGTTGCTAATGTGTGCAGACAGGTTAATATTAAGAAAGTTAGGTAAGCAGATTTTTAGCAAGCCTTTTCTCATCACCACATCTCCCTGAAAAAAAGTTGGTATTTGGAAATAAAGGAGTGCCATTGCATTTTCCTGTTGTTGTTGGTGGTGGTAGTGGTGGTAATGGTGGTAGTGGTGTTGTTGTAAAGACGCCTTGGGGTCTTTGATTTTTTTTTTCCAATCTTGCTCGAGTGTTAAAAGAAAAACACAAAGAAAAAAAAGTTTCCTGAATCAACTGATGATTAAATTGGCATCAGATATATCCAGATGTATGTGTACCATGTGATCTGTCTTTGCTCTTGACTTTTGCAATTCTTGTTAAAAAATCCAGGTAAGTTGGACATACATGTATTTTATCTACCTCTTAAACACAAACACAATGAAAGAGAGAAGGGGGTCAAGCATATATCACTGTGGAATAGAATCCTCCAAACTTAATAAGTCACTCAATAATTTGGCTGAAGAGGGAGACCCACATACTACAAGCCTAGAAGTTTCATCAAATCAGGATTATCTAATCTAATCTGCATTACACATTGCTCTTTATATCACACGAGTGTGATGAATTACAAAGTAAGAAAGGTGTTCAGTGGGACACTATTCTGAAAAATATGTCTGATAGCTCCAATTCTTATCTCTTTGTCATTGTGATCATGCTCTTCTTTACATCAATCTATGACCATAAGAGATCACGCATCTTTCAAAGAATTAAATAAAAAAGTCAAAGGCATAGCTTTATGAATGCATGACGAAAGACCACATGTAGAGTTAAGTATTTGATTAGACATATCTACTTGATGTGATAATGAAGTCACTATTTGCTGATTCTCTCCTGCTGTCACGTTTTGCTACACAACTTTTAAATGCACTTTCCAGACTTCTTCGTTTACAGCAAAAAGGAAGTAAGTAACATAACCATTTACTTAATTGCTGATCCTATTTGCTTTATTGAAAAAAAAAATCCAATATCTAACCCTTTTCAAAACAGCAAAATTATATCTTTTTTTCTCCCACAAACTCATTTGTGGTTTCACACTTTGAGGCATATCTGGACTGAAAGAAATGACAATATTTCAAATGAAAAAATTCTTGACAATGACAAATGACATTTAACTGAACTTGATGTCTCAAAGTTGCGATGAAGGATACTGGAATCATTTCCATATTCTTATCAAACTTTGTGACTTTATCATAGACCAGTCAGATAATAAGGTTTTGGATTGTCCATTCTTCTCAGACATTTCATAAAATCTTTGCATACTGTCACTGACAGACTACTACATGGTAACTCACAATTTCTGCATAATTTCTGGATATTTTCTTTTCTAAATCACTTAAAGGGAAGGTAAACCCGAAGAGCAATGTGGATTGAGTGAAAGCAGCAACATTAGTAGAACACATCAGTGAAAGTTTGAGAAAAATCGGACAATCTATTCAACAAAAATTCACTTTTCTAGAATTATGAAAGAGCAGTGGACCAACCGCTTTCAGAAAGCAGGGGGAATAATTGCTACCCTTAACATATGTCAATATCAATTTGATGGAATTTGTAATTTTCATGAAAAATGGATTTTTGTAGTATTTTCTTTATATTTTCTTGATATTGTAGTCCACTCATACGTCATAACCTCTAGTAGTCTCCTCATCCAGCGGTTCCAACACCAAAACTTTAAAAATTCATAACTTTTGCATCGATTGTCCGATTTTCTTCAAACTTTTACTGATGTGTTCTACTAATGTTGCTGCTTTCACTCAATCCACATTGTTCTTGGGGTTTATCTTCCCTTTAATGAATAAAAGTCTTACCTTTTGTCTGTATGAGCACTGCCATCATATTTAAATAAAAAAAAAAAATCTTCATTCTTCATCGCCTTCCCCTTTCTCTCTTAATCTTCTCTCCATGATTTTGCAACCATCTCCTAACCCTCCCCCCCCCCTCATTTCCATTTCATCTTTTTCCTCACACTTTCAAACTTTTTTTTTACTTGATTCTTACTCTATTCTTCCTCACAGATATCCCTGTCTCCTATTCCCATCTCCCTCAGTGCAACCTCAACTTCCAGCTCACCACCTCCCTTTGACCATCATTACTTCTAGCTTTCCTTACACTCTCCCTAAGTTACTTTCCTTCTCCACTCTCCTCTTTCTAGCTAAGGTTTTCTTCTGCCCCCCACCCCCCCCCCCAAAAAAAATAAAACAAATCGCTTTAAGGACTCTATTCACATGGTACTGCACACCTCTGTTCCTGTTAATCAAATTTATTTTAGCACTGAGGAATGCAGTAAACGTCAATATTTTTGCATGATTAGTTTTTCACGCTGCGCAGCTCAAAAAACACATTTGCGGGTTGTTGAATTCGCGCTGGGGAATTGTCAACCCATTCCCAATGTGCAGAGAAAATAATTTGTGCTAGCCAGAAGTAGTGCGAAATATGCAAAAATTAATGTACCAAGAAGATTTCTGCATTTACAATAGCATTATTCAACAAAACATTTTATAAGCAGTGCTTTCATTGATTATGAATCTATGGATATCTAAATATATATATCTTTATCTATTGCTGTATATCCAACTCAACTGGTGCAACAACAACAATAAAACTCTTATGTTTCATTATTTCTTAATTCAATTACTTGCCTCCCTAATTGTTATTTCTTCCAAATTCATCAGTTACATCTGCTTGAATCCCTGTTTTCATATACTCTGATATATATCACATTTAATGAAATATATAGAAAACATCTTGCAAATTTACAGGAATGGGTGACAAATTCGTACAAACTTTTTCAGATGTGCTTTACATGTTGAAAAAACACTCAATTAATTAATATGAAAAATATTATCCTACAATTGTACTCCATCAATATCACAGCTAAATACAAGATAAAATTTCTTCCAGTCTTATCATTAATTCATTTAATTCAAAACTATTTGTTATTATTATACTTAAACTTCTGGCATATTTGCAATTTTAAACAATCAGTCTCAAATGTAGGTCTCTCAGCGCAGGGATATCAACTTGAAATTTGAAGTTTCATGGAAAAATAGGCAATATATCACAGCAAGGTTCAACACTACTGGTGGCCCCAGATGTCACATCGCCATTATTTAAGAAATGATGCCTTTTGGTGGCCCAATTGGGCAACCAAAAATTTGCTATGTGTATACATTGTTTTCATATGTTTTTCTCACCCAGCAAAGGGAAGAATAACTCGCAGCTCACAGACTGCATGAATTTCAGCTAGATGCCTCTGCAAGGGTTGCTAGATCACCAGTTTATAGTCTTAATGGCCAAGCTGAGTCTATTCTACTGTCAAAGTTGGCCAAAATACATATTTTTGATGGCCAAATTTAACTGCGATTTAGTATAATATGTCAATTTGACATAAGTGTACCCTGTGTAAAAAACAATCATTCCACGAATATGTAGTCAGAAGGAAAAAATCCTATTCATGCCTCTATTTATGAGTTTGAACTTAGTCACAGTACATGGCATTTGATGCCCTTTATCATTCCTGCCAATTTCAAAACAGTTATCATGGTTTATAATTGTCTGAAATCTGTATCAAATTAATTCAGCTTGTGAAATGTTTTTTTTTTTCTTATTTCCTTGTCACAGTACATCATTTTTGAAGCCCTTTAATACACTGCAAATTTTGAAATAATTATCATGATATGTAATTATCTAAATGCTTTATTCAATTATCATATCTTTAATGTTTTTCTTAATTTTGTGGCCACCAAATTTCATTACTGGGTTGCAAAAAAAAATAATAACACAACAACAACAAAACAAAACAAAACAAGATTTGATGATTTTGGTGAATGGGCCACCAAGGAAAAAGCTTAGAGCCGTGTTACTTGACATTAAATTTCAAAAGGACTTGGAATAAGATAAATTGCCTATAAGCATGAACATTTTCTTTTCTGAATATCCCAAATATCCCAAATTCTAAAAATGTGGACATAAAGAAGGAAAACTGCAAATATACAATAACAACTGAAATACTACCAAACACCCTTTTCATGAAGGTATTTTTTTTTTAATTCAATATTGTTTTAAGTTAAAATGCATGCAGTCACACTATTTTCACACTTCAAATGCTGAAAGGAAGTTAAGTGAAAAATATTGCAAAACACACAGGGTTCATGAGAGCAATAAATGGTTGGAAGTGTGGAAAACTAATATTCAAGAAGCAGTAACTATGTGGAGGCATAGCAAATCCCAAAATATCAGTATTTTTAGGGAATAGCTTTACTTTGCCAGTATCACCTTTCAAGGCATCACTTTTAGAATTGAGAAAACAGTTCAAGCATTTTTTTTTTAATGCTAAGTTTTGTGCAGCCAAAATGGAAAATCTTACTCTTATAAAAATGCAGGCAACATGAGTGACAATGAAATTGTGGGTCTTACCTACAGTAGTAAGAGAGAATGTGTGGTTCTTCATAATTGTATCCCATTGAAAAAACAGTCTGGCCTTACAGAATCACTCAAAAAGTATGACAATCACGCCGACAAAAATGGCCCATCAAGCCATTCTCACAAACCATGGCACTTCCACTGTGAAACAAAGGCTTCTGAACACTAAATAAATCCATCAGAGGGTAGAATTCACATTATCTAAGTCCAGAGTTGGTAGAATACCACTGAGAAACAAATTCAGAGAGCTGAGATAGATATGATTATGGGCAGTCCAAGATATTTCAATGCCACATGCACGAAGAGGATATAAGCGATGCTACTGAAGCAGCGACCAAATGTGAACTTCCAAACTATTCCTCACTGACTGCAACTCTTAAATGGGCAAACAGTGGGGGACTACGGGCAACCGTGTCGGTTCACCCCCTGCAGTACCTATGGCAAGAAAAGCGGACGCACTGTCACCTACTTTTGGGGGAAGCTGGGGAATGAAAATGACGCGTCCCTTCACAACAAGGTCAATGAGTGTGGGCAGTAACCATTATCAGGCGGTATCGCCCAAACACAAGATAAACATTGGATTTATCTAGTATTGATTCAAGCATGGCCAGGAACCCATCTGAGGAGACCCAAAGAGATGTTCACTAATACAGCTGTTGGTTTACAGGAATGACGCAATTCATGTAAGCTGCTGTTAGTCATTAAACTAGAGAAGATCAAAACATTGAGTTCTTCAGGTGCACCATATTCAAATGATATCAAAGAACATTGAATACAGAATTTCAAGATAAAAGAGATCAAATAAAATTAATTCACGGTAAATATATGAACATAAATACTTGTGTTTGTGCAGATTTGTGATTTGTTTAAAAAACAGAAGGAACCTAAGCATCAACAATACCTTGTGGAATGTCTTTGTGGATACAAATACAAGTTTTAAGAATTGTAGTAAGTGGCAAATTCCTTTCTTATTTCAATTTTGGTATACTAAGTTAAGAAAGCTGCCATAAAATGCAAGAGTTCTTAAGAGCAAATATCAACATTACCTACGCCCCAACAGCTTTTAGGTATTGGGCACCTTTATAAATTCTTCTTCTTTTCAATCTATGTTTGGTAGTGATAGGCAGGGGTCTTATTCTCAGTCTGGTGACCCATTGGCTATCTTTAGACAGAACAATCAGATGCGTACTGTGTATCTGACTATGAGCAACCTACTTAACACAAAATTGCATGTCCGTCGTCCCCAAAGCAAACACAGAGTCTTGTAGCTGCACAGTGATATCTTGTAAGTGTGTTTACCCAGCACTGGACACTCTGTCACCTCATTACTTGAAGCACTCTGACTATTGGTCTTGATATACTCAAGCTTAGCCACCAACCTGCCTGTAACCACACCCCCCCCCCCTCTCTCAATCTAGTGGGTAGAATTTTAAATCACAACCTTCTTTCAATCTATATCATATATTACAATCTTACAGAGATTTATCTCCGTGTGAGATATTCCTTCATTTTGTGAAGGTCAGTACCACCCATTAACTTGCACAAAATCAAATAACCACAAAGAGATTTACAGCAACGTCTGTCTATCAACCAATCTCTTCCTCTCAATCTCTATCTCACTCTCATATATATATATATATATTTATATACATGTATGTATATATTTATCTATCATGTATGCATGAACACATATAAATATATGTACATATGAAGAGTTTGTTTGCAAAAACCGATAAGTCCATATTTGCCAAATGGAGATATTTGCGATTAAAGGTCAAGAAAAATAAAGAGAATAATAAAAAAATTTTTGCTTCTTTTGACCATAACTTAAGAAATATACCTGTATATGTAGTGACCAATATATCATTTAAAAGATATTATTTTGTACTTTATGACAGAGATCGTACTTCAAAATCTTCAAAAATGGACTTATCGGTTTTTGCAAACAAACCCTTCATATGTTCATATTCATAGAACATAATGAGATATGCATTATAAGATGGTAGACAGATGGATCAATGCAAAGAGAGACAGATGAAGAAATAGATATGCATGCAAGGTATTCATGTCACAGACACTCAATCAATCAAACTGACACAATGACACTATAATCTCACCTGAGTTCCTTGAAGTAATGGTGCCGTATGACCTGCTTGGCGGTGATCCTCTCGTCGGGGTCATACGTGCAGAGTTTGTAGATCACCTCGACGCTCTGCTGCGAGGCGTGGGGCAGGAGCTTCTCAATGCCAGTGCCCTTCTTGGACGGGAAGTTGTAGTTGATTCCTCTCGCTTTGCTGCATGGACACAAAAGTGAAAAAATTGTGATGATGATGCTGCCAACACCAGCTAGAAATACCCCATTCTGGAGGAACTCTCACCAACTTCATGTCAGAAAATAATTAATTCTGTGTATGGTCTACTGAGTTGGCCACATCACTGCAACATATTCCTCAGCAAAGCACGCTCTATTGCTTTTCCTACATCAGTATTATCTAATAAGGTCATTCAAAAGATCTGAAATAACTTAGACACAAGCATCTTGATATGTCATGCCTAGTGATACCAATCTACACTTGTATTCTTCAATAGAAATCACTTTACATTGGAAGAAAACTCATGCCGACTGGCTGATTTACTGGTAAAATGCTATCACCTCATCTTTTTCTTTTCTGTCGACAGTTAACATATCAATTTTGTGGAACATCCTTGCCTGACAGAATGAATTACATGCTAATGCAGCAGATTTTTATAGGAATGCTCATGAAAGGAGTTATGAGCGCATTTTGCACAAAACCGGACTTACTTCCTGAATTTGTTGAGAAGGGTGGTGTCTGGCGTTCCCATGACATCGTGGATCTTGGCAATCTGGTCCACTTCATTGGCACCAGGAAACAGTGGGTGCAAACTACACGGATAAATCACAAAAAGTGACATGAGCCTCCAGGGCATAATTGCCTCAAGTCCCAGGAATCACATTCCTGTGATTTCTGGGACTGCACTCCATTAGTTTATTTTTTTTTCTAAATGATGATACAATATGATACTATTATCTTATTATAATGTGTACTTTTTATTGTAGGTGTTCAGTATAAAGGTAGAGTGAATAATCTTCTTTCCTTGAGCCCTTTTTATAAATTGCAATTGAAAAAAATAAACCACAAATTCTTGTTCATGTATTCTAGTTCCTTTCATAGGTTGCTGAATTTTCAAATTCATAAGTTCCTCTTTCAAACAAATTAAGAAAAAAATATATATATATCACATATATCTATATCTATATTTTTTTTTCCATATTATTTTAGGGCAAACTAAAAAAACTTTAACTACTTCCATGTATGGTAATATTTCTCCAATAAAGAATATGCAGTAGATCTCTGAGTTGCCAAAACCATGATGAAAAGATGATAACTTCTATCTTATAGCAATATTGGTCAAAGACTTGATAAGCTACTTACATCAAACTCTTTTACTAGCTTACCTTCAATTATGGGGCTTTCACATAGGTACTCATTCAACAGTCTTCCAATGTGAATCAAGACTTTACATTTGATATCCCTCTCCACATGATCACACAGAATTTTTATATTGAGGCAATCTTAACAAGATTTCTTAAGTTTTTTCCCTTCACTTATGAATTTACAAACTTTCTGTCTTTCTTAAACATCACATCTTCACTATTTCTTGGTCAGATCCTTCCTGATTTCGTACAACATAGGAAATTGAATAAAATCTCATTTCCAAGGCATCAACTTTCATACCGAATATTACTACATACAACAAAACATATTCCAGGCGTGATCTTATTTCATTTCTAAATTAATTGCATGATACCCAACGCGACAATCACCTTAGAATTTCAAAGAAGACACAGCCTACGCTCCACATATCCATTTGGTAGGAGTAATACCCGTCTGTTAATAAGCACTCCGGAGCACGATACCTGTTGCCGTGGAAACACACAAGGGAAGTGATGATAGGGGATATTGTGTGTACATAGAATTGAATCAACAGAGTACAGAGTATGCATATCAAAATTGCTTTTGGCAAACTGCTATTCTTTAATACCAAAGCAACAGGGGTCATGTTTGTATCCATGGCAGGAAGTTGCCCTTGTGAATTCCAAATCAATAGCACTCTTACAACCGACATTGCATTTGCATTATGTTTATAGAATTGCCATTTTCTTTTCTTTCCTCCTTATCATGCTCACTCTATGTGTATTGATTTTTCTGCTCTGTATGTATGGTTACCCTCCAACTTTTTTTGGTCCTACAGCTGTATAAGTTTGCTTTTGTCTCTTTTGCTTCATGTTTCTCTTGCTCTGCTCTTTTTTTTTCTACATTACAAGCAAACGGTATATAGAGCTGTATCATATTCATGTCATAATTATTGATTTTTCTTTTCTTTTCTTTTCATATCATGATCATCTCAACTTTACGATTTTGATTCAAAATATAAATTAAACTGAAATGACTAATAAAGAAAACACATTAAAACATTAAACAAACTGTCATCTATTAGACATACATGCAGAGCAGAGCAATGCCTCTATAAGGCAACTGGATGCTTGAAAAAATACCAGAAATGTTGCCTTTTTTCCATATTTTATTTTTTCATGGTAGGAAAAGAGTTGACCACATGATACAACTTATCAACATTTTTAATTTTGCACTATCTTGAAATGAAACATAGCAAAACCTATCAGGGGTTTCAGTGGATGTTTTTTACATCTCTGTGGTGAACTTTCAGCCCATATGCATACATTTAACATGCAGGAGAGTTTTTTTCTTAAGTTTCATGAAGCTGTTAAAATGAATTGAGATCATCATATACCACTGATAATAATGCTTTCTTCATAGCAACCATGCGTTTGATTGTAAATTCTTACATTTAGTATTGAAACTTGCTCATGATTACAACTTTCATAGGGTACAAGAAAGAATACATAAAGATGATTTTCAAGCTCCCCCCCCCCCCCACCAAAAAAAAAAAAAAAAAAAAAAAGTGGATGAATTGAATTTTTTTTCCATTATCTTCTTTTTATGACACTTACCATCTTGTTGAGATGTATTCTGTGAATGGCTGTTTTGAATACACACTCCGACATGAACCAAAGTCAGCAAGCTTCAAGTGGTCGTCCTGTGGTAGTGAATACGGCAATAAAAACATCAAGCTCACATGAAGACATGATGGATGCAATACATTGGTGTTTCTCCTCGAGGACCAAAAACACACATACTGTATCTTGGTTGTCGAGCAACCCAAGATTTCCATAGACTTGACTGTTTACTCAGTCTTCTGAAAGCATTACTCGATTTTTAAGTCAACACGGGCTCACAAGCACAGTAATGATTATTTTTCTATGTTCTTTTGTGATGTACTTGTATGCTTGAAATACTCCTCATAGAGATCCAATATTAGCATCTCAATAAAGATTGTCAAGGGAGATGAATTGCAATTTCCTAAATAAAATCAGAATTTCATGATAAGAAATTGTATTCATAAATATTCTTTCAGGACAAAGTGTGTCATGGAGGAAGTACAAACAATAACATCTGCATGAAAAATAAAATTATGAATAAATTATACCATGTAAAATGATCACTCTACAAGAAACAGAGAAAGAGGGAGAGATAAAGAGAGAGAGAGAGAGAGAGAGAGAGAGAGAGATAGAGAGGGAAAGAGAGGAGAGGGAGATGGAAATAGGTAAAGATATAGCCATCCATCAAAAATCCCCAACTGGAATTTTTCAAAATGTCATTTCCCCCAACACAAAGCATTCCAAATAAACATGACAAATGTTGTTTTCACATTCAAGAGCATTACATTTTTTTCTTCAATAGACATCCCTTTGGCAAATAATGCACTTTATTAGTGTTTATTGAGGTCTATCGAAGATCACTACATCGTGGCCAGGCAATCAATAAAAGTTGACGGCAATCAACACCGCTAGCACGGTATTGCTCATGCACTTAGAACACGCAGGGATAACACAATTTGTTGTCATGGTGACCAACGTTTCATTTTCCCCCCATGCAGCGAAGAATTTGAGAGAGCACTTATGTGATCAAGACAAGGATGTGTTCACATTTCAGCTGCGGACTGTCGCATGTGATGTGCTCACTTGTGCATGGAATTGGGGAGTATTGTGAGGCTCTGTAATTGCATTTAACCTTCTAATTGCTAAATTGATGCAAGTATGGCTTTTGACTCACATCACAAATTTACTCGCAAGTCAGGACAAAAATGAGAGAAAAAGGAAGGGATAGATGCACATGGAATTTTATGCTACAATAACTACATGTTCCTGGTTTGTGTATGAACATGAATATGTCTGCACATAAAAAAAACAAAACACAAATGCACGAATATGCACACATATTGTATGTTTGAATGGCTCTCTCACTGAGAAAACTGACATGATATGCAACTATATCGACAATGTTTACTTTATATCTGTCATGAGTGCATGTAAACGGACAATACTTAATTACTTACAATACATGTAGTTCACCAAAGTCAATGTCATTTGTTTTATAATAATAATGACAACAATAAATAACCTTCACACCACAAGTTTAGCAATACGCATGACATTGGTGCAACTGTAATAACTACTGTACATCAAAGCTTTTATTTTCGTAAGGGTTTAATTTTTGTGAATTTCTTTAATCGCTGTTGGGCCACAAATTTAACAACATCAAAAAATATTGACACCTGATGCATTCTGGAGTGCACAGACCAGCATTAGTGCACCAGACCAGCCTCAGTGTCAAATCACAGAAAACATCTCATGAAAATGTCTGTGACCTCCTCATTCACTAAAATATCTTTATATGAAAATAACAGCATTTACAATATGTAGCGCATAACACATAGTGTATAGTATGTCCCCACGCACTCACATCTGCTGAAACAAACACTGTCAAAGTAAATACCCTTAATCTTTCAGTAACTTGTATTACGGTGAGCATAAACACCATATCTTTTTGAGTCATTAAAAAAAGGATTATTTGTCTTTAGAAAAATCAGATTTGAAGCATCCTCCTTGGATCTAATCTCTGTTTTTCACAAAGTCACTCTCATTGCATACATCCTACTGGTTCACGCAAAGTGCACTTACTCGTATAAGGACGTTCTCTGGTTTGACATCTCTGTGAAAGATTCCATTTCTGCAAAACAAATACAAGATTTAAAAACATATAACAGTCAAAACACTAATAGCATCGAACTGGCAACAAGAGTGCAAGTCGTGGGCGCAGACTTGCCATCGCCATGACAACAAGACATCACTTGGTATATGGCAAGCAGTGGAGTATAAAAAATGCAAATGGCACACAGCAGCCAACACCTGATTCAAGTGTAACTGGGTGATATACTGGGTAGCTTTACAGAAACAAAGAGGAGAGATTGTCAGAGTACAGTAACCCCTTGGAAAATTTTTTCTTGAAATGTGTCTCTTGTTCTTGGACAAGTTATTTCAAACATATTGGTTAAAGAAGATTTTTTTTTGTCATACAAAGCAACAGCACAAATGTCATTTCAGTGATAAATTGATTGCAATCAGCTGTAATGTAATAATCATATATATTCATGGTTGTAAAACATGTACTTAATGTAAGCTTTGGACTGCGCTAATTCTAATCTTCATTAAAATGCTCATGGACTTTGTAGAGTACCTATGTTGCACTCATAGAATCAGCCACATTCAAGTTTCTTAATTGCCCATGAGATCCAATATGACTCAAACCGATACAAATTCACATCAATCTATTCACAGATGAAGATCCAACAATTTTTACTCCATAAAATTCCACGCGTTTCCATACCAGGAAATTGCGCACCTATACTACTATACAGATGCAGTACTCTGCAGTCATCACTTACCTATGCATGTGTTCTAGTGCCTTGATTAACTGGAAGATGTAGTTCTTGACTTTTTGTTCTGGTAAGTAGTGCCTCCTCCCTAAAATGATAAAAAAAAAAGTATATATGTTTGGAGAAAATCGGATTATAGCCTATTTTCAAATCAGATTAGTACCCAGTGTAAGATGAAATGCAAGGAGAAAGCTAATGCACTGTTCCAATTATGATTTCCCCAAATGCACTTAGTCTTGCATATCCGTCATAACAACATCAACACACACCATGTCACGGATAGGATAAAGCATACAATATGCTTGCAGTGTATACAGCCTGTTCCATTTCTTTCACAATCTTCATTTCATCATGCTTTTAACATACAGTATACAGTGTATCTATAGATACGTAATATCTCGACCTGGGCCGGTATTCCATAAACTTCTAAGACAAATTGCTTAAGTTTAAGCAATTTGTCTTAGATTTTTGCTTAGCTAAGAAAATTGCCCTAACGGTATTCCATAAACTGTAAGGCATTTTTCTTAAGTCGGGCGATTTGGCTAAGCAAAAATCTTAAATTCTGATGACGTCATAAGCAAGATATTCATGTCATCACCGTTCGCGAACAGCTGCCCCGCGGTGAAAGTCTATGTATTTTACGTGTTTAAGCAACAATCGCAACTACCCTAGCCACCCATGGAAAAAGATGTAGGCCTAGGCCTAATGCACACTTTTCAGAGGCCTTTTTTTTTTTTTTTTTTTTTAACAGGAGCAACGTCTTCATATTACTCTAGGTCTCACAGTGTCTGGAATGTCAGTAAACGGCCTACTTATTTAGTAGTAGGCAACCTAGACCTAACAGTTACGTGTTGTTTTGGATCTTTTCGGCCAAAGTTACGGCCTTTTTAACGTTAGTGAGACTCACACCGCAATCACGAGAATCAAAATCAAAGCGAGTACTTATATTTACACCCTAACGTAGTTACTAGGCCCAGATAACTTTAGTATTCCGTACTCACCGATCCGGTAGAGCCGGAGAGGACGCTTTGTGACAGTACTTGCCTGACTCGATACACAAACTGTGATCGCCGCACGTGTATAAAGGGCATTACATACGTCTACGCTTATACCTAATGCATGTAGGGGGTTGTGGCATAAACGTAGACTTTATATCCGGGCGGCTATGTGCGTTCCTCCAGCTAGCTGCGCGCTCCACTCCGCCGCTAATGCGCGCTGAGAAGGAGGTCGAGGGCACGCATATACGCGCAACACATACCCCCCCCCCATTCCCCCGTGACCCATGGCCCCACACCGAGTTTCTACCATATTGTTACTGTGCAAGTTCCCACGAGACGCACACGAGACGCTTCGTCAAACCCTGAACTCATTTCATTTTAATATACTGATGAAATTCTTTATTTAGCAAAAAGATGAAAAATCATGAGCTAAAGCCACCATCTTTTCTACATTGTTATGCTACACCCATAATTTTTTCTTACTGGAACCCAAGTTAAGACAGCTCAATAGCTGTCTTAAATTTAGGGTAAATTTCTTAGACAAATGTCGTTATGGAATACCGACGGCACATTTTTAAGAAAATATGCTTAGCCAGCAAGCCGAAATCTGTCTTAGGTAAGATAAAATTCTTAGCAAAATTCTTAGCAAAATGCTAAGACAAATTCTTAGCCAATTTTTATGGAATACGAACTTAAGCTAAGAATTTTATCTTAGCCAGAAAATAAGCAAAATTGCTTAGATTTTCTGACTTAAGCATGCTTATCTAGTTTATGGAATACCGGCCCTGAAGTTCAAAATGTGCATACTGTCAATTTCAATGGGGATAAATTTCTGTTTGCTGATGCTGCAACACAGTTCGCGCGAGTACAAAATTATGTCTCGTCGAAAGTATTTTGAGGATCAGCGAAATGTTCCTTCACAGAGGCAGAGGAGACAAGTCTTCAGCACAAGCTCGGATGTGATTGTTCGGTTTTGCGTGTGCTGCTCATATTGACCCGTATACATTTACTTCGCGAGCTAGTGCTGTAAGTCGCTAGATCAGCGCCGATATGCTCCAAAACCGTAAGCCAAACGATTGAGAATGGCGTCATTACGTGCGTTCGGCTTAGGAGAGTAACTTCGGCTGCTATCGTGTATTCGGAACCGGTCTAGTTCGTACAGTACATGATACTCGATCTCTCTGTAACACACAGGTGAATGGGAATTTTGCACAGAATGCGTAGCATGAGCACGATTCAGAATTACCATTGCGAGCTTTTTCTCACGACGACCGGGTATATTTAACATCTAATAATATTTTCATCATCATTACACAATATTTGGACGATAAGTCATCTACACTTTACATTCAGTAATGTGATTTAAATCTTTTCCTTTTATGTTCGGCTGGACAATTTCTTAGGACAAAGTATTCTAATCTATGTGAACAGACAACAATTTGTAAAATTACACTATAATCTCTTCTCACTCATACAAAGTACACTTGTAAACAAGGTAAGAAGCACAGACAAATGAGATTGGCATTTTATGTACTTGGAACTGCATACTTTTCCTTTAAAAAAATCAAGTCAGTGTCAGTTCAGCTGAAATTATGGATACTGTTCTTTTGTCAGTAGCATATCATCATACAAATCATTCAATGTTCTCATATTTGTAGCCATGAAACATGACAAAAATGACTGTAAAGCTGTATTATGTTTCTCTTGTGGTTTTCTGAAAGTTAATTATTGCTTGATCAAAACTAAAACCATTGGCCAAGAGCAAAAAATTGTTTGACAAAATTAATTTCTCGGGTGGCTCAAGCCTTCTGTCACTGCTTTGTGGCATAAACTCACCTCGTATTAGTTCATAGATGTTCATGTCCATCAGTTCACATATTAGTGAGAGGTTGCCCGTTTTCCTGTCACTGTTAATGCAAAAAATACAGAATGAAACATTGTAAAGGATATTTGGAAGGAAACTTCATTCAAAGACAGGTTAATGCCAAATACAATTTTGCATAAAACTTTTTCTTGAAAATCAACAAAGCTGTTACTTAAATATGACTAGCAGAATCACTCTACACGTACAACATACAGTATTTTCATGTTCCATGATAAAAGCACTTTTTCTAAAGTTAAGGAATAGCATAAGACATGAATTCCTAACATTTATGTAATGAAAAACTACAGTTTAAAGATTTCAATTGTAAATGATGTATCTTTTGGGTAAGCCATAGAAATGATCTTCAAAGGCTAATTGCAATTTTGTTCACTTATAAAATTCCTAAAGAAAATATTTCTAACATTTATAAAATATTGTCAAGCAACTACGCTATTGCTCTTTACTGGCCATAGATAATTGAAAGAACAAAATTAAACATGCAATCTACGAGTATAGCAGTAAGAGATGTGGGAGTATTCCAAATATTCAATGCGGTACAACTGCAATCACAGATATCACAGTGAAAGGCTACAGAGTATATTTTTTAAGAAAAAGAAAAAGGATGACACATACAGTGAAGGTCATATATTTTCCTGCTCTGCACAGAATGATGAAATAACTAAAGCTGTACACAGATTGTACTGTGCATGCTATATTTGAGAAGCTCGAAGTTACTACCAATACACCAATGTTCATGTCTACAACACAGGATGAGCATAGACTTTTAATATTATACAAGGTAACTTGATGGTATGTACGTATGAATGCGTACATTTAGACCAGTAGCCTTCTTCTCCAGGAAAAACAAATATTGACCACAGTTCTTTCTTCAATCAAACATTCTTAATGGAACATATAGTACTCAAACCTTCCAGATGAAAGATCACACATTGTAAATATACATGTATTCTTCTCCTTTGACCACACCAGCTCTCACCGTACCATTATAGCAAGTAGGACCTACATGTATGCATACAGTTTGCTTGTAAATTATTCATATGCTTGTTGATTTAAAACATGCAACCATTAAGTGTCTGCATAGACTTTAGGGCCCGAATTCACGAAGGTGGTACAAATGAAACCATGGTTTAAACCATGGACAAAAACCATGGAGCGCCAATTGTTGCATGGAATATTTCATATCAAAATCAGTCATTTCGCAGATGAAATGATTATTTTGTAACGAAATTACAACATTTTGTAACTAACTGAACATTTCGTCTACGATATGATAATTTCGTTAACGAAACGGTCATTTTGTCAACGAAATGACCAATTTCGTAACGAAATATTCCGTGCGACACTTGGCGCTCCATGGTTTTTGTCCATGGTTTAAACCATGGTTTCATTTGTACCACCTTCGTGAATTCGGGCCAAGATGTCCATTTCACAGCAATGGTTGTTGTTCTTGTTACTATCGTTTTTCATGGCAGGAATTAGTTTTTTAACCTTTCTCTTACAGTACAATGGCAAAGAACTGCATGTATACACTAGTAGTAGTTAAAGTAGTAAGTATAGCATTTTCACATGGATTTGTAAGGGTAGTTAGACAAACTCATGCGAACAAGCCATTCTCAATAAGGGAGCCTATAAAGCAATTCATCCTTGGAAAATGTCTACCAAAAAGTTATGTTCACATGCAAGACTTCATGGAAGCTCTTTAATAAAGATCAATTTATAGTGTTAAGCATTTTACTAGATTCCTACATCTCATCACTTGATTTCTTTTAATTCTTCATGCAGTTTACAGATATCTAAAACAGTTACAATGTATACCGCATTACTTTATTATAACCAGTGTATCTTTGATTTTTTTTTTTTCACTGTACATATCATGATATCAATGGAACAAGATGCATACATACATGTACTTACAGATTTGATAGGGTAATAAACTGTCTGCCATTGCAATTGCTTTTATTTTTAATCAGTTAGGATGGGTCTATCTTAAAATACTTTACAATTCTTATCGCATTTGCAAGCGTTAACTAACAGCCTGCCTTGGGACTGGAAAAAAAAATGAAGCTCCAAAGCCAAATACAATACACTTGAAAATATTCATTGCTCTTAGGGACAGAGCTTATGTATATGGCCAAGGCTGGTGGATTATCACACTTTACAGGAAAACTACCGTACAATACCAGCCTTTTGTTTTGAGCCTGCCTGGAAGGACTGAAACATCTCTATTCAGCTCTTTCCTGTGGCCTGCAATGGTTTGTGTAGATGCTTACTATGACAGAGGTGGGCTTTGTTATTCAAAACAGAGTGGCTTTCTTTTATCTGCCACGTAGTGCCACCGCCTGCTGCGAGGATTTCACTCCCCTTTGTATCTAGGATGAACTGGTATCATTATTTTATCGGCACTAGCCTCTGGAGATCTATACCTCTTTTCTTGCCAGCTACGTACAGCTTTGATGAACTTAAAGCACACTTTAATTTGCACTTCAGTATTACTATTTTGTATTTTCTGTTATGTTCAGCTGCAAACTGAGTCTCAAAGTTATCATGAAAATATATGCCTTGAGTTCTATTACACAATGGCATGCTTCTGCAAAATTGCAAAACTCTATCCAAGTTGAATATATTATTCATGGTTAATTACTCTAATTTTTCTGATGCCTTTTTTTCATTAAATGAATATGTTTGTCATATCATTTGTAAATTGTTGTACACTCAGCCATGATTCATGCTTATCATTGTCAGACAGAACAGAAGTTTACGCTACATGTATGTCCTTTGGATGCATTATCACTAAAAAAAAAAAAAATCATACAAATATAAGTACCGGTACATGATTTTAATAAAAATGTACAATTGTATTCCACTTTTCCCTGCTTCTAAATGGGAATCAGATATTAATGTCAATAAATGGAAACATCAGTATTAATTGGTTTTGTCACTGAATTGTGAACAATGTATGCTAACCTTTTTTTAGTGCTGTTAACACAAGTTTCATGAATTCTATAGATATCAAACTCATCACACAGTAAACTTATACATTCCTTCTGCTTAAAAATTGCATACATTAGCTAAGTTCTTCCTCTCCCAAGACATGAAAGCCACATGACAAGAGATACTTAACAACCCACATTGCCCAAATTATATTGAGTTGATCTTAGTGCCCCAAGCCTCATCTTCCACCTGCCTAATATCCTCTGAAAACAATTTGTTCTCTAAATTGGCAGCCTTCTTTCTCTCAAGGTCTAGCACCTGTAGATAAAAGACTGAGCTTCCTGGCCTCAACTCACATTGCAGAGCAAGAGATAAAATAAATCGGGGGGGGGGGGGGGGGAAGGAGTGTTACAAGATAAAAATACCAAATGCAAGCTTCACAAGAACTGCAATGTACATGTATATACAATATACAGTGTAGTTACCTGTGGTTGATTCAGGCATGGCACTACATGTACAAGGTGAACCCTCTACAAAATCTATCCATTTGGATGCTTAACTTGCTTTCATTCAAATGTAGAGGGACTAAACTTTATTGGAGAAGGAGGGAAAAAAAATCATTAAATTTTCACCAGTTTGAATAAAGTACCACTGGTACTGAAAGTCGTACAATTATTAGTCTGAGGCCTACATCTACATTGTGAACCCCTAGCAGAGCATAAGCATGCATGCACACACACACACACACAAACTGAAATAAATGCTTGAATTCAAACACAATGGTATACTGCAGATACCAAACTTGGGAATGAATGTGCATCTATTTATTTGATTTATACTCACAAAATGACTTCTTTGAGTTCCAAGATGTTGGCATGTGGACTCAGTCTCTTCATGGCCTGGATCTCCCGCAGATTATTCACCTGTTCCAGGCTACAGATGGCATAGGAAAAGAGAAGAATTACTCTTAGAAGACAGTCTCAACACAACAAGTACACCTTGATCAAATTTTCTTTCCACAAGCTTACATTATTAGTCTTGTCAACACAAAATAATCCACCCTAAACATAACTGCAATTGCAATTACATTAACAATAATGAAGATGATGATGATGATGATGATGATGATAATGATAATAACAATAATGATGTAAAAAAAAAAATGACTTTTAAACAGATGGATTCCAATAACAGGAAAAACTTCTGTAAAATTTGGGGGATATTTCCCCTGAATTCTAGACAGCAATGCCTTCTTCATGGATTCTCTTTAATTCATATCTTCACATCACAAATCGCATCATATGCTACAGGGCTCTCAAGGACAGAGTGCTCAAGCATGAATATATTAAAAAGCTCTTTGTTACTGTGGCAACAGCAAAATATAAGTGTAAGTTGTACATCTGGCTCTAAACCAAGTTTCATAAAGGCCACTGTCATGACACAACTGTGTGCAAATGGGCATGAATAATAGATATATTACATTTGAGTATGCACATCTTATATGATGGCAAGCTGAGAATTGAAAAAGTGCACATGTGTGATGGTGTATGCTGTAACTACAGTGTACATGTAGCACCAAGTTAACATGACACCAAGACTGAGTTTTGTGAAATCAGCATTTAAAACATTACCTTTTAAACATGCACTGTATCATTACTGACTAGCCAAAAACAGCAGGGGTTAGAATGGGCAGTTGCTTCTTTCCTCTTTTTCCTCCTAAACAAAGTGCTTTTGTTTAGAGATAACAATGAAATTACCAAAAGAAATGAAGTAGAACTTGACAAAATGTTATACATGTATCTAACTATCTAATACACTGTACTTCATATCACAATATGTGAAAACGTTTAAAATCTTAGGGAATATGAAGCATCAAAAGAGTATGTGTACTTTTGCTCCCCCATATATCACAGAAGATTTTCTGTCACGCAGCCTTGATTTCTGGTAAGACATCAAGGATTTTTGCGTGCCAAGATCAATGCTCTTGAGAGAATGTGGCATTGAGACAGACCAGCGAATGCCTGCATTATTGATCACCAGTCGACAAAATGGAGGACAACAAAATTAATGATGAAACGCAGCACAAATGGATCTGCTGCACTGTGCAAACTGATTGCGTCTTCAATAAAAAAGGGATGTGTGATGGAATCTCCTGCCATCAATTTGTGTTTAAAAAAACTTGATCATTAACCATAGTGTAATCTCCAAACTTACAGTATTACTCAGTAATGAATTTGTATCAAGACAAAGATATGATCACTGAACATCACAGTATCATAAATACTTTAGCAGTGCACATGATTACATTTCTGTATTGACCCTTGAACACAACATTCTGCTACAGAAATCCAAGGTATACCAGATGCCATCAGTTAATCTACCTCATTAGATGAATGCAATATATACAAATGACTTTAATACAGCATTTTGGTGTACAGTACATGTATTACAAACTATGCCTCTGAGCCTGTTCACTACACATATCCAGTACACTGTATGTTCTACAACCCCTAGCCAAACCCATCATCATCTGGGAAGTATTTAAAGGCACATAGACCCGATGGTTTAGTTGAATGCACACGTGGAAGGACGGCACAAGTTTTAGTACAGACACCTGCCGATCCCCCTGAGCGCTTACGCTTAGACCCATTTCCACGAGTCCGCTGAACTGGGTCTACGCATCTTTAGTGCTGTTATTACACCCTTTCCTCTTCTATATGTGGTAACAACAAAGATGTCAATCCACACTACAGTATATTTAAACTAAGTAGCCCGTACAGTATGTACAAAGATAAATGGGCATACCTTTGATAATTCTGCTTCATCTTTTTACATGCATAATATGTTCCATCTTGTATTTGCTGGCACTTCAGCACTTCTGAGAAGGTGCCCTCACCTTTCTTCCCCAAGATGCGATATTCTGTTTGAGAGACAAATTCAGTGAGAAATTAATCCAAATACACATAAACAATTTAAAACATATACAGATGGGAACACATAGATATAACATAGATAGGAACTTAGGAAGTATAAATCAAAGTCAAAGATAGACAGATATAATATAGATAAATAGATTGATGGATGCATGGATGATGGAAGATAACAACAATTGTATGACACTCACTTACATTGTAAGTGGTCCATCAAAAGTGACAGTATGATTCAAGTTTCTATGGCAAAATACTATCAAATACACGATATCAAAGCAGTACGACTTCATAGGCACATTTTAGCTGTACCTTATCTGAGATTCTTGAAAAATGCTGAACATTGTCTCATTGGTTTCCATTTCTCGCTCATCTGGTCTAATCTCATCCTTCCTTTTCCTTTCTTTACTGATAATGTTTAACCTACTTGTTATAATTTATGGGCATATAGTTCTCACATATTCATTATAACTATATTTGCAAAATATATTTAAAAATGTCACTACATGATATATGAAACAAATTACTATTTGGAAACTGATTTGGCTTTTGATTATATGGGTAGGACTTTTTTTCACATTCAAAACAATTCAGAAAGATGCAACAACACTACAATAACACAGTTACTTCATTGTGTTTAAACAAAGAATTCAATAAAGAAATCAACAAAAAATGTCGACTGTAATAACACACCTTCAACTTGCATACTCCACACTCAACTAAGAGTAAGTAGATCTCTAAAGATTTTCAATCTTTGATCAATTATACTCTAGCAATCACTGACAAAATGCCGAATATTCCCTTGAACTTAAGTGTCCACGTATGTAAACTATATTCGTTGATCTCTTACTCTATGGTAATAATAATGTGAAATTTGGCAAGATAATTCCGAAGATCTCTTTTGAGTATAATCACACATATAACTGTAAAACCAGACAGACACAGCCCCCTTTTACAGCGGGGCCGTGCGAGCCATCGATCTCCATTCACGGCGAAAACACCGGTGCCACAACGTTCAGTGTGTACACTAGATACAGTGATCTCCACGAACAATCTCAGGTAAACAGTACATGTAACTAATAGTGCGCGAGAAACTTACTGTGCATGTTTTCAGTGATTAATATCCACTGGCATGGCAGAAAAAGGACAAGATGGCTGATCCTACGGCATCTAGCGTTAGAATTCCGTGGAATCTAACGTCAGGAAGATATCGACGGTCGTCTAGATATATGTAGCTCCATTTTAGCGCATATCCTGAGACATAAATCCGTCTTCCGTATTGAACCTGTTCGTTCCCCTATCCCGTGAACACATGTTACGGCAACAGCGTCTTATCTCCATTCACATTCACTGCATACATATTAGTTAAATGGGCGAAGCACTTGGTACGAGTTGTGAAATATCCATGCGCTTATACTTTCCAACGTGTTTGCAAGTATGATATACTTTATTTACTAAAACTGTCTTTGTGTGGCAATTTTAACATATATGTATATATCAACAATTTCACAACTTTCAACATTACTACGATACTTTTTCATGATATTTTGCCAGTTTTCTCTTCTCTTTAGCGAACTTGTACTGAACTAGATTTCAAACAGCGCACGATTATTCTTTTAACTCCTCCCAAACTTGGTTGCCTGTGGTTACGAGGTACGCTATCGGTTTATCGAGGGAACTTTTGTTCCAGACCTAATTGTTAGCTTATTGATTTATCCTCCAGCTTTATGTGTTTGTAAAAGCTCCTTTAGTGCCCGATTTGAAAGGTTGCGCAGGTTTTTTCGGCTATTTTTTTTTTTGGGGGGGGGGGGTTCGGGTGACGGGGGAAAACAGCAACAGTGACATTGCGAGTAGCGTTGCGGGGGAAGAATTTACCCATCGGCTACTGCTACTGGGCAGTTCTCGATCACATCACGCGGTGAGTGAACGGTAGGCAGCATCTGCCGTTGTCTGGATTCCAATGAGCAATTATGATTTGATGCAGGGAACAATAAAATTATTTGTTGATCGTACAGACCAACAATTATTATCTTGTATTTCATAATGAATTTCATTAATTTGCTTATTCATAATATTTGCCTTTGCATGAAATAAGATATAGCTACAGGGTTTTTTTTTTTCCTATATATCATAGAAACAGTGATATACTGATTCAAGAAGTTAAGAAATATCGTTCATGCCTCCCCCCCCCCCCAAAAAAAAAAAAAGATATCTGGAATTGCGTCAATTTTCATGTAAGTTCTTCTGTTGATGTCGTCAAAAATCACCTTGCTAATTCATCTAACAAAAATAGCGATATCTGCGACAATATGACCATATTATTGAATATAGGCCCACACAAAACATATACACAAAATTCATACACACATACACACAAACATACATACATGCGTATGTACACCCAAACACACATGCACATACACATTGCATGCATATGATACATTTTACTATAGAAATACATTATGATATATATATACACACTATAGGGGCCTACATAAATAAACACATGATATTATGAGTCCAACTGTAAGTACTATTGTGTCTGTGGGCGTGGTGCAATGTATGATGTGTGATGATTATGCACTGTCAGTGAAACACGAGAAAAAGAACAGAGAGAAGTACTCTATAGGGGAAATATCAAACATAGTCCCTTTCCTTAAAAAAGCCAACAAACATAACAGAACTAACAAAAACACACACAAACACACACGCGCGCGCGCGCACGCGCGCGCGCACACACACACACACACACCCTCTCTCTCTCTCTCTCTCTCTCTCTCTCTTATCCAGAATCTGCTCTTGATCAGGCCGTGATCTAACGCTCAGTCTAGTCTTGTCAAGATTCTTTTCTTTATGCTTTCTGATCTTACGTATTTAGACAATTTTTCTTTGTATTTCTTTTAGAATTATATGTTGCCCTATGTCCTCACGCTTTGTTGTCGTTTGTCATCCAGTGATGACGGGGAATTTGGATTAACTAAAACTTTGGAACTTCATAACTTTTGAATGCATTGTGACTAGCGTGTGCTAATGACATTTCTGCATTTACTGAATCCATGTGTATATTTGAAGTAAATTGCCCTTTAAGAGTATCCGATTTATGTTTATAAAAAAATAGAATTTATAAAGATGACAAAACAGTGTGTGAATGAATTAATATGTGCATGTTCGTTAATGGGGTTTGGTAATCTCTACATGATTATTGCGTCTCTTTTAACTCTTTATCTTTTTATATTTCTGATGATCTTGACGCACGGTCCGACTTTAACCGGCGTCACATAACATCACATTATGCCATACATAAGTATTATCATCATTGGCAGGTGTCTGAGTATACATCGCCTTTTGCAATGTGGAAGGCAGCTCGCTATAATTTGAGGACACGTACACAGACTGACTATACATGGTTATCATATAGACAGATTTCATTTCTTTTTCTCTCTCTCGAAGTTGAGAGAAAACTGGTCTTTAAAAGGCTTTCAAACTAGACGCAGTGACATGGACATTAAGTATAAAATGTATAGTTGCTCGTCAGTTTCGAAAAAAAGGTCAAATAGTTTTATGGTTACCCAGGTCAGCGGGAATCGGTACAAGGAATCCCAACTATTGGTTGAGTTGTTTGTCTGCTAATTGTTGTTATTGTTGTTGGTATACTTGATGCGTACAACTTCTAATTGAATGGAAATTATGATTTTTTCGTATTAAAGAAGATTATTGCCTGATTGACTACTTATTGGGGACAGAGAGAAATTGTAAATGTTTTTTTGTATTGTATTTCGTAGACATTTATTTTGTAGATTTCATTTTTCAAGAAACACATCGAGATTTCTTTTTGTTTAGCGTGGAGCATGCGTCATTTATTATGTCAAAATAAATCTGTCGGAAGTACTGTCATCGAAGGAGATATATACTACATCTAATACGACATGTTATTTCTTACTTTCATTTCCCGTTGTCATTACACCATCCTTTTTCTTCCCCTTTCAAATTATCTCTCTATCCCCTTTCTCTCACTCAGTTGTATAATACGGTTTCACTCTTTTTTTCCTTTCGTGTTGACCTCTGCTTTTCGATTAGTGGCTGTGGATGGCTTCTGTTTTCAAAATTCGCCAGATAGCTAGCAGCTATTCTTTTTATGGCTCCACAACGAACGGAAATGTCTTCATTATCATTCTAGTTGTTATTTTTTTCAACTGTTCAATGGACTGTGCCTGTCACAGACATTTAGCTCCTGCGACATTTGCTGTGGTCTTATTTTTCTCGGACTTAAGGTTTATAGAGTTGTGATAGAGTTTTATGTTTTAGTTTGATGTGGGGATTAGGGTTAGGGCTATGTTTGTGAGTTGAATTTATGTTTGGCTTATAGAGTGGTATAGATATTTCATGGAAGCAAATGTCGCAGGAGCAAATGCATAGGACCGAACTGTAGAAACACGTCATCATGCAGAGAGTGTAAACACTGTATCGCCAATGACATGGGACTATATAGTCGTAACTGAGGTTTAATTTCTTTTCATTTCATTTCATTTACTCATTTTCATTTTCAACATTTTTTTTTTTCTTTGGCAAAATGTGTTTGGTATATAACGTTAAGATTAAGAATTACGTGTATCCATTGTGTAGGTTCATTGGTGTTAAAGGGCCTTATCCACGTCAAGCTCTGCTTATGATGACGGTCCCCTGTATTGATTTCTCCTTTGTTTATAGTAATATGAATACAGTATGCCTTAACATGTTGCTCTGATTCATGTTATTATAGAGACTGATGTTATGAAATTGACATTTCTTATAATGATTTGTATGTTATACTCTCCTTTTTTTTTTTGCATACTCTGTGTCACTTTGTTTTCATTTGTTATTGTATCTGGAGAAAGAAAACGCAGAAATAAACCAAACCAACCAACCAACCAACCAACCAAAGAATATAAGTGTACACAACATATTATTGTGCGAAAAAGTGCAATATACATAATCTACATTCGAACGCTATACTGGATATAAAGCTTACTAATGTTTGCAAATTTTACTTATTTACACGTAATTCCTCTCCGAAGGTATCCATGGCAATCGTGTTCGAGATATGTCCGACTTCCCCAAACGAATGTATGCAATCTGTTTAGCTTTAAAGACACACTTAAAGGAAGCTAAAACGTGTCTCTTTATACTACAGAACATGTTTTTTTTTTATAGGCAAGCAACGTCAGCGGATAAATTGTGCACTTGCAGATTGATATTCTATCAACTAGGGTAACAGAATTTTAACCATATTCAATTTGGTAAGAGAGCCAAATACCACTTCAAGTTTCAAGTTAATACCAATTGAGATATAAAATAGGTGAAATTTGCCCATGGATATTATGTTGCTTTTACGTTCTTTTTAACTATCTTTAAAGAGCATGAAAAGGAAGTTTCGATCTATTCTTACAGGCAAAGTTATGATCAGCAATGTAACCCCCCCCCCCCACACACACACACACACACACAAACTTTTGGCTCTTTGAGGAAAAAATACAAACTGAAAATAGCAACAAAACCTTTTCGAAAGTCCCTAGACTCATCCTGTCACTTTAAAAAAGTTCCGCCTCCTATAATAATATTACGCCCTTGATTTATTGTGGTTGTAACTTTGATCGTTTACCCTTGAAGATTTCCGCTGGCATTATTTTAACAATAATTATTGTAAATTTCACATTATTTAGTTCAAACACTTCGTCCACAATGTCTCCTTTTCTTTTCCAACTTCCTCAACAATCACTGCCGCAGCCATTATCAATTCATTATCGTAGACATTGTCCGTTGTCGTCATCGACATTCTCCTCCTTCTCATAACTGCTATTTTTTTTTTTTTTTTGAGGGGATAAAGAGGACATCTTTGCATAATGGCGGCTTGCTGGAACAAAAGCAATGCCATACAACTTGCTGACAAGTCTGCAATTTATTATTATTATTTTTGTCCGTGATTGACAAGTATACAGAAGAAAAAAAATATAATTCAAGTCGAAATACTTTTCTAATAATCTCAATTCAGTTCATTTTTTTTTCTACATAGCAACATAATCAATACATATATGCACAGTGTAAGTGAGGTCAAGAATTTCAATATGTAGTCAATAGAAAAAAAAAAGAGAATATAACATTATACTCTAAAAGGGGCTCATCCAAATAAGCATGATAATGATAAGCCAATCAGAGTATGGAGATGGGGAACCCACTGAAAAGCGAAGCTTGTTCTTTCATCCATCCTTATTTTCATGAAATTGAGGCCACGACAATTTGTTCAAATATTCATAACTATAAAAACGGCATATACCGGTATTATGGCGATTTTATTTTACAACAAAAGTTACTGGCATTTTGCAATCCGCTATGAACGATTGAAGAAACCATTGAGATAACTTTGCAGCCATCGCTATTCGTGACAAGAAATCGAAGTCATTAGAGCTGTTTGCGTTCCAAATTGCTATTGATCAACGTGAGATTGATAGTGTTGTGCAACAGCAAAGTGGAAATTACAATACAACTTATTCAGCCAATGACTAGCTATGAAAAATGAAAATCTATCCTGAAATTTCTCTTCCGTTTTGAAAAAAAAAATGATTTGGACAGTTTTGTTTATCACGTCTTGTTATGCATTCATTCTACTTCAAGGATTTGTACCTCAATATACTTAACTTGGAATAATTACATGTATTATTATCACCCCTTCTTCACTGAACAGACTTGCTCTCCCGTCACTTCGTTTCTGACAGACTTTATCAGCCGATGTAGCATGTCTCCCTCTCTTGACTAATAAAGCGTGGGACGTCCCCTTGACGACAGCAAATTTGCATACATAATTGAATAGCGTGTGTGTACACTCTACTACACACACCACTGCACTCGACTCACGATCAAGACAGGTTCGTACGTTGAACCGATACGCGAGAAAACCTCGATGGAATGTACACCTAAATTTATTTGCTGCGACCTGTTTTGATGGCCAACATGGCATTCTCAGGAACGACAACTTTTCCCTACAAACTTGACCTCGAGCCTCAAAAACAAAGTGTCTTTGTGACACAACTCGGAGAGAGAGGGTAAGTCTTGCTTGCGATCGTGACACACTAGATTTCTATGTGTACTCGTATTCTACTGAATATCTTCACCACAGCTCGGGCAAGGAGGTAGTAGGCTCGCCTACGTGCTAGTACCTCCTTGGCTCGGGTGACAACTCCACACACCAACACCCTGCAACAGGTCTTGACTTTTGTTGTACATCGTATCAAAATCAACAACAAATAGATTGACGAAGCGTCGTCGAACGCCACTTTTTTATGACTTTAAACTTCAAAGGTGAAAGCGATGAGTTTGAGTGACTGATTGCGATCTTCCTGCAAAAGTTGTCATGTAGGACTGCTGTAGAAAATTGATTTGACCAGGCACACTGCACACACACACAGTGGGTATTCAAACACAATGGGAGATTGAAGAAGAAGAAGCAAACCTACCTTTATCTTACCATCTCATTAGAACTGAGGTGCAATCTAGGGTGAAATCATATTAACAGGAAGAAATGCCCATATCTTTTTTTTTTTTTTTTTTTTATTTGTCAGGCATTGCAATTTGTAGTGACTAGTGTATTAATTGTGGAAGATAGATTAACAAAACTAAATGATATCTATATGATGTATGAATAGTGGTTACTAAAACTTTAGACAGGTATCTTGAGCGACTATATGGCAAAATAAAAGGAATATTTGTCCGGTTTTTAACATGTGCTTTGACAGCAATGATTATAGAAAACTATTACATTTTCTGCATATATATATATATATATATATATAATTTCTTATAGGTCCTACATTTACAATTATATAGTATTTTCATGAAAACTTAATGATTAGATGTATGTATATAATAAACATTTAACATTCCTTGATAGAAAGATACATAAAGAGAAAGATATGCATGCATGTAAGATTTAAGATTTTATTAAACTCTATCATGTGAGTATATATGATTGCATAAAATTTCGAGAGTACAGTTTTTGTTCACTTTGTTGTTATTCTGCAGTGACGAGGAAGATGACAATGTCAACAGATATCCAATTGTGAAAGAGGTGAGACTGACTTGCATTTGAACAGATGTATACAACTGGTTTTATATATATATATATATATATATATACTGCTGAAATATGAGCAGGCTAAATCATATGTTCAACTTTGTATTCTATTTTATCTGTGATTATTGACACATATATTAACTTTGCATTGTAAGCAGATTTTTTTGAAATGGACAGTGAGTTTTGAAAGAATAATGACAACAAATTGTGAAGATACCCTTATTTCATCAACATATTCATGTATTCGTACATGGTACTGTACATGCATGTATACATTTATGTGTGTGTATATCTATACATGTGTATAAGTATATTAGTGTGTATAGCGTGTATTTGGGGGTCTCTATTTTCATAGTTCACATGAAAGTGTTCCATGTATTTTGAAAGTTAGATTAACCCTGATTCTTATGTTTCAAGAAATTTTGCTTTGAAGAGACAGCTCTACTTTTTAGTTGTACATAGCTCCTTTTTCTAACTTAGCTTCATTACTGTTTATTGTAAATTATGTCATTTGGAGGATGCCGTGCCCACCCGAGCATTGAGAATTAAGGGCTTCTGGGACGAACACTGCACTAGGGCTTTCTATAGCTCATTCGGTAGAGCACCGGTCTGGCAATCCGGAGGTCTCGGGTTCGACTCCCGATGGAATCCCATTTTCTTTGCTCATGTTCCCAGTATTTTAGGTAGAAAAACTTATATTTGGCATCTTTGTGAAAAAAAAAGTGAAAAGAACATAATGTGCAATTATTTGAAGGAACAATTTCAAGTTGTAAAAGAAATCATTGCAGGGAGGGCAACAGAAGATGCTGGAGATAATTGAAAACACACTGGTGATGTGTGTTAACTTGTCATTTCTCTCTCGCTTTGATGTAGTCGGCAGGGAAGCTGATAGAGACTGGGCTCAACACCTTACAGAAGACGCTGCTCCTGAAACGGGAGGTGGAGGTTGATGATGTCACCCAGGAGCTCCACACCAAGCGGATCCAGTTCCAGAGCCGCATGGAGGAGTGTGAGAAGAAGAGGGCGGAGCTGCAGAAGAAGCAACAATTGGTGAGGATTTGGATTATCCCAGAGTTCCATTTCATAAAAAGCTGCCTTTATAGCAACTCTTACTGAACTGGCGAGTGTCCTGGCAATGTTAAGAATCTTGCTTCCTGATTGGCTGTTAGTATAAGAAACTGCCATTCTAGCAAGAATTGCTGTCGTAGCATATTATGTGAGGAAACACCCTGATTAAAGTCCTTTCAAGTTTAGAGAATATTTTTGGGTGTTATGGAATAGGGCAAAACGTCTGTTGAAGGAGACCTTGTACGAAGCAAAATTAAGTGAGATAATGAGCACATTACTGTATAAAAACAGGCAGAATTGGACAGACTTTGGATTCATAAAATGCAGGTTGACATATTGGGAAAATACCCCTAAAATGACAACTATTCAACCAATTCTAGCTCAGAGTCTGAACATTTGTTGGAATTATTTGTGTAAGTCACGTGTGTGGCGTGGTATTTGGTTGGATTTTGGCTTTTCATTTATAAAGTTGGTTTCAGTTTGAAAAAACTAAGGAAACATCAAATAGAAACTATGCCTTAATACTTACAGAGTTGCCTTTGTTGCCAGAATTACTGTTCATTCCACATGAAGATTGTCAAGTTTTTCAATGTATACTTTTGTACAATTTTGTTTTGAGAAATTATGTGAGATACAAGTAGAATATGGATGTGGGGATAAGAGAGTCAATATTGTCATAGAGGACAGAGAGAGAGAGAGAGATTGGGGAAAGAAATGGAAGAGATGACTTGTGCATCTTCAGCATAATGTTTTGCTAACTGCACCACGTTGATATTCTCGACAGATGAAAGACAGAGTCGCCAAATTCGACAAGTTTATCCAGGAGACGGAGGCCAAGAGGCGGCGTGCTATCCACAAATATCAGCAGGAACTCAAGTTGAAGGAACAAAAGCAGCTGGAGTATGAACAACTTGCAGAACAACTAAATGAACTCAAGAGCATGTAAGTATATATTCTACTTTACAAAAATGTTTACTTTTATTTGAAAAAATTAAAGTGATTATTTCCTGTTTATCAGCAGTCTATGTTTGAAATTTACACGGTTACAATGTAATTCTACATCAGTTCATATTGATGCTAATGAACTGTGTGAAACAGTACCAGAAGGTTCAGTGCTATTTCATTGTGCTTTATGGAATGTCACAATGACATAAATGCCATTTATACTCTTAATTTTGTCCTTGACAGATTAGTATCAGGTGAGATATCATGCTTTCATTAATAATCTTGTATTATTTTGGATGTGGCAAATAAATGAATGAAGAGAATGTTTTTCTGAATTATCACATGCAGTAAACAGTTGTCATTTTCTATCTATGAGCATTATCTTCTTCAAAATATTTGAGGTACCTTGTCATTCTGCCGCAGAGTTTGAAAAGTTAGCATATTGTTGAAAGTGTAAACACTCAGGGAGAAGGGTGCACACTTGTTTCTCTGTTTTATTCCTGCTAAACAAATGGTCATTTGAACTGGGCCAGACTAAAAGCAAAACTTATTATTTACTACGTAATTGTATACTCTTTTCTTTTCAGACACAACAAACTCAATGAGAAGATCAAAAAATACAAGAAATTTGAAGAGTTCCTGATGAAGGTCTTAGACAACATTCCAGAAAGTGAGTATTCATGCAGTTACAATATGTATAAATGAAGCAGCATAGGCATTTAACTAACATATGCATGCTCAGTTTCAGTGAAATGTTTGGTATGGACCATCAGTAATTGTAGCATAGATGTACAGGAAAATATAAACTAATCAAAATCATTCTTAAAAAAATTCAGTATGTGATCATTATTTAGCCAAATTCACGCTATATATTTTGCTCTGTCATTTTTCCTTGTGAGTGTAAACTGTTTTGCATGTCTATGCTTCTTCCATGAATATGTATATCATCATGGATTGATGCTCAAATTTTATACAAGTGTATGGCTTCAGTGGATAACTGACATTGTGATTGTTATATGTGACTGCAATGACAGGGTGTAGGTGATGACATTGTACACTTCAGAGTGTAATGGATGCATGGTTATGAATGGAGATGTTTTATGTAATGAGATATATTCCAAAGTCTTCATCTTCTTTCTGCATTTGTTTTTTCTTCTTCAGATTACCTTGAAGTGAATGATGACATGTTGAGGAGCATCATGGACAGGCATCGGACTCTGAGTTTCACCAACCAGTCACTGGTGGACAGGGTCCAGTCCATGTACGATGAGGTGGAGGACAGAAACTTGCAACTGGACGAGCTCAAGTATGGTCACAACCAGAGCAAACTGGTGAGTTGGTCATTTCAGTCAGCGTCTCAATATTGTTTAACCAGTCGTTCCATCAATACAATATTTTCTGCACACACATAAACACACAGGGTCACACAGGTACAAATGCCTATTTTCTGAATGTCCCATTAATAGAGACACTCTTCAGAAAGATGTATACATATATACACAAAATGTAATATAATAATATATGATTGAAAATGACTTGATTAGGGATATTCATATCACAAATTATACTAAGTGAATGTGTGACTTCCACATTGATTGCATTTATAGATATATTCAAATAAAAAAAAAACGGTTTTTATTTCGAAAAAAAGAAAGAGAAATGTGCAACCAGTGTATAGAATTGGATACCTATGAATGTGAAATGTTTAAAGATTCATTAGAACGCTGTGACACCTTCCATAACACGACCAGAAATTGTGATATATTTTGATTGATTGTGCAGCTAAATTTAGTGCATCAACAATTTGATTACATTCATTACAAAGCAATGTTTTATCAAAATGCTAACCTTTAAAATGAAATCCATGAATTACTAACCCAGTGTACAGTGTCATATTTTTCTTTTTTTTCTCTCTTTTTTTTTTTTGTTAGTCGCTACTGTAAGAAAAAAAAAAAACTCACTCGTGGCAAAGTTTCCTGCCTTTTGACACTCTTTAGTCAACCTAGACACACTGACTGTCACATTGCCATTTCTAGTGGCAATTCAGGCACCAAATCAATAAAATGGCACCCTGAAATCAATTTTCTGATGGCTCTCAGCTCCTTCCAAAATCACTGGCACATTGAATGCAAAAACACCTGTCATATTTCCTGTCAATCATCACTCTGCAGTCAGTGGAATGCAATCAATAAATTATCACCTGTTCACAGCCACTGATGCACCTGTTCGTGGCTTTCAATGAATTACACAGGAATTTCATGAAAGGGAGCATGGGTAGCTACAGTGTATTTCACCAGACATTTAGTTTGTGTGAATTTGCCATTTGACATTTGCCTTGATTTATGGCATAATGTCAAAACAGTATGTCCTACAATGTGGAGGTACGGCAAGTCACTACAGTGTTCATGATCGATGACGAGGAAAGGAATGTATATTTACATTTCTTTTGTATGATGGTGGAAGTAGCAGATATGACCTGAGCCTCAAGGGACAGTAGTGGTGCTTCAGACAAAAAACAAAACAAAACCAAAAAAAGCAAAAAAACAACAACAACACAACAACAACAACAAATGAAATCAAAGGGATAAACATGAAACAACCGAACAAATAACCTATTTTAGAAGTCTTAGAGGTTTTCTAGTGAGGTGTGACCTGTCTTTGACCAAGTAAGATGCTTATGCCACACATTTCATTGTTGAAAAAGTGCACAAGCACATGCACATGCACACACACACAAACACATGGTACCAAGTGCTAGTCTATTATTTCAGTCCTCAAAGACACCACTTTGACACCTAAACATTTAAAGCACCATCCTGCTAATCTTTGACTATCCCCAGGTGATCAACAAAGACCTTGCCGAACTGCAACATCTTCAGGAGGAGAGGGTGGACATGAACGCACAGCTGGAGGAGATGCTCTTTAATGATATCTTCTCTTACCGAGAACAGGTGAGAAACATGAGGCTGCAAAAGCTGATAAATTCATTGGTTGAGAAAGATAAGGGTGTTAAGGTTACACTAACCCTCTGGTGTTTATGCCCTTCTCTTTCTGAACCAACGAATTGACATAAGTGGTTGCAAAAGAGACTATCTGTATAGTATGTATTAACAGCATTTTAGAGCATTGAGGATATCATTCTCGTAGACACATTTCTTTCTTCCTTTTGCAAATCTATACACATCAACATGGATGATTTCCATGGCAACATGGAAGTGTGCATGATTTTTTGGTGAGGCTTGTCTTGTGTATATAAGAGCAACAAGTTTTGAACACTTGTACTCTGAATCCTGTCTATGTAAATTGTTTAGTACGTGATATATGTTTGCAATATGTTTGTGCATTATATGCAGGGCCTACAGCTGTAGTGTTTCATGCAAGTTTCATGCAAGTGCAAATTGAATCCTAAAAAAACTTAGAACTTGTAAGCAGATCAAATATCTAGCAGAGGCAAATGTCCCCAGTCTGACAAATTTCATCTCAATGCAGTATACTCTATGTGCAGATTATAAATGTCAGGTATCAAAATCACCACTTTGTAGATCTTAGTAGTTTCTCTTGTATGACTGATGTCTTTCCATCATTTTTCAGAGTGAAGTACTGGGAAGGATAAAGATGGCCATCGACAACCTGGTGGAGAAATGTCACAAAAAGCATGATGAGCCACTGGAGATGCTATCCTACACCGACAAACTCACTCTCATCATGGTGAGTACTGGAAACATGAAATATATATTGCCTTGTGCATATACCTTGAGAATTTCATGTTCTGTAGAACTACCATGACAGAACATCACCTTGCAAATATTTTTCAGTCAATGACTTATGTACGCAGGCACTTTCATTCATGAAATCATAAACAAGCAAAATTCACCACAATCAGCCTAAAGTGGATCCTCAATGTGGAGACAGTTTCCATTTTTACAATACATTCCTAAGCAGGCAGAGTTTCTGGTCTGAATCCTCAAAGAGTGAATGCATGGAATTTAAAAGAACGTTTCACTGAGTTGTTTAATTTACAAAATGTCAAATGAAGGGAGAGGGAATGCAAAATGTGCTTCTGTCACTACTTTTCTCACTACCTATCTCTTTTCTTATTTTTTTTTTTATTTGAAGGCAGGAGACCTGAGTTTTTATCAAACAAAGTTCTTGTTCTTAGTTCTCAGTTCCTGCTAGACAAAGATTGTTGGAAATAAGGGTCGACAAACCATTCTTCATTGTGAAACTCTCAGAGATCTAAGCAGAGGATTGTTGTAGTTATAAGAGTATCATTCTGTGTGTATTGCAGTTGTGATTTCCTCTGCAACCATATTTCACATTTTCAAATGCAGAACTGCGTGGTCGACACCGTTCACATCGAGAGGATGGCGAGACAGGGCCACGACATTTCGTCAGCTACGTCGTCAGCCGGGAAACGGGAGAGATCGAGAGCAAAACAGTCCAGCGTTGCCAAGTGAGAGGTCAATGTGCTGATGCAGACGTGATTAATATCATGCACCGTAGATGCACACGAGTAAGCTACCCGCGTTTTAAGGATGTGCTTGTTCGTGCCTCTGCCAGTTACACGTAGAGGCAAGTACGTAATCGTGATAAACGTGGTGACACTGGCCAAAAGCGAGGAGATCGTCTGCTCTCATCATTCACAGGAGAGGAGAAGACTTCTTCATGTAGTCACATGTGTGGATTTCATCATGATGGCCCAGCAAGGCAGCATCTGCCCACAAAAAAGGGATGCAGATTATCTGCATAATGTCCTGGAAGAAACTGTTCCAAGATATTTCCTCTTGTGAAGGTATTAGATCTCAAACTCTCCCTTCCGTCAGTCTCCACTCTCTTTCTGAGCAACCTTCTCTTGACTAAAATGATTATTCTGTGCCTTAACTTTCAATTCTGTGCTGTCTGCAACAGTTTCTACTCCCTCATTGTAACATTGTGTTTTTTTTTTTTCAACCATACCTTTATGATACACATCTCTGCCTTATTATAGCATTATATTCAGTGTATGTATTTCATAAGCTGTTTTGTGACTGGCACAAGGGCAGAAGCTCAGCTACAAAATTGGATGCACAAACAGTTCACTAGGTCACACATCGTCCAACCAACAGGAAACATCTCAATTCTTTGTCTTGCTGGATGGACTGATGGATTGTACCCAATCTGAGTGACCCCCTGATGTATTCCTGCAGTATATTTTGTTGTTATCTGCTGCAATGTGACACTATGCTTTAAATATCATCATTGGTGTCATTGTTCTGGATGTACTCTCTGCTACATGAACAAAAGAGATGACATATATGTGATATTTCAAGCAGCTAAGACAGCGACTAATCAATCATGTATCATAAAAGTTTTCATATCACCCTATGAATGTGTATGCCTAATCACAAAGATGCCTCTCAGATTGTAACTCCAAACAATCACATTCTGCTAATGTGTGTTTGTGTTCTTTGAAATCTGCTAGCACCATGAAGATTTGGACAATTTGTAATGTATTACTGTATCATGTTGGACAATGATTTTTATCATTATCATGCCCTAACCCTGAGACAAAAGTTGTGAATCATGGTAGAACTAAGATTTGAGTATTATGAGACATTGGACTCCAAGGAAAAAATATATGTTTCTTGGCTGATTTATATAGCAACATATTTAGGGCATATGTCAAAAGCATAGGAACCTACCACAAATTAATAATTCAGTCAAGTACAACAGGTATAGCGATGATACATGTACCTCTCAAATCACCTTTAAGTCTCTGTAATGTAAATTTGAATGTGAATGTGTACTGGACTAAGTGCCAAGCAGGAAAAACTTTCATTGTCAGTCAAATGTTTGATGCGTTTGATAGTGTTTCCTTGATGTTAGGATTATGAGTTTCCTCAAGCTCGGACTACTACAGTGTTGGATCCGTCAATATTTTGCAAATGTGATCTCGATGATGGGGATAGCTTAGTGAACATTTTCTGGCAAAGTTCTCTTGTTTGACTGCTACCTTATATGCCAGATGCATAGAGGAATAGACATTCTACGCATTGCCATCTTTAGATGCATTATCAAATACAAAGAAATCAAGAGAACAAATATAAAGTGTACCACGATCAAGAGGGAGAATGTAACCCATTAATGATGAAATGTCCAAAGTAGAGGAATATGGATGTAGATGGCTATCATATTCCTCTGTGAAGTATGAATCAAATTTCTGCCACTATGGCTTTGTGATCAGAAAAAATATAAAGACCATGTAGCACACACGCACAAAGAGGTGATGAAGTTCTTCTAAAATGGCAGGGATTTGCATTTATGCAAAACTTCACTTCACCTACCTACAATGGTTGTGAAACTACGTGCTCACTTTCAACTACCTGTTTACCAAACTGCCACCATCACTGGCGATGTTGCGATAAATAGATTTGAAAACAGTTCAGCTTAACAGAACATCAGTGCCCATGAAACCTTGATATGTGGAAAAGGATGTAACATTATGTAACCCATCCACCCAAGCACCCAAGGCGATCATAATCAACTATGCATTACAGATGTTTGATGAGGCAAGGGACACTGCAGGGAGTTAGTGATAAAGGATTTGTGTGTGCCAAGGTGCAAGTTTATGCCAAAACTGGCATCTGCACACATGCCATATGGCCTGCCTTAAAAAGAGAAGAAAAATGGCCATTAATGCTCCTTTAAAAAACAGACTAAAGATCTATCAGACAGAAGTATGTCTTAAATATGCCATGAATTTGGTGTGTATTATAGCTTGTGGATAACAAGAATGGTGCCATTAATGCATTTTTTTTTGTCTTTGCATGTATCACATTGCATGCTGTAGCAAAAGGCAATTATGCAGTCATCAATGTATAAGTGATTTGGCAATTTAGAGTGGGCACAAGTCTTCTAGACTACTTTTACAGCTGTGAGTAGCAAACTTTTCAGAGAATGAGAAAGGGAGAGAGAGAGAGAGAAAGTGAGAGAAAGTGAGAGAGAGGGAGAGTTGGAGAGAGAGAGAGTAGATACTCTGTAAAAATGATTTGATGATTTGTGATCAGTGAGTAACGAGTGTCATTTTTTTGTTGCTTGACGTGGAATAATGTACCACAGACAGTGAAAGCTTAGCCTCATGGTGCAGGCTGTAATGATCTCAAGGTTTAAGATGTGCTGTACACAAGCTTTGCCCCTGAATTTGGGGGTTTTTGTGTGTGGGTGTGTAGATGTTGTTTTAGTGCATATATAGAACTGGATTAGGCTGTTGAGGACATATTTGTTGCTTACACGGACTACTTTCTCTATGTCAATGTGTATACTTTCTCAGACAAGCATTGAATTGAGGAAAAAAAATTCTGCACTCGTCTTGGACATTTTGGTATGTTGTACTATAAAAATATCACTGTATCTACTCATGTGTGAAATACGGGCAAAGTAGGCCATTCTATGCAAAATATAAAATTATTTTAAAGGTGTTTGAAATTCTTGCCAGATATGCACTGCTCACGATGATGTCATGCAAATAAAATGCTTCATTATGATATGTGTGTATGTTTGTGTAATGTGCCAGTGTGAAAGCCTTTGATACAATGTGGAAACAATTTTCATGTTTTTGTCTTATTTTGGTTTATAAATATTGTACAATGTATGCATGTATTTGCACAATAGAGAAAGTGTGAAAATATCAGGAACAGTTTATTATCATTATTATTATTCTTATTATTGTTATTTTTTGTTTGGGGGGGGGGGGTTGTTTTGTTTTACTATTTGTGCCTTCTTAAACCCGAGCTGTAAATATTGTTACATTTATGAGGCAGAGATACACAAACTGGACAGTGATATTAGTGGCCAATGTCCACAAACTTGATCCCCGAAATTTGGTCATAGCCGAACAGTAAAGTGTACTTAGATGTATAGATGATAATTTTAGGGCATTTTTGCTTCATTTTTAAAGAGAATTTCAATATAACCCCATTAGTTATAACACAGGTGCAATGTATCAAATGGCTTTTCTGAATCTAATTTTGCATTGTAATAGGTTTGCATTCTATTTAAAAAATATGTCATGAGTGAACCCTCCACCCAAATGAAGGACAGTATATGAAAGACCTTTCAGTCCGTCCAGAATGTCTATAAAGGAACAAAACTTTGCAAGGTCCATTTCTTGAATGATATCGTAATCACCATTTTGCAGTTTGGATATCATAATGACATGTACTTGTCGTGTATTTGTTGTGGACATTACCTATTTGTATATCAGAAATATTTAACGAGTGGAATGTCTATGCACAATAAAGACTATGATGAATATGACTATGATATATTTGATGCTCAGTATGTTTCAATGAATTGTTATTGAATGCTTTTCATGCGTGATTGATTACACTTTCGATTTTGCTTGACTTCACTTGGAATGAATGTCTTATACCACGTTGATCTTGACAGAACTGAAGAAAACCTGATGACTTGGCTGAAATTTGACTTCTGTGTAATTCTTATACAGAGGAATAACACAAATGTCTATGTCTGTAAATCTGGACATTTCATATTCATTAACTTAGCTGATTACCATATGAACTGTCAACTTGCACAGAATAGACTGTACACTGTACTGAATGTCATAAAGTAAATTTCAGATTTTCAACCTTTTTTTTTGTGAGATAATGAGAAACCTCTTATGAAATGTGAAACAACATGTAATTCTAAGAGCCAATTTAAGTTTCTTTGATGAACATTGGTTTTGAAATGGCCGAGATATCCAAAACAAAGGGATCCTAATAAAACGTGGAATCCACCTTTTACATGTATTAGGATCGCTTTGTTTTTAATACTTTGTTTACAGATCTCTCAGCCATTTCAGAACTGATTTTCATCAAATAAACTTTTAATTCCTCTTAGTATGCTCTTTAGCATTTCATACATGGTTTCTTAGTACATGTATCTTGCAGAAAGTTAAAAGTTTAATCCTCATCTCAATCAATACTATATTATACTATACTATCCCTCTAAAGGGGATGGCTAGTAACTGATCAGTGGGAATCAGTGGGAATGCTGGAGGATGATTGTTCCAATCCTTGTGGGATTCATTTAAGAGTACATTATATATCTATTGTTGTGTGAAAATTATTTGCTTCAGAACCGTCTCATGCTAACCTGGAAACAGTCATAGTTACTAGCCATCCTCTTTAAGCATTAGTATGTATCACACACATTTAGGTCTGTACAGTGTAGAAGACAAATGACTGATGGCAACAATTTACTGAAGGTTAAAGGTAGGGGATACCTTTTACACACCTCCCAAAATGCAGCAAAACATTAAATATGAACCTCAGGGGACTTGTTTAGGCCACTGCTGAGAAATTTGGAAGTCAACAGTTATCTACAATTTGAATAATGCACAAAACTCAACTACTCAGTAGTTCTGTGTGTCAGCCATCGCACTTAAGCCTTTTTGTTGCAGTCTTCTGTATCTTTTATCTATAAACACAAATCTAAAAGTATAAGAGCTGATCTAATAACATATAGAGTGTGTGGCAAGAATGTATATAGAAATGTAAGTTTTGATGAACTTTCTTCACAAAATATACATGATGGACACACATGCAGTGCATGGGTCTGCAAAGGTAGCCTAGTAATGTACTGGAATTTACGGTGAGCCCCGAAAAAAATTCGATTCAAAATCTAACGGTCAATAAAAAATGTACTAAATGTTACCTTCCACTTTCAATACTTTATGGGAGTTTCTAAAATGATACTCTCTTCAACATACCACTGTATTTATACAACTCTTCATTTAAGGCATGCAAATGGGATTCCCTACCTTTAAGGCACACAGAACAATATATACATATGTGTATATATATATATATATATATATATATATATATATATATATATATATATATATATATATACATATATGTATATATATTTTTGTTTGTTTGTTTGTTTGTTTGTTTTTTGCATTGAGGAAATGATGACATCTACAATGTACATCAAACACTAATGCGAGACACACATCATCAAAAAACATAATCAAGAAACCCAACGAATGTGCATGAACCTTTTTTGGTTTTATTCAGTTGGCATGTATATGGAAAGATATATCTTTATGTATTTATAATATATATGTATCAGTACTAGTATTTACAGTTAATAATGAGGTTTATTGCCTCACAGTCACCTTCCAACACAGGTGCAATGAATAAGGTGACAAACATCTTACCCTACGTTCCAGCATGAATCTTGAATGAGAGTCGCACATCATGACTGCTCATGTTGATCCATCAGGCACAAACAAATGCTCAGCAAGGCAGTAATAACACAAGCTGCTTCAATTTTCATACTTCTAAAAAAATCCTTGAAAAAAACAACAACATTTAACACGGAGATATTGGAAAGCCTCACACTCAACTCTGTTGTCATGGGTGAATAACATTGAAGCAGCATCAAAATCCATCTTTAAAACACCACGGTTCTCTGCGATAGCTACTAACAAATTTGATACCATGTGCAGCATTCCACATGCAAATATTTCTCTGTTTAAAGAGTGGAATTCGCTCTGAGACATTTATAACATTTCTTCAAGTCATGCTGTGTGAATTTTCTGTCTTTTTTCCTACAGATTCTTTTCATCTTATTCGCTCAACAATACACATTGTATTTTGTTACAAGGTAATCTATAAATTTGTTACCTACAGTAGCTCCATGCTTGTGCAATCCAAATGTGGAACCTATTATTCTAGTTGACGGAGATACTGTTATCCTTCACAGTAATGTTTGTCTCATACATAAATTGATAAATCTTGCATTGCAACAGCTAAAAATCTGAACTTCAAACTTTCTGATAATATCACATATATGCCTAAGAAGAAATCTCTTGTCAGGGATGGTGGGGGTGGGGGGCAGTAAAACAGGACAGTTTCCTCAAAACATTGACAACATAAATACATGATGATGATTTGTGAAATTCACATGAATGTTGCAGATTTGTTTGAATTGATTTAAAAAATAGATTCAAAAGCACTTCAAGATTGCAATCTCAATGACTTCCAAGGACATATGAATTCTTCCTTCTCCAAGTCATTAGAAATGCTAACAATCGCTTTTGAAGGATAAGCCACTTTCATCTCAGAGGCAGGGCTGCGATATTTGTACAAAGCTATGCTTTGGGTTGACATGAATACGGTTGAAAATGCAATACAAACAACAGCTACTTGAATGCGTTTGGAGGAAAGCCCTTTTCAATGAAAGCCCACATGAATTGGTAGACAACTGCAAATACAGAAACATACGAATTGCAAAAGGAAAGGTTAGGCAAGTGTAACCATATGTTCACATGGCACTTTAAAGCTATACAAGATATTAATAAGCTTGATTTTGCTCCACAATTCTTTGATGAAGCTAATTGCAAATGTGCACTACACAGTCTAAAAGCAAGGTGTATATTTCTCAGGCATTACTGTTGGTTGTTGGCATTGGTTTGGTTGATGCAAGAGTTATTATTTCACTGAGGAAAGCTGTTCTGTTTTTGTTTTTCAAGCAGACGGGTTTAGGATACAAGATATACAGAATATAAATCCTACTGAAAAGTTGCTTTTTTTTTGCTTTCATTCTGAGCAGCTGCACAAACAATCTGTTCATAAAACAAAAGGTATTAAAATTTCTTCCTTGTTTCACGTAACATTACTCTGAGTGGCTGTTATTCCTCTAAGTTTTGTTTGTTTGTTTTTTTAAAATTAATGTCTGGTGGGTGAAAACAACATGTGTTTTAAATATGGAAAGGGGCTTGGATCAAAAGAAAGAGAGAGAGAGAGAGAGATGGGGCTTATCACTGCATGTTAGCTTTCCTTTCTCTCTCTCTCTCTCTTTAAATTTAAACCAAAACAATACAACTATATAGCTGTCAACATGTCTCTTTACAATTTACTAATCATTCTTACAAAAATTACAAATAGTGGGCTGTTTTGCATAGAAGCACACAATACATTAATTATCTAAAAAAAATCACTTATTTGCAGAATTTTACAAGGTCAAAAACAGTATAGTCACATGCTGAAATTCCTTATGATTACTAAATTTCACTAATAGTTGGCAGGTAGGCAACAAAGCTGCCTTTTAAATCTGACATCTGCCATGCATGTATACAGCATAATGTAATTTAATTAGATAACCAAAGTAATATTTTTGCAGAACCATTAACAAAAAAAAAACCAAAAAAAATGGATTATGCAGTCCCACAGCACCATATTTTGGGGGGTCATTCTTTGATAAATATGGTCTTCAGTAAGCTTTTTCATTCCTTTTTTTTTTTTCCAACCGGCCCAATTTGACTATCAAAATGATCTTGAATATCATAAAAGAATGTATCTACAAAATGTACACGCTGAATAAACATTGCTAATTATGAGCTAAAATGAATTGAAACAGATCTGACACAATATCTTTTATTTCTCAAAAGACCACCCCCCCCCCCAAAAAAAAAAAAAAAAAAAAAATGATGAAACAGAATTGGACAGTTTGTACATGAAAGACTAATTTCATCATCAAACTGCATACTTAGGGCTTCAGGTGAAGTGCTATGAAGGTCGAGATAAATGAAAAATCAGAAATGTTGTCAACTCCATCATCCTGGAATACGTGTGACTATCAATACATACCAACTATGGTGTTGATAGAAATTTTGATGCCCATCACCTCATCTGAACCTTGTGAAATCGGTCAAAAAAGTGCAAAAAAGCTCTCCTCATTGCATGCATAAATTGCAGTGTAAGGCAACCCCATGTAAACCTTACCAGAGTTGATTTTCAATACAGAAAAAAGAGAGTACAGAAGCATTGTGTCAATACAAATATAAATATGGAAGAAGTATATACATCTTTGGCACTGAACATTGTATGACGTGTCGAGCTATTTACATATTGAAGGGCACATAAATATGATAAGCTAGAACCGAATTAAGAGGCTGCCTGTACATAATCACTGAAAGTCGATCCCTCAGTGAAACCATTTGGAGGTGGTACGACGAAAAACACAAACCACAAACATTACATCAGATATTTCTGCTTTCTAACAACCAACGCCATTGCATCATATTCCTACTTAAATGGTTCTACCCAGTAACTGAAGTCATACTGAAGCAATTATCCCCAAGTTGAATTATCCTTCGGGTTTAAGCCAGGTTTAAGTGTGTGCGTGTGTGTCACACACAAACACACTCCTATAGCTTCTGACCACCCGAGCATTGAGAATTAAGGGTTTCTGGGACGAACACTGCACTAGGGCTTTCTATAGCTCAGTCGGTAGAGCACTGGTCTAGCAATCCGGAGGTCTCGGGTTCGACTCCCGATGGAATCCCATTTTCTTTGCTCATCTATCCAGTTTTAGGACGAAACAAGGAAACATTCCAATTTGTTGAAGTACTGTTGTGACAGGTCAGAGGCACTATTAGATACACATCTACCATGAAAAAAGAGAGTTTTAAAGCACTAGAAAGAGCAGAATTCCCACAATAAAGATGGCTTCGAAAAGGTCTATACAAAAAGTAGCACCTTTGCATTACGTTTTTAAAACTTACATATAATCTAGACTTTAAATGCTCATGTCCTATCCTTAAATGAGTCATATTCATTCAAAACAATAGTTAAACAAATATATCAAGACAAAAATAATTTAATGAAAAATAACAAAATAAACATATAAATAATGACGATGAACAAATTTGATGAATGAATGAAAAGGTTGATCTACAAGAACCAGAAGATGGTCACTGATTAAGACAGAACAAAAGCGGGGTGCAAATGCAAGGACTGTATTTTAATATGTCTAACTCAAGAAATGTACTGTAAGGGCTACGGCTGACAACTCAAGTTCTAAACTTATAAATACAAGCACCAATTCCTTTGTTACCAGCCCAGAATAAAGTGGAGCTTTTCTTGCATTTTTCACATGGATAGCCTGGGTTTTGGCCATTACAAATATTACTGGGAAATTTACAAACATAGAAACTGTCCTCACCCCCCCCCAAAAAAAAAAAGAGAGAGAAAGAAAGCATACACAAAGAAAAATCAAAGCCTTTGCATTCAAACATTGTATGTGCATGCATGACCTAAGTCTGCATTCATTTGAGACACCTCACTTGCCTCTGTAATAAACAATAGCTGATTCAATTCTCTCTTCTCAAGAGACATGTTGGCACCGCAAAATATCATTAGTAGGAATACACTCCATATTCCCTGATATTCTGTTGGAATACTTTACGTAGCGTGACTGAATGACACTTTCACTTACTGTTATCCTTTCAAGAATGATATATTCGTCACCATGCATTATACTTGGCTTGCTTCACGCAAAGGGCATCAACGTCTTCAAGCCCTGCAAGACCAAGCTTTGAACTGTACTGCAAGGAGCGCAGCTCTTACAAGACCTTTGTATCAACGTCACAAGTAAATGTGTCCCCTTTCTTCATCGCAAGTTCACAGGCGTTACTGTTTTTTGGCCAATTCCGAGGGAGCAAATATGCTCATTTGTTTTGCTCACTGGAGGAGGGTATGAGTTCAGCAAGCGAACACAACGATCATCTCGCTACCACTCAAGTCATCATATCCTTGTCTCTCTCCCGTCCTTGGTGACAACACCCTGCTTCTGCTTGTGATGGAGTTGTTGCTGTTGCTGTTGTTGTTGTTGCTGTTGTAGATATTGCTGGTAGATGTGTTGCTGCAGGGCGAGTTGTTGTTGCTGCTGCTGCTGTTGCTGGTATTGCAGTGCTTGTGTCTGGTGAGACAGTGGCTGCTGCTGTTGCTGCGACGGATGTTGTTGCTGCAGCACACCATGTTGCGGCAACTGGCCCATCTGGCTCAGTGGCCTGGCTGGCTGCTGTGGTAGCTGCTGTTGGGGACGCTGGCCAACTGAGTGGCTCCTCACAGCGGGGGCATGGGTGTAGCCGTGTGGCTGATAACCCATATGCTGTTGCTGATTGGTGCAGACAAGTAAAAGAAATCACATTAACATATCAGCATGACCCAAGAAATGAAAATTGACAAATCGAGATACTCACCGTCCAATTTTGGCAAAGCAAGATATTGTATATGCCATATATGCCATATATTTAGTGAGTCTAAATTTTTGGGAATCGATTTTCCCAACGATTTTGTAAGTGGTTAAATTTGTAATCATGGAGTACTGTACTGCACTGAACAGAGAAATGTATATGTGTGCGTCACATTAATTTCCGGATCAGAGTGATTATTTTCAAGTGTCTTTAATTTCGTGAATAGCACTGGACACTCGAAATTGGCGAAAATAAAGACCTTGCAAAATATTTGGCATGTACAGTAGTCACTGTGTAATTTCGATTACTCAGTACAGCCCTGACTAATTTCAAAAGTCATCCACATTGTGCATGAGACACGAGACTTTTGCCAATAAGAGATTCAGATACACATGGAACTGCACCTTTCTAAAAAGACTGAAGAATATCTGGCTCTTGCCTTTCCGACACCATGGACAAATGTCCTCCGACCTATGCAAGGGCTGGCTGTAACCTATTCTCATCAATGAACACATAGATTCCTGCCAGAGTGGAGAATTGGCTACAGAGGGGCTCTCAGAAATCGTACCTGGTATTGCCGAACTAGCTTCCTCTCAATTTCCCGTATCAGCGACTGTCGATACGCCTCATAGTCCATGACCACTGACCGCAGGTCCTCCTTGTACAGTCTGGTCAGCATGGCCTGGAACGCGTCCAGCTCGGGCAGGCGGAACAGGTCCCACTTCAGCTTGTGATCGTGTTCGGACGACGCCTTGTAATAGACATCAAGCCACTTGGGTATTTCTACCCACAGCGAGATAGAGAAAAAGGTGGAGAGAAAATAAATACTTAATAATCCAAATGTCAGCTCCAATTTCTGTTCAGGACTCCTACAACATTTTGAAGATGAGGGGCTACATCCTCATAAACATGAAATTCTAATACTAATGTTGAGACCTGAAAGAAATTCCAGAACACTTTTTTGCAGTGTTCTGAATTATCAAGTATAAGCACCTGCATCATATTTTCTTAATTCCCGGTTTACCATTAATAGTGAGTGTATCGAAATTTTAAAACACACGTACAAGAAACACATCCCTATGATCACACAATCTTTAACAAACAAAAGCACAACAATGTCTAACATGTAGTTCAGTGACATGCGTCACGAAAAATCTCATTGTCCAACTCACCAGTATTGAGGTAAGGATTCGGTGGCACCCAGACGTTGTTGGCATGCCCATGCTGTCCGGGTGGACGGGGCGCTGAGTGCGTGTGGGTGGGGATCGGCAGGTTCTTGGGCAAGGGTGGAGTTGGGTCATAGCGCGGGATCTTGGGGGCATTCGGATGCCTGTACTGGGCCGTCTTGGTTCTGTGACTGTGTTTTCAGAGGGAAACAGCAAATTCAATTATTGTATTGATAGACCTAACACATCTTTCATATGAATAGAATGTACGTTCTTGACTGGGGTTCACATACTTTATATTAACTCACAATATACTTATACAGTTATATCTTGGGTTTGCTAACTTCATGGTGCAAAGGACAGCAAGGAATGCTTTTTGAGCTTCACACAGAAATATTGAAATAAGAGATGTATTTGAACACAATACTGACAGCCATTGTTGCACTATCTAACACACACAGACAGATATCGATATATGAAATTCTTTAAATTTTACAAAGTTTTAGTTGTGTTGTTATTCAAATCCTCATTCTAAACAGAATCTCCTTAAAAAAGGGAAAACAAATACAATGAAAAAGAAAACAGAAAAGCTAATGATAACCAACAGAGGATAATTCATTTTAAAATCTGGGACAATTTCTCGCTAGACATTTGTACACAAACAAAAGAAAAAAATTGGACTGTCAATGCCCTCCAGCACAGAACAAGCGTCCTCCAAATCTAGGACAATATCTCACTTGACATAGTAGATGCCATGTTCTCTTGATTCCACTTTCTCCCAACCAGGAGGAAGACCCTCCTTCTCCAGTGGATGGCTCCAGTGGGTGGTTTCTGTATTGTGACTGTGTTTTAAACACAACAGACAATCTTGTTACCTAACAATACAATGTGCCATTTATGTGTTCATCAAAGACTCTGAATAACAAGTGAACCTACAAATAGGATCTTCACATGCTATTATTGTCATGAAGTCATGACATAACAAAAATTATGAGAATTTCACACATATCAGTATATACTTATTAATTTCTGTGATCTTCTTAATTTGGTGCATCAAACAATATAAATACATATTGGAAAAAAAAAAAATCATTGTAAAGAAGTTTCTAGAATAACAGAGTTGAAATGGCATATCCCAATCATGACTGAAAGAATAACAAGTCCATTTAAAAGAAGATCTGATTACTCTTTTAAAGGCCAATTGCACTGTAAGCATAAGTAAATGTCTGTTGGTATGAGTTGATAAGTATATCAAATCAATCAATTAATATTAAATTGTATGATTCAAAATGCATCCTTTCTACTGCACCATATAATAATAACAACATGTGATAAACAATGACACTGATCTTTTTAGGGATTGAATGAAGTACCAGCAGGTGAAATCAAGAGCTGTCAGCATGCCCCTGAAGACGGGTAGTGAAAAGCTATGTTTATTGTTCTTCATGTAATCATTATTCTTGGCATGACAAAGGTGGTGATCCTTTGTGCCCTTGTGCCATGTAGAGTCCACACGGAACTTACATTTTCTTTCTTCCTTGTATTGGACTGTACCCTCTGAATACCATTCCTTCAATTCAAGTACCGTAGTACCATGACTGCCATAACTGCTGCCACATGGCTAAATATCAACAACAGCCATTACCTTTGATCCCACAGCACAAGTTACAGGACTTAATAAAGCGATCTGAAACATTTTTACACTTTTGCTTTTGTTGTACCATGCTGTCCATGAGAAGAGACTTTGTCCTTCCAGAGTTTTTCTTCACACATTGTCACATACCTGCTCTGCTTGCAAACACACAAACAAACAAACAAAGGTTAGAGCACAACCTACACCCTCTGATACCCTGTTACAGCCAATAACGTCAAAACTATGTGAGGATTTCTCAGGAGGTTGTTAACTCACTCGATATAATACTTGCGACCTCTCATCGTCCGGTCTACTGTCCAGCCAGGGGGAAGTGGCAGCTCCGGCATGTTACCTGAAAGTGGCAGATTAAAATCACGGTTGGTTGGCCAAGGTGAGGTAAAGAGTGCACAAAGATTAAGCTATTGTTGTTAACATTCGGTCAGCATAATGAATCCAGTCTACCAAACAAACAAAAAAATGTGAGACTTTTGGTCGCCAAAGTGATGTCTTCTTTCTTTGACTTGAGATGACCTTTACATGGAGAAGACCCAAGAGGAAAAAGAATGTGATTGCTTTTCAGAAATAACATTGGCAGCTCTCCATGCAGCAAGTTACACAAACACAGCCAAATCATTTTAATTCCCTATATGAAATGTGCAGAAAATGACTTTCCTTACAAGGTGTTAACCAAAATTTAAGGCATTTTTAAAACTCTGTTGATTGTATACAGAGCTATTCATGGTACAGCACCAGTGTACATACAGGAACTTGTAGAGTTAAAAACATCATTTCAAACATCTTATCACCTCCGGAGTTCATGGGATCACACATTATTGAAATATCCATCAGGGAAATCAAAAGTTACTCTCGGTGACAGGGCATTTTTGCATACTGCACCAAAACTATGGAATAATCTCCCTGTGTTTATAAGACAAGCAATTACAATTAATGAGTTTAAGGTCAGGTTAAAAAGTCATCTCTTGAAGTAATGTATTTTATGTTTGAATTCCTTGTATGTATGTTATTTTGTAATGCGCAGTAGAGTATTATTATTATAGTACCTGCGCAATATAAATGTCCTTTATTATTATTATTATCATTACCATTATTATCATTATTATTATTATTATTATTATTATTATTATTATTGTATTATTATTATTATTATTATTGTTATTACTATTATTATAATTATTATTATTACTATTACTATTATTATTATTATTACTACTATTATTATTATCATTATTATTATCATTATTATTATCATTATTATTATTATTATTATTATTATTATTATTATTATTATTATTATTATTATTATTATTATTATTATTATTATCATTATTATAATTATTATGGTATATATGTCATATGTAGTATTTGAAGGTGTAACGTGCATTGAAGGAGAATGCTAGGTACTTGGCACTGTTGTGTTACTGACCCGATACAAATTCTACTATGCATCATCAAAATTGAAATGCAAATTTTTGCAGCACAGACCTCAGAACTTCAAACATGCTTCAATCCCTGTTCTCCCGTATCCCATCCCTGCATCCAGTGGTCAACACTCTGATGGTACAAGTGTATGTCTTGACCATGACAGCTACCCTGACTCACCTATATGAGGATGTTTTTCTGCTTGCTGGTAGGCACTGACCGGCAGGACGGGAGACCCACTGTGTGGGTTTGTATGGCCACGTTCACTATAGCCACCGTGGTGGTCTACAGGGTAAAAGTGTCAAAATAGGCATTCATATAATAATGATGAGGATGATTATGATAGTGACCATACAAAACTTGCTGAGAAATAATGTCAATGATTTACTGGTAGCTTACATACCTTAAACTAAAAATTTATGTGCATGTGAAACTTATGTGAATTTATTCATGTGGAGCTAAAATTTGCAAAAGTAGATGCACATGAAAGTTTTTGTCTACACAATGCATTGATGCCAGTCGCAAATGCATGAAAGTTTCATGCTAAAAAAAAAAAAAAAAAAAAAAAAAAAAAAGGCTACTGGCTCCAACTGGCAAAAGTTTGATGGCAAGAATGTTTTGGGGATTACAGAATTCTGAAGACTGATGAAGCTGAAATACCAAAGTCAAATACACAGAACTGGACCTGAGGCTTTAATGTTGAATGTGAGTGAGAGCAAAATTCATCATCAAACCACAGCTTTATTAAAAAGGGTCCACACATCTTGGGGGAATTATTAAAAGCTATAATCAAATTTTGCAGCATTAAGTGAACACAGGGCATAATGTGATTAAATGGTGTAAAGAAGACCACATAGAGATTACAGGTTTTGTAATTTTACAGATCACAACATCTACAACGAATGCATTACTAGCATATCTATGCTAATTTTTTCTTCTTATCTTAACCTTTCCTTCCTAAACATTTGACACATTCATGTCTGTTTGCATGAAATTACACAGTATTTTTGTATAATACCTATAAGGGTTACCAGAAATTGATTTGTTTAACATCCTCAGAGTCATCAACATTACAATCTCACCTGTGGGAGCTTGCCCATTGTCCTTGTTAAAGTCTGGGAGGCCCAGCTGAGATAGGCCAGGCCTACGGCCTGGGGGCTGGCTGGGCATGGAAGGGTTGCCAATCCCTCCTTGACCACTCCCCGGCCCTCCTGGCCGCTTGGAAGACTGGGCACCACGGACCACTGGGTTCATATAACCTAAGAGCAAGTTGGCAAAGAATCTTCAAGCTTTACCTCGCGGTTTGGACGCTTAAATATTTTATTAACGTCTGTGATGATGAAACAGCAATGTTAATACTAATCCTGTGAATATCAACAATTCACCAGTTGCTACATTGATTTGTAAAAAGTCTGATGGTCATTCTCTGAAATAAATATACAACAAAACAAATACAAAAACATAAAATGTACAAACTATGATGATGGACAATTTTTTCACGAAGGTTAAATTACAGATTATGACTGTTCTTGGGAAATGTGTCATTTTTTTTAATACTGGATAATAATACAGATGATAACAATAATGAGATTAAGAGGATGATAATGTCACTAATAATGATGATAAAAGTAATAATAACAATGATGATAATAATATTGTAATTCATGGTAGTTTCCATATCATACTAAACTGTACATACACAAATGAAGGAAAACTTCTGTCCAAAATAGAAGTCCTTTTATTCCACCAAAGAATCTAACAACATACAATGTATCACATGAGAAGAGTAAATTCCTATTCTACAATATCAGAAGTATACTCATAAATGTGATTGAACAATGCAAATTTATACACACTTATAAAATGGAAAATCTCCAATGGCATAAGACATGCTTTCACATAATTACATAAAGTTGTGACATCATACCCACGACGAACACTGTCCTTTTATTCAACTCACAACACGTCTACAGAGCTGATGCCCTTCTGCCTCTCTAAATTGGCAACACAACATTCCAATACGTTCATGTCAGAGTCAAGCTCAACATCTGTTAGTATGAGTCAGAGACGAGCTCACTTGTGGGGTCTGGCCTCCCAAAGGTGCTTCAACAGTCTACCAACAGCTGCATGTATTGTATCTTGGAGACATGCGGTTATCTCTCATAAAATGTACTTGAGGCACATGTACACACAGTCTGCTTGAACTCATACAAGATAATGCTACCTTTGACTAAATGATAACCATTTGTTATGAAGACTATATTTTTACTCATTTTTTTGGGTGGGAGACAAAATATGTCATAACTAGCCATTCGGCCAGAAAGTGTTTTTCTGGTAAAGAACTTTGATTTTTGAGCCACCAGCCTCCCAAATTTTCTGGCTAGGTAAAATATTCAATTGCCATCAATTTATTGCTTTCTACAGTTACATGCATTTTGTTAAAATTGAAGAAACTTTTATAATATTGCATAAAATGTACAGGTATATAAAACTGCATATAAAGGCAGAACCAGAGTGTTACGAGCATAATTCCGAGCAACAAATGTTAGCAATATCACAATAAAGACAAGATAGTTACCCTGTATTCGTGGTGATGTATCCTTTTTGGTATACTTCCCAGCAATCCCCTCCGGTGGGAGAGGCTTGGAAGAGTCTTTCTTTCTGAGAAGCATTGTCTACATCGGTGACAGACTGTCATTAGAAAAGAGAAAAATATTTGACACATGATGAAAATCCATGACAGTACTGAATACACCAAATATTTAGTGAGGTTTTTATTTTAGCAAATTTTACAAGTCAGATGCTATTTGCCAATTTCAGAACACACAAAAATATTAAAGGGATAGTACAGTATTGGTGGAGATGAGAATTGGGCTTTTAACTTTTTGCGAGATACCAAGAAAACACTAATGATATAGTACAGAGCATACCATTTTAAGAGGAATTCAAAGTTTACTTGATGAAAATCAGGTTTGGAATGACTGAAACATCCAAAAACAAAGTAAAACAAAGCGATAGTAATAAAGTGTGGGTACTACACTTCACTAGAATCGCTCTTTTGGGGATATCTCAGCCATTTCAAAACCAATTTTCATCAAATAAATGTTGAATTCCTCATAGAATTACATGCTCTTTCATATTTTCTGAAGAGGTTTCTCATTATTTCACCAAAAAATGTTAGAAACCTAAAATTAGGTCTCAACCAAAACTGTACGATCCCTTTAACTCTGATCTCGACATGAATGTGACATGTATGACAATTCTCTGTTCAGTACTGTACTTCACAATCTTGAATTTAACCACTCTTCAAGTTGTTGGAAAGCCCCAATTCACACAAAAATTTAATACCGGTACTCGCTAAATATGTAGGCGTACGTTATACAGTAATTGGACCAGCTGAAACAAAGCATCAAAGGATCAATATGAATAGAGGCATTAGAAATCATCAGAATGACTTGAAAAAGTATCAACATTGATCAGTATAAACTTTTTTGACATTTGTTGCACTTTATGTAAAAAAACAAACAAAAACAACAAAAAACACCAAAAACAGAATATAACATTACAGATACAATGTGACAAAATTGTATACTGCATGTTCTTTTGTTGTTGTTGTTGTTTTTTTTTTCCTTCCTCTGTTGGTTGCCTGAACTCAAGCCTGAGAATGGCATATCTACAGCTGTAAGGAATTCCTTGAACTTTGAAAACTCTAGATACTTTGAAATTCTAACTGTCTTGCTATAGTGAGTTTTCTACTCCTTGAAAAGACAAGGCAGGTTTGCTGTCCTCTTGTTCAGGAATTGAAAATAATAATCATCATCAGTCATTACCAACATTATTCCCAGAAAATAGAAAAGAATCTGTGAAAACACCACCATTTTTCTTTTTTACAAGTGTTTAATACATGGCCATATTTTTTTTTTTTTTCAATTAAAAACTTGTTACTCTATTCGACACAAGTGCTGGTCCTTGGTTTAAGTGTTACATAACAATGAACACAAACCCCTGCTACACAAGTGAACTCCAAATGACATTGTCAGCCACTGGGCCATATAACCACAGACCATCAGTGTACCATGTCAGCACATACACAAGTTCGGGACGTCAACAACTGCGGAATGGCTGGAATGCCAATTACCCATTCGTGAGAGGTACAGAGGTTCATTGCTTTCTGCATGAGAAGCTCCAGAATTTCCAGTCTTTGCAATGTGTGCTCATGGCAATCCTCTGTCTGTCCATTCAAGCCACAGAGTACAGCCAATTCACGGCACAGTACACTCACACCTAAGCATATGACAGTGAAGAAGCCTTACATGCTTTCATATTACAGACAAGTGTACAATTGAAACATATTTCAGCTGTACATGTACATATGCCTAATGATGTAAACATTCATGTGCTGCAAGGTTCCTACGCTACCAGGACTCTGATATCCTTGTCTCCTACATTGTATATGCTGAATAGTGAAATCCAAAGAGAAGAGCAAAACCACTCAAGATACAATTTTACTCCAAACATGAGGGAAACAATGACATCATCCTTAAAAAAAATTCTAAACTACTCCCTCATTTTCATATCAGAGTTCACTTTTTTCCCAGTTTCTTGTGATCTAGAATCAGTGTTGTCAATCTACAAAAGATTGCTTGTCAATACTGTGCAAACACAGATTTCCCTGCCTGCAGTCAGCCAGCCATGCATCTAAATCAGAAATGGTCCACACAGGCCATTATAGACAGGCCTACTCTGTCACTGATGGACGAGTGTACAGACAATATGTGACCGAAGAGCTCGTCTAGGGCGTTGAGAGAATGTCTGAAAAGATTCTAGCTGTTGCACGGACTCACTCAGGTGGAACAGACCTCAACAGAACTGCTATTGTCAAAATTTAAGGCAGTCTTTGCCATGTTGACATGACTGAAGGGGTGTAGTTGCAGTTGTTTTAAACCCCTGTGTTTCCTTGAACCAGTCACATTTTGCAAAGATTTTTACATTGTTATGTTCATAGACACTCACGACAGTCTCACAAAATTGAACATGTGATAATATCATTGTCTACCTTGTATTCATGTCATATGACAAACAAAAAATGATGTCGCATGCAGTACAACTCAGAGCAAAAACCGCAATATGACAAACTGGAAGAGTCAATCCACTGTGATTTGCACAGGAATCTCATAAAACTGTACACTGTCGTACTGAGTTTTTGGATGTGGTTCCAGTACATCTTTGGAAGTGTCATCAGCCATAGAAACAAATATTTGCAGGGGCACATATGTATAACCAAAGGAATGTTATAAAAACTTTGCTTTGATATTCAGCAGGATATCACGTTAGAGAATGTACCATGTTGAAAAATATGGCACCATTGGTGTGATAAACTGATCTTATGTAAGTCTGAGGTTGAGACTACTGTACTATCATTTCTGCTCTTGCTCTCACCCTCTCTACTTCCAGCCCTGTTTTCTCTCCTCTCTGATAACAGTAACTCTCTGTTCTTCCGATGCCACCCTATCTATCATCTTTCTCTTATCTGCTGTAAGACGCCAGTGGTTAGACTGGATGCATTCCTTACTGACCACTGCTGACCACAACCCCTTCCGTTCCCATGGAACTCACTGTATAAAAGATGTACATAGACTGAAATAAAGTCAGTCCGGTAATTGCAGCCACTGAGTCAATGTCTACTTTCTTTTGCGTGCATATAACCTAGCTATATACATCACACATATACTAAGGTTATAATACTGGCGACGAGGATTAAACTTCTGTAAAATGGCTGGTCTGGTAGGAAATATCGAAGAATTCCGAGAGGGAATCGACTGGTGCCAATACATAGAGAGATTGGACCTGTATTTCAAAGCAAATGGGATTGAAGCAGAGGAGAAGAGGAAAGCTACATTGCTGACTGTCATCGGGCCGGCAGCTTACAGCCTTCTCCGCAGTCTCGTTTCTCCAGCCAAGCCAGCGGACAAGAAGTATGCTGAACTTGTCCAGGTAATGACGGAGCATTACACCCCAGCACCAAGTGAAATTGTTGAACGGTGCAAATTCAACAGCCGTTTCCGAAAAGACTCAGAAACAATCAGTGAATTCATAGCTGCACTAAAGTCAATGGCAGAGCACTGCAATTATGGTTCTACTCTAGGGGAGATGATTCGCGATCGATTAGTCTGCGGCATCAGACATGATCGGATCCAACGTATTCTTCTAGCTGAGAAGAAGCTTGATCTCGCCAAGGCCGTTGACATTGCGACAAGTGTGGAGATGGCAGAAAGAAATGTGTGTGATCTTCAATCAACACAGGCTCCACGCGGAAATGGTGCGACTAACAAAGTGTTCAAGCAGCAGGCAGGACACAAAAAGAACAAAACCGGAGCTCAACATCGCAACTCGTGCTATCGCTGTGGACAGGGGCACGAGAAGGGCAAGTGCAAAGCAGTCGACGCCACTTGCCATAATTGCGGAAAGCGTGGACACTTTGCAAAAGTCTGCCGGAGCAAGACTAATTCCGGGCAGAGGACGGAGGTCCAAATGCAGTTCCTAGCTGAGATTAGCGCGGAACAGTCGACACCACCCAGGGACAACATGGAGGAGCTAAAGTACTTCATGCACAAGGCGCAGGCATCGCCAAAAAAGGAGGCTCCGATGTTGCTCGAGTTGGGGATTTCCCATAATAACACTGTGATGGAGATCGATACAGGAGCTACCCTATCGATAGTGAGCGAGGCAACTTATCGGGCATGGAAACATCAACCCCAGCTGTCACAGTCTGATGTGGTGTTAAGAACTTACACAGGGGACAAAATACCGGTAGTGGGCGCATGCAAAGTGAATGTGGGGCATGATGCCCAGGTCCTGGAACTTCCCTTGCTAGTTGTTGAAGGTGATGGGCCGAATTTACTGGGGAGGAACTGGCTAGCACGGCTAAAGCTGGACCCTAGTATGCGCATCCCCAAACCAGCAGACTACGTGCTAGTTATGCAACACCTGGAGTCGACACCCGTCACACCGACATCGATCAGGCAGTGGACCGCGAAGGATCCAACTTTGTCGCGAGTGCGCGAATATGTTCTTCGTGGATGGCCGTTAAAGTGTGATGAGGAAATTTCGCCTTATTTCAGGAGGCGGGATGAGTTGTGTGTGTATGATGGCTGCATCATGTGGGGAGCACGTGTTGTGATACCTCCACAAGGGAGAAATCAGCTCACCGAGGAGCTGCATGAAGCTCACCCCGGGATCTCGCGAATGAAATCGCTCGCTCGCAGTTATTTCTGGTGGCCTGGGATGGATGGTGACTTGGAGAGCAAAGTGAAAAATTGCAAGGAGTGTCAGCAATCTCGTAAGTTGCCGCCAGCAGCACCACTTCATCCATGGGAGTGGCCACGAAAGCCATGGTCACGAATCCACTTGGATTATGCAGGGCCATTCATGGGCCGTATGTTTCTTGTGTTGGTAGATTCGCATTCGAAATGGATGGATATCTTTCCAGTCTACAAGGCAACCAGCTCAATCACAATTGAGAAGCTACGCGAAACCTTCGCGATACATGGCCTGCCAGAGCTCATTGTCACCGACAATGGAAGCGTGTTCACAAGCGACGAATTTCAGCAATTTCTACAGCTGAATGGAATCCGTCATGTTCGCACTGCACCTTTTCATCCATCATCAAATGGGCTGGCAGAGAGGGCAGTGCAGTCCTTCAAAGCTGCAATGAAACGCATGACCAACGGCACAATCGAAACGAAGTTGTCGCGATTTCTGATGGCATACCGCATCACACCTCACCCAACAACCGGGACCCCTCCTGCGCAACTTCTCTTCAATCGCATTCCCCGTTCGCGATTTGATTGTGTGAAACCCAACATGGAGGAGCGCGTTCAGCGAAAGCAGCATGATCAGAAACAGAAGCACGATCAGCGTGCTAAAGCTCGCGATTTTGGCATCGGAGATCGCGTGTACGTGAAAAACTTCGCCAGCGGTCCACAGTGGATGCCAGGCGAAGTCATTTCCATCGACGGCGTCCAATATACGCTGAGGCTGGCAGATGATCGCATCTGCAGGCGACACATCGAGCATGTCCGACGTCGCTATGACAACGACGATATGACCGCGGATGTGTTCCTTCCTCATCCACGTGGGGAGGGGAACAACAACGCACAACAAGACCATGATGACGAAGCACCAGCACTTCGCAGGTCTAACCGCCAGCGAAAATACCCCGAACGCTTTGGGGAGCCAATACCACATTGAGGAGGCAGTTGTAAATAACACTTGTAAAAATGCCGGACACTTTGGACAATTCAAGGTTGAAATTAAGTTCAAAGTTAAGAAAGCATGATTTTGTAACTCCTTGTTTCACAGCTGAACTCAAATGGACAGTTCATTTGGACATTATAATTTTGGTTTTCGTGTGTTGATACATTTGACGTGGTACACACACACAGTTATACCTCCCTGAATATAAGAAAGGTGACTTCAGAATATAACAAACTGCAAAATAAGTCGAACAGACCAATTGATTAGATAATGTATTATATATGGATATGTTGACATTTGGAAGCTTTGGGGATAATATTCAAATAAGATACTGATATTCAAAAGATTTTAAGATTTCATTTTTTGGGTTAAATAATGTTGTGTTGATTGATGAGAACCATTTTTGGAAAAACCAAAAACAATTCTAAGGGGGAGGAGTGTGATAAACTGATCTTATGTAAGTCTGAGGTTGAGACTACTGTACTATCATTTCTGCTCTTGCTCTCACCCTCTCTACTTCCAGCCCTGTTTTCTCTCCTCTCTGATAACAGTAACTCTCTGTTCTTCCGATGCCACCCTATCTATCATCTTTCTCTTATCTGCTGTAAGACGCCAGTGGTTAGACTGGATGCATTCCTTACTGACCACTGCTGACCACAACCCCTTCCGTTCCCATGGAACTCACTGTATAAAAGATGTACATAGACTGAAATAAAGTCAGTCCGGTAATTGCAGCCACTGAGTCAATGTCTACTTTCTTTTGCGTGCATATAACCTAGCTATATACATCACACATATACTAAGGTTATAATAATTGGTGATTTCAACAATGTTTGGAGAGTATTTGAAAGTCTCAATTTTCACACCAATAAATTATCAAGAGGAGAATCCTCAAAATCACAAATATATAGTGAACAGTATCACATATCTGTATGTGGAATAAGCATTACAACTGTGGATGGGAACTGTCAACAGCTAGTCATAATATGTCAATCTTTGAATAGCTGTAATTGCCCCGGGGGGGGGGGGGGGGGGGGGGGGGCTACTCACTGGTTAACCATTCATACTAACCCAATTTAAGATCAACTGCACGACTCTTCAGTTCTCCAGTGTGGTGATTTGAAGTGAAAGCCCCATTATACATATAAACAGAGGATAGAGCTCGAGAGTACCTCTCTAATACCCCTTTCAGGTAATCGTGGATGCGGATAATAGGAGCACTAAGTCGTAAAATTTCGATTACATGAACGGGAGAGGAGTAGAAAAGTGCGCATTATTTTGATGCTGCTATTATGCGCATAATTGCAGCATGAGGAGTAGATCGAGAATACATGAACGCGTTTTACGACTTATCCGCACTAACATTCCACAGTTCGGTCAAAGGTCACTCGATTTCCCGCACAACCGCTGATTGCTGAGCTTGAGCGCGCGAGAGGTGTGCATACACGTGAGGATATTCACCGGAAACATTACGTCATTATAGAGGCGTGCGCCGTAACCATGACAAATAACTCCGTCCTTCGCACCATTATATGAACGGGTGCTCGTAAAAGTAGTGCGCACTTCATGGGATATATGAACGCGATTTTGACTACTTCATCCGCATTATTTGGATGCGGATAATTGAACCGCGATTACCTGAAAGGGGTATTACACTTACTAAACAAAAAGAGAGAGAATTTCTTCTTTATCCTCTGTGTCATTGCCTGACTAATCTCTCACTCGTGTGATTATGCTTCAATAACTGCCTCTACTTGAAGTTTTCATGATTTTCAGCGAGAATTAAACTGACAGGAAAGGGCTAATACTATTCATGTCTTGGATTTTCCATTGATTGCAATATCTAAAACATGCAACTTGCTACTTTTGAGATGGTCTTTGCTATGGAATATTCAGTTGTATGATAAATATCCCTGACACAGCTTTAGAGCTAATATTCTCAAAAAGTTGAACAGATCTGCACAGTATCGCATTCTCCCATTACAAAAATATCACACTTCCTTAAACTATCAATTACCGATATATGAGAATGACACCTTTAATTCAAGAGTGTAATAGAAAACAGACATTACTGGTCAACACACCACGGTTACGAATGTTTACAGAGCATCATCTGTGCTTTATTTGGTGTTTCCTTTTTCCCCTTCTTTGTAGTTGGTTTTTTTTTCTGTATGTATTTTGGTGGCAAGGCATTTTTCACTGTGCCACGAACATCAGTCATTTAAATTGATGATTGAATTACAATTGTAAATGTGTTGTCAAGTGTAACAGCTGCTTTTCATTTTTTTTTAAATGCTCCTGTGTAGTTTAGATAGCAAACTTTGCTTCACACAAACTGGCTTGTTTGTTTTTAATGGTTACACAGACAAATTATGTCTTCCTGATCATTCAGACTAGCATCACTAAAACTGTCTTTATAGAAATGTTCTGAGGACTATAAACCCTTATACAGCTATCCGCATCATTAAAAGTGGGGAACAACAGTGAATTTGCCTTGGTTATTGCAATTGGTCTTTGGACTGTACATAAATCGCACACAAGCCTGTATATGAGCAGTCACAATTAGAGTAATTTGAATGTCATGCACAGTAGACTGGGATGCCCCAACCTCCACGCAATCACCATGTGCAGCAAGTACAACATGTACCAGGGCTATACAGTATATATATTTTCCATTTTATCCCTTTCCAACAAACAACTGGATTATTTCTAGACTTACATTACCTAGTGGAATTCATGCCCAGAAAGCAAACATTTCAACTGCATTTCTTTTCCTGACTAATTACATACCTCCGCCAAGGAAGGAGGAGGTTAAGTGATCATTGGCATTGGTTTGTCTGTTTGCAAAATAACTCAAAAATTTGTGTACGGATTTGAATAAAACTTGCAGGAGAAATTGATAATGACACAAGGAACAGATGATTAAATTTTGGTAATGACCCTGGAATTTTAATGGATTTTTGAAGGATTTTTAAAATCTTCTGGCATATAAGGTCAATGAACTTAGGAGTTCTCATTGTGTGTATTTGAAGTAAACATATACAGTTAAACTCGCCTAAGTCGACATCGCATATGTCGAATAATCGCGCAAGTCGATGATTTCAAAAAGTCCCGATTTTTCCCCATTGACTTACGTGTAATAATTCACTCACAAGTCAAATTTTGTAAGTCGAATACTCGCCTAAGTCGATGAAATTCCAAGAACACTTTCACGGAAAAACCATTAAATTCACTGTGCCTAAGTCGAATAAGATTTTATTGTGCAATAAATCACTGTCAAAATCATGAGACGCCAGTTTTTGTTTACATAAGAACTAGCCCGACCAGACAGGTGACAGAAAAAATGATCTAAAGTATCAAAATTCAAAGCGATCGCATGCGATTGTTGAACTCTCTTCGTGTTTGGAGGTCCGCTGGTACAGCACTGTCGCGCTATCATAGCGCTACGTACGTACGCACAGCGCGACTGGGCTGTGTATGATGGATGAAGCTGCTGAGTTTTCAAAGCGGAAAGTAGGGGGAAAGTAGCGGGCACAGGTAAATCAGAAGTACACCTCTACACGCATTTCAAGCCACGGTATGGTAAACTGGAATCAATCACTGCTCAAATATCGTTCATATTCACTTCCCCAAGGTTTAACGAGGGTGTAAAGTAATCCGACCTGTGCCAATGCTAATGTACTGTCCATGCAAAGTTAGCCGCGGCCCTGCCGGGCGACCCGTGCTGCGGCACACCTCTCCAGCTCTCGGCTCCAGAGTAGACAACATACAATGTACATGTACATTAGACATAATGTACGTATGGTGTGACTGTTGTTAAGTCGATTTTTTTTTTACTTACGCACAAGTCGAAACTCGCCTAAGTCGATGTGTTTTGCTCAGTCCCGAGAAGATCGACTTATGCGAGTTTAACTGTACATTATATGCGCACTAAAGTGAGTGCTCTGCTCGGGCAAGGCGCTGCGCAGCTGGAAGCTAATGATGTAAACAAAAGGCTTCTACATTTGGGAGATTGTGTGCCTGTATGGGTGGAAATGAGTTGCTGGCTTGGCGGAGGTCTGAGCTCTCCGAGTGCTTTTCTAGTTAAACAAACATATCACTGGATTTCCCTCATGGAATAGATGGCAACATTTCGACTAAATTTTGCTGACCTTCAACTTTGAACGTGTCACCGAATTCTATTAAATCACAATAACAAGACGAAAGAAAACAACTCATAATATATCACATTGGTAACTTGCTTCTTCAAGAAACATCTCCCTCCTTGAACAGCTACACTGTACAATTGTATACCAGAGGACAGAAAGTAATTTGATGGGATCATTTGAATACCCAAACGGTCTATCCAAAAATACAGATACCCACTCTACAATGTACTCTTATTTGTGCAATGGCCTTGGGAGGAAAAAATTACTATCTTGCAGCACTGACTCAAACAGTCAGTTGTTGTTTTCATCCTAACAGCAGCTACAAGTTATAAATTGAGCACGTCAACTACATCTGTACAAGTACAAGTGTGTGTAACAAGTTTCATCACAATTTCCAACAAATATATGTAATGCAATGTTTGTAGTTGCTGATTCAACAAAATTCCACAACTTGCAGAGAAATATTGTTGATATGTTCTAGTTTGCTTCACTTGTGTCGAAGGCAATTTTATTTAAATATGAATTTGTCTAATGACTGTATGACTCATTAAACACCACATGCTGCTAACGCCATAGTGTTATTAAAGAAATTTGCAATATACAAGTACAAATTGTAGATCACTTTGTAAAGTGACTTTCATGTACATAGTAATATTAGTGGACATTTAGCAAAGTCTTCAAGTCCATGGGAAGAGTATCAACCACTGTGACAGATACAGCAATTGCTAACTTTAGTGCAGCCAACAAAGTTTGATAACAATGATAATGTTACAAACTACGGTTTGTACATCTAAAGTCAGCTCACTGCAGAATCTAATGATCTTGGCTTTGTCCAATGGAAAATAATGAAAACAATACTACCCATATCATTTTTCATGTTGCACGGTACTGGGTGAAACACAGGCATACAACACAACCAATTGGATCAAATCCTAATCATATTCCTACACCCTAAGACTGGGGATTACCATGGATCAATCTCAGCAGGGATAGATGGAACTACTGCTTTAATCAATGCTTTTCACAATTGCATAGAGAGAAGATAAACATTCTGTAACACCAGCTTTCACTCTCCTGTTTATAAATGTCAATCTCATAGCAAGTATTTCAGCAAAGAAGCTCTGATACATTCATACAGTGTGTCAAAGCACAATAAAAAGACAGACTATAAACATCTCGCAAGATTTACTTAGAATCTCATCCAGACATCGCTGTACAGCATCATTGTCCAGGGATACAACATTTGTAGTGCTCCTACTGTGCAATCCGGATCTCGAAAATAACAATGCATTAAATGCCATTTGAAAGGTTCAAATACATATCTGTTTTTTCACCTTTCTAATCAATGGGTAGATTGTTCCAACTGACTTTGTATAAGGCAGATAGCTAGAAGGGTGTACTGGTACACTTGAGCTCTGCATCAAAGTGTAATAAATCTTGTTGTCATCTCCTTAATATCAGCATCACTTACAATCTGGTTTACATGGTTTCCTCCATGACATGTTGCTTGAGTTGGACTCCAAGGCAACAACAATGGTCAACATTACGGTTAAACTCCCAGTAGAAGATAGACTGTGAACAATTTGAGTTTCCTACTCCTTGTGGTGTATTTGACTTCACACTTCTCTGGATTGAAGTTCATTTCCCAGGGCAAAAATACTGCAAATTTGGAAAAGTATCTCATATACCGTAACTCTAAAGGCATTACAGGTAGTGGTTGTAAGTGTGTAGTTGAAATGTGCATGTATGTCAAAACCTATCCGGTGACAATTTGAAATGTTATGTACATCATGTTGATTAAAGGTGAGAGGTCAAATAAAGTCAGTCACATGTGTGACCTCACATGGAATGAGATTTTTCATGATCAAGACTGAACTTCAAATACAAACTCTGTGAATTCTTAAAAGCTAGAATGTTTTATGCTAGCAAGCATGCATTAGAGTTTTGTGAATAGGAAATGATCCACGAATAGTATGAATCTCTTACAGTGTACAGCTGTTTTTTAATGTACTGTATTACTTGATGTGTTGATACGTGTGTGACACTTGGGTGGTCACATGTCTGACATGATATTGACCACTTGCCCTTATGCACCTTTCTGTAGTATAAGCTGCATAAGCATGCACTTTTATATGTAAGTACAATTTATGGTGGAACATATACATTTTTATTAGCTTTGTAGATGTGTTGTGGTTTGGCAATGATGGTGAGGCCCCATTGGTCTGACGCTGTGCTTCCCACAGCGTCTGGTCAGGCTAGTTGGATAACACATACAATGCAATGTGAATGGCCATACATCTGTACAACTGTATACTCCATGCCCATGGCCATCACCACTGGCATTGGGCATGCCAAAACACACACACACACACACACACACACACACACAAATTCAATCATGTAGAGAGACACATTTATGAATTAGTTAATATATTAGATAAAAACAGACAGAGCTGACTGCACATCAACATATGACATCAATTTAGAACCTAAACAAAAAGGAAAAGGAGATATTATTTGCTCTAATTTCTAAATGCAAATAATGAAAAAGAAAAACAGATAGATATGGAGGTCGACAGATTACCAAGGTACATCTCTCTCACTCTCACTGGGCTTACAACGACAGGTCTAGGGCCTAGGGGTGTATCATCAATTTAGTCAGCGCTGACAATTTGTCAGTCTCTGACTCTGACAATTTCAATCAGCAAAATCCTTGGTTTTGATTGGCTGAGATGCTCTGGTCACTGACTGTTAGTGTTACTAGCTATGGTTATTGTCAGAGACTGACAACTTGTCAGCGCTGACTAACTTGATGAAACACCCCCCACATCAGCGATATCAAAACCTCCACCTTGACCCTAAATTTGTACCACCAGCAGCATGCAGCATCAGCAGTCGGTACGTACTACTGGGCCGGTGGTTTGCGAGCGCGAGCGAGCACGAGCCACCTCCCCTCCACCAATCAAGGCCTCATCGTTCCCGTTGCGCTGCGGCACCTTCACTGACACATGCCGATATACAGTATGCATGCGACAGCAGGCGCAGGCTAGGCACACACGCGAGACAGCTGGACTGTCACTGTTGAGTGCAGTCGCGAGAAGCAACTTCATATGCCATAAACTTGCGTTTTGGGACTGTATATTGAGGAATCAAATATCCATGCAATATTACGTCAAATCGACCGCTATGTATATGTTTACTTACGTTAGATCAATAACAGAATTCGATGTGATGGCCTCAATTTAGACGTCTCTTCGTACCCCAGCTTGTAAATAAATATCGTAAATGCACTCAACCGTGAAGTCAGTGGTTGAATTAAAACTAACAGAAAATATACTTTCAGTGGAATTTTTCACCTTTATTTTTCAAAATAAAAACATTTAGTTAATGTTTTTATTAATTTGCCAAAATCTAATGTATTTTTTATCATATTATTGATGATTATTTTTTACCTCTAAATAGTATTACTAAAAGCCTAAAATCGTCCCGTTCGCTCGACAGCAAAGTGACGTCGATACGAGATATTTACCACGAGCATCCCTTAGCAACGACACCGACGAGAACAGACATACTGTGCACGGAGTTACCCAAGCTCAGGTACAGTACAGGTACAAAAATATGTTTTTATTATGTTTTAGTCGTCACTTTCCAGCAAGTAAGTTTCTACGTAGGTACTACGTAGACATAAACAGTTCACTTTATAACTTACTTCCGTAAATTCCCTGCCTTTGATTGTTTTTCCTTGCAGCATAACCCTCATCAGCAAGTGTTGCAGAGATCGAGACTGCACAGCCAGAAAGTTCTGCTGCTCCATCCAAGAACTCGTCTCTGACGATGAAGTCTCATTGAAAAAAGGAGCAACGTGCAAGAAGAACTGTCTCTACTCCCCAAGAGAACATTCGGAAGAATATCAGCAAAACTTACCCTACTACTTGTCAGCACCTCGTCTTTAATTCAGCATGGACGAGCCCCAGAATAATGAGGCAACTCCAAAGGAAGGCACACCAAAGCCACAGACTCCAACAGGAACCCCACAAGCAGCAGTTGCAACTCCTCCAAATATGGCCATGAATCTGACTCCCAAAGAAGAAGCACTCGTGAATGCAAAGTCATACTTGCTGAAGGCTAGCGCCAAATCAAATCTGAACTTGTAAGTTTGTATAAACTTGGCAGTAGAAAATAGGCAATCTAACAATTGTTGAATTAGAATGGTGTTTGCATATCTCAGTGAGTAAATGCTGTGAATAAACACAAACAATCAATTTGAATTCAGGCATCTCCCCATACAACAAAACAAAAAGTCCTTGGGACCAGCAGTTTTTTGTTCATTGACATTATATCTAAATTTTGTTGTCGCTGAACAGTAAGGTAACGTTTAGATGGTATATAAAGATATGTAGGTCCAGATATCTTCTATACTATAGGCCTGGGCCTAGATGATAATTTTTGGATCTGCATTTTCACTTTGTTGTAACAAGAATTTAATCATGACTTTTGATAGACCCCTACGGCCTTTACAGAAAACCCACACGCTCGTTTGTATAAAGCTGACGAAATGCATGAGTCAACTCATTTAAAAAGTGCATAGAAAATGGTGAAGACATTCAGCTAAAAGTAATCCATGAAAAGTGATGTCCCACAAATATTTCTGCATTACAGTACGACTCTAAGAGTAGTTCATGCTGTCATCGATCTTGATCTTGTGTTAACCATGTTTTCATATACAGGTACACAATGACCTCTTGGACAATTTGTTTTGCATTTTAATTCCCTCTGTCAGTTTATAAAGAAAAACAAATCCTACAAATAAACCAACAAAATCAGTCAGCATACAGTATTACAGTGTTAAAGACTAGACATGTGATACTTCCATGATGTTATAAATACAATGTACCTTGATTAGGACTGGTCCAATGATATTATAACTTAGACTTATGCTGCTCTTTGAATGCATCTAGTCTCCTGGAATTGAAATATGCTGAAGCTGTCATATGTTTTATTGTTCCTCAGTTTTGTTCAAACTACAAAAGCACCCTGCCAATTTGCAACAAAGAAGACATGGGATTAGAGAATAAAATCGAGCTCTAGTCTAATTTCTTGTACAATTTGTGCTTAAATGTACAGTTGCATGACATACCTTTAGGTAACTTTCAAAAAATACTGTTTGAATGATTTAAAACTTTTGAGAACTAGGCTGTCCTGCAGGAATGTCAATTGGGCTTTGCTTTTCTGCATCAAATATGTTTTTCACTATTTTCACTTTCCACAGATATGACCATTTGAGCAGAATTCTCACAAAAGTTCTTGATGAGAGACCAGAAAATGTTGTCGGTGAGTACAATGCACACATTCATATCTGATCCATTTTTCCCCCTTCAAATTGTGTATTAATATACAAATGATGCACAGGATAGAGTGCGTTAGTGTAGGCGTATAGTGCACTCGAGGGTATACAATTGTGAAACATGCACGAGGCGAAGCCGAGTGCACGTTGCACTACATTGTAAAAACCCGAGAGTGAGCTACGCCTCCACTAACGCCACGAAATAATCCTGTGCATCATTTGTTTTATAAAATGGGTCGAAAATTCGAAAACTAACAGCATTTTTCAGCGTTTTTCACGTACCTTTGTGGGTCAAGACGTCCGAAGATGTTCGTCCGAAACATTTATGTACGTCGCACTCGGAAATCCCGCACATACAGTATAGACGTCTAATTGTATAATGGGGGTTGGGTTTCCGGACACTTAAGTTCCCGCATGAAAACTTACTTATTTTACATAGAATATGCACCCTTTACCTTAAAGACTTGATATAGACTCCTCATATAGGCCTACTAGACAACATACTCTGAAAACGGCGTGAGAATTAACCTGCTAAATCGTTGGATTTGCCCTTCAAAGTGACTCCATGTAGGCGTCCGGTCCCACAACGCTTGGTCTACTGTACTGTACAAAGTGTAAGAGTCGAGTATACGTACGCCACACATGTTATGCACAAGGGAAGAAAGGCCGGCCGCGGCGCCGGCCGGCAGCAGCCCGAACTAGAAGTTGTTTACAGGATTGACAGCGCGTATGCATGCAATTCATCAAAGGAGCCGCCGCGCGCACAGACGAACGGCAATAGGATTTAACACGCAGTGCAATGGGACTAGAATAAAGGAAGCACATGTGACTCATTTCAGCGCTTCCTATTGGCTACATTCTTGAACCCATTTTATAAAAGGGAACATAGCGTGTTTGTGATGACTCCATTGATTCTGAATACAATATAAACTGTTGTGGGTTTCATACAGCGGGGGGGGGGGGGGGGGGGATGGTACTGTGATGTTAGGTTATGATGGTTCCTTATTGCAAAGCCGAATAAAGGTTTTGAGAAGGCAAACCCTGCTTTTGCAGTTTTTGCAATTTTCCACCCTTCCAGTTGGAATGTAAAAGCCACTTATTACATAAATTGAAGGGATTACATTTGTGCCTTTTCCATGTCTTCGTATCAATAAAAATTTTGTACATCTTTCCACTGTACAGATATCTTCGAGGACATTAGCAAGGACGTGAAGAAGTCCAAGTTCACCTCAAGCACAGACACAATCCTCGACAAAGTGGACAGGTCAACTGAGGTGCAGCTTGCAGAAACACAGAGGGCGCTTTTTGAGGTAAACAGACTCCCGTCAAGATTTTCTTGTCTTAATAACTTACCACTGAATGATTTTTCAAATGATGAGAAATTATTCCTTTCTGTGCTTGATTTCATTCAAACAACACCTTTTGTAGATGCCATATGAAGATAGCTAATGTTTTGTTGTTTTTTTTTTTCATTTGCAGAGGAACCAGGAAGAGGCAGAACATGAGGGCGGAGAAGAGGAAGTGGAGACTCCCCTGCCAAACCTTCCAGAACTCATGTACTACTTCGACCAGGCAGGAGTACGTAGTCCTTTTGTCCAAAATATGTTTGAAGCAATTAAAGGTCCTGTCTACCTTTGGGGGCAAAGATTTAAAAATGTTCAAGATATCACTTTTGATGCATATGTGAAGGTCAGTTGTATCACAAAACATTCTATCATATAAGATTTTTGCAATAAAGCCTAAAATATAAGGAGATGTCACTATTTTTCTCATTAAACCGTAACTGTAGACGGTTTAGTCTGAAAACATTCTTATTATAACTATTGTTCACATTTTGTATATTTAACAATACTTAACATGGATTATACTGGTTCAAATTTTTGCATTGGCTGTTTCTATCCCTAACTCACATTTTAGGACTATTTCGAAGCACTAATGCTGGGTTTTTGTTTCATCTGCAAATGGTAAACTATGCCTTTAATGAGTCAGAAATTTTATGATAGTGATTATGGTAGAGAAATCATTAAACAACATAACTTAATTTAACATCCATTTACTATAGTAGTATGGCAGAGGAACTCTACAGTGTAGTAGATATAGATGTTTTTAGCAAAGTGATTTTACTGTAAGATACTGGACCATAAAAATGGTATTTTTTTAATAGATTTCAAATATGAGTCGTAGGCATTACAGATGCTCTCCATATCCAGTAGTATCATAAGAAAGTTATGATACTTCAAAAAAGTGGTATACTTTGGTATAGCACAGTCTGTTATAACACTCCTTAAAATTTAGCGAAAGTTAAATGGCTAATGTTCCAAATGCAAACAAATGCAGCATAGATGGTCATAGAGACATTGATGTGATTAGCATTACTGTTTGTCAGTCATTCTTTATCAGAATTTATTACTTCCGCTTTGCATTGCAGGTTGGTGTGAGCAGAGAAGAAATGATGAGAATCTACCTGGCACTCAAGCAACTTGTGGATAACTACCCTCTTCAGTCATGTCGGTACTGGGGAAAGATCTTTGGTACAGAAAAGAACTACATCGTGGCAGAGGTGGAGTACAGGGAAGGAGAAGAAGAGGAGGAGGAAGAAGAAGAGGTAGGCAAGCCTTGTTATGGTCATTGGAATAAGCAGTTTTATATTTCTTACATTTTCAAATATTGTCATTTGTTTGTTGTTGTTTTTTGTTTCAAGTCATCTTTTCTTATCTTTGATATTAAACTTTCAGCATTGTTTGCTCTCTTTACAGGAGCATGAGGCAGAGGAGCCAGAGGTAGAAAAAGATGAAGAAGAGGGAGAAGGCGGTAAGATCTCAGATACTTTTCTTATGAAGCTATAATTTTGTGCCATTATATTGCTGAAACACCATTACAGTCTATGACCTCTGTTGTTTTCACTAGCATTTCATGTACTGGTAACTATATCAACACACCAAATTAACAACATGTCAGTGTATCTTGGGTATATGATAAGTTGATGAATACATTGGTGAGTGATGTCAACTTACTGTACAAAATAGTTTCCATTTGTTTGATGTGAAGCAATGAACAGTTTGTGAAGAGTAGATTCTTGTCTAAAAGACCATTTCGTTACCATTTCAAGTCGTGAGCATCGTTCTGATGAGATGAATCTAAGAGTGTCTAATGAAACTAGTGTCTGTTTCATCTGATGAATTGCAGTGGTCTCAGCCGGTAAAAGTTTCATTTTGTTTTCTCATTACTTAGACAATGCATTACAGTTCCGTTAGTTTGGAGAATTTCATGCCACCCTAGTGATTGACAACAGGTTATTATCATAATGTGTTATGTTCAATTGAAATTTCAGAGGAGGCAGAGGAGGATGTTCTTCCCAAGCCAGACTACAAGCCTCCTCCTGTCATCCCAAGGGAGGAGAACCGTACCGGAACCAACAAGAAAACATTCTTCGTCTGCAATGAACGTGAGTCTTTGAATAGAGAGCATGATTTGATTGTCCTCTTGCATAGTGTAGTTGTGTGAGTGGTCTGCAATATGCTGTGAAGTATTCTTGACATTGTCTCCGATGCTGTGAGTTTGGTGTAATCATAATGTGCAAAGTCAATGGTAGTTGAACTCAGTGCATGCAAAGATGAGAAAAATTTGTGTTACTGCCTGTATGGAAGTGTAAAGCCTATTAACCTGTTGAAGCCATGTCCCGAGTATACTCGGGCAGGTGTCTATGAGAAATGCGTGTTGTAGCCCGTCCTCAACAGGTTAAAGATGAGCCTAAGTCTTTGCCTTCTACTAAACCCTGCTTGGGTATCATAAATTCAAGCCTCATGAATGATACACATGTATTGACTGCATGATGAATCATGTTGAAAAAACACTGAAGACATTTTCTCTTGAAGTACAACTGATTATCAAGTCTACTTGAATTACTATTGTAATCCTTAATCCATCACTAACTGCCATTTGTTCTTTACTAAAAAAAAACAAAAATATCTCCAATTTAACATGCAATGGAATAATGTGAATGTTATCATACTCTGCTTTATATCTCTGTCTCTCATAGCTGGCCAACCCTGGGTCAAGCTTCCTCCAGTCACACCTCTGCAGGTTGTCACAGCACGACAGATCAAGAAGTTCTTCACTGGGAGGTTGGATCAACCGGTAAGAAATGATTTCTTGTGCAAAGCCATCAAGATTGTGGAAGCCATGCAGATTAATCATGATGAAATACACAAAGGTGCAATTAGCAAACTCAGCTGAAGTCTAATTCAAAGCAAACTGCTAGTATCTGTTGCACTGTTGATTGGAATCTCTTGTCATTTTATTGACACATAGGTGCATGCACACTGTCAGTGGCTGCAATATTGATTGTGTATATGCAGTCATAGTTTCCATTTCTGTGATTCTGTTGTAGGTGTGTTATGGTTTATCATTGTTTATCCATAATTTATCATTGTCATGTAACGCGTAAATGACACTCATAAATTTAACAGCTCAACCCCATTGGAACTTTTGCTGTTTCATCTCCTAGCCTCATGTAATCAATCTGTTGATAACCAACTTAATTTATACATTTTTCTGCAGATTGTGAGCTACCCACCCTTCAATGGAACCGAGGCCAACTACCTCAGGGCACAGATTTCCAGGATCTCTGCAGGAACCCAGATCAGCCCATTGGGATTCTACCAGTTTGATGAGGAGGAGGAAGAAGAGGAAGAGGATGGAAGTGAGTAATTTATCATGGTATCTCATCTTTTCATGCTCATTTGAGATGATGTACAAAAATTTGTATACATTGTGAAATTATGCTTATCTGAATAACTCAGAAATTTCTTGAATGTAACTCATTCATTTCAAGCAAACTTCTCAATTTCTACTCTTGGAATAGATGAAAGGTGAATAGAATAACATCGTACTCAGCAATCTGAAGTAAAATGCACATTTCTCAAGCTCTTGGTGTTGTAATACTTTTGTTTGTTTGTTTTTTGTACTATGATGTTATGACATCAAGCGTCCAGTCAATAGTGTACAATACCACCCTCTATACATTCAGGCTTAAAATGCGCATTCCTTCCTTGCATTCAATATAAATTAATCAAAAGCTTGTCTCCTTTGAGGAACAAAAGGACATTTTCCATAAAAATTTCACTCAGATGTTTCTCATTTGGCTTTTCAGCCAACAATGAGTTGGATTCAATACTAATCTGCAATAGATATGGGAGAATGAGGGATTTTGTTGAAGAGGTACGCAGCGTAAGAATAATTCATTAACCATACTGTCATGAATCTCATTGTCTCCAGACCGTGATAGCTTCATCGAGAGTCCAGACTTTGAAGGCATCCCTGTCAAGGATCTGGTGGATCCCTCTCTGGCCAACTGGGTCCACCACGTGCAGCACATACTCCCTCAGGTATTATATCTCTCAACTCTTTTTCTTTTCATCCTCACTTGTATATCCTCTGTTTAAAAAGTACCATATATATCAGTGCAGTAGCATCCTTCTTGCTCTCTACTTCATTATTTTGACTCCTGTGATGTACAAATATGCAAATGTGTACAATATTTACATCTTGAAAGTTAGGTTAAGACTGTTAGCAGCTAGCCCCCTTGTCATTTAATCATCAACTTTCGGTACAAAACTGAGAAAGTAATTTGATATTAAGGTCATGTTGAGTAGGACAAGCTCTTCACGGTGTTACTCATAACAAGTGCCATTTTGATTTTGACATTTTCTGAAAGATAGGTGGTTAAAGATGTAACAAATCATTGTCACTTTTGGTTTTGGATGCTTGATTATCCAAAACTGATCTGTGGTAACATAGTAAGAGGTGCATAAGAGTGCTGGAGAGTTAATCGATGAATCGTTTATCTCACACCCAGGGTCGCTGCTCCTGGTTCAACCCAGTCCAGCAGCAGGAAGACGACTTTGAGGACGAAGAGGATGAGGAGGAGAGGGAGGAGCCCGATGAGCCTGAGCCAGAGGTTGGACCCCCTCTCCTCACCCCCATCTCAGAGGATGTTGGTGAGTACTCAATAAACTGGAACCAATAGATTCTTCTGTGCAAAGATTTGTAAATCTTTTTCATATTGCTGTAAAACATGTTGAATATGTGTTTTGAATGTTTGGGGGTGGTTTATTCCAAAGGATGCAAATATGTGAACTTCTTATGCTGCAGACATATTATGGTGTTTGAATTTATGCTTGCTTAAAGGGACGGTATAGTATTGGTGGAGATGAGGATTGGGCATTTTGCGAGATGCCAAGAAACCCCTTATGAAATACAGTAGTACAGAGCATACCATTCTAAGAGGAATTCAATGTTTATTTAATAAAAATTGAATGGCTGAAACATACAAAAACAAAGTTAAAAAAGCCATCGTAATAAAAGGTGGGTCCCACCTTTTATTTGGATCGCTCTGTTTTGGATATCTCGGCCATTTCAAAACCAATTTTCATCAAATGAACATTGAATTCCTAGTGGAATTACATGCTCTTTCATATTTTATAAGATGTTTCTCATTATCTCAACAAAAATGTTAGAAACCTGAAGTTAGGTTCAATAAAAACTTTATGGTCCTTTTAAAGTTTCCTTGTTAATAACCATTCTGTAGAGCTCCAGTGGTTGTGTGTAAGCATTAAATACTGCCTGTAAAGAAACAACTCAAGATGTCAAATCATTGCAAATATAGTATCCGAATATAGTGATGTGTATACTTTTTCATCATGTGTGTGTTTGCAGAGATTGAGAACATCTCGCCCTGGAGTGCCCGTCTCTCTTCCACCTTGGTGCCTCAGTATGCCATTGCTGTTATCCAGTCCAACCTGTGGCCTGGTGCCTTTGCCTTTGGAACAGAGAAGTAAGTATTCAGTATTGGTTTCAGAGCAGTGGGTTCCCTATTCATTGTATTTAGTGGTTCCTCTTTTTGTTGGAGTGTCAAACTTTGTCATCAGGATGATCACTAATCTTCTGTATTGCATGGCATAATTGCATGGCATAAATTTCTTATAAAGTTACAGCCAAAAGCATAAACTGACTACACACTGAACAGTACCCTCTCTCTTACCATTGGTTTGATAATGAGTGCATAATGGTGAGAATGTGGTATACTCTCCCCGATAAGGTTTTGTTTTAAAAAGATGTACATGACTTGCATCAGAAATAAACCTTGTATTCAAATAGGTCATTCTAGAATATCAACTTTTGTTGTTGAAATGGGTATACCCAACTTATATTCAACCTGCCGGTTTGGGTCAGTCACATGCAAATAACTAGGGCCTACTTGATTATCACTGTACTGTTACACGGCACAAATGAATGAAGAAAATGTCCACATATCATGATATACCTTCTCACAATGCATAATCTAATCTTTGAATAATTTTGTTTCTCACTTTCCATCAGGAAATTTGAGAACGTCTACATTGGCTGGGGCCACAAGTACTCGCCTGACAACTACAGCCCCCCACCCCCACCCCCAGTCCAGGAGGAGTTCCCCAGCGGTCCCGAGATCACTGAAGCTGAGGACCCCACCCCTGAGGAGGAGGCTGCACTCAGGGCAGCCCAGCAGGAGGCCATGGAGGCAGCAGAGGAGATGGAGGACGAGGAGGAGGAGGACGGGGAGGACGATTAGATGATGAAAAAGGATGGAAACGCTGTTGTTAATCCACGGGGGGCTTCTGAATAAGATCCTGCTCTTTTCTCACTCTTGGAAGAAACTGAATGTCAGTGAATCTGTTTTATAGCTGAACAAGGGCCTTCAATCGAAACCAAATGTGGACAGAAGGTGAAATGACTTCCAACCTTATCATTCCATGCAGGAAATTGATTTGATTTTGTTACACGCACTGCCCAAGATGACAGAAACTCCATGATATGAAGCTGTGTATAGCAAGTGAGATGTCAATATACCCCTCAGCACTTAGATGTAATAGCCTCTACTTCAGACACATTTAGAGAAACTTTATGTTGGCACTTGTTTTTGTTCATGACAATGTTTCAGTGGAAAAAAAAAAAAATTAATTATGCCTTCCATAAGTAATTTCTACAATGAAAAGAACCTACAAATCTTCCAGGTATGGAGTGATGATGCGAATGCATATTTTGTGTTTAGCACAAATTGTACTGGCCCTCTTCCTTGACTAGATTTTTTGCAAGGTGAGAGACTACTTATTTGCACAATAGTTATTATATTCAAGGCATGAACATGGCTTGCCAGGAGTTGAATATCCCCCACCCCCCAAAAAAAAAGAAAAGAAAAAAGAAAGATGAAAATACCCAAAATGTTTTACTTTTGTGATAAAACGTACCCATGTGTACTTCTGCAGTGCAGAGAATTTCAGTGAAGACATTTTGCTATACATGTACCTTAGTATTGTTTCAATGACTCTTGCACTCTTCAGTAGAACCTAACCCGATTTCTCATTTTACATCATTTTCACAAACTTGGAGATGTTGTCATCTTGTTATTATGCCCGTCCCTAGCGAACCACAGCTATTCTTGTATTCCATCATGTAAATAGTTCTATGAAAAGACTCTCGATATATAAAACTTACTTCAGTCTTGTACATATGTAACTTATTTTGTTGCAGAAAAGAAGGCCCAAAACATAGGTTACAGACATGAACTTCCGTACATGCCATGCAGGGCACATCCAAACATTGATTATCGTGTGTGGTATTGCTTTCAAAAGGTAAAGTAACATACCTTGAGACTCGTGGCCTTTGGATTATATTTTAACAGCTTGGATTGCTTCAAACATATAAAGCCTTCAAATTGTTATCTGTTCGTATTGTGCAGTTTTAAACAATAAAACACACTACTTTCATGTATTGATTTGTCTGTAGTAGTTTGCATGTATTCTCTGTTCAAGATTTGATGTGAATGATTGGAGATTAACACCCAGTGTATGTGACATACTGTACGATAAACCCTGTCAAACCACTTTAATGTTCTCTACAATCATACCCCAGAACTTTTGATGCATTTTGCTTTTTTTTCTTTTTTTTTTTTTTTTAATCACACGTGTGTGTAATGAAGAAGTGGTATGTAGGGATGCATCAAGAGAACTGAATACATATGTATTTATATTCATCAGCCATCTTTATGAACTTATTTTTCAAGTCATCATGAGCCCTGATGTGTTCAACGTCAAAGAGTAAGGTATTTCTATAAATCAGTTTCATCTTCGATTCAAGAGATGAATTCGACTACCCGTTACTTTCATTGTGTAATTTTGATCCAAAAAATATCCCAACTTTAGTATTAGGTCTAAAAATTTTCCCTCTTAAAAGCATACTCACTATGACAACGTAATTCAATGTAGGCAGTCATGTCTGCTTTAAATACACTTGGGTCTAACAATCTGATATTACGGGGCATATCACTGTGTGTCATATAAAATTTGCAATGTGGCAAGTGTGTGTGTGTGTGTGTGTGTGTGTGTGTGTGTGTGTGTGTGTGTAGTGTGTACAACAAAGAGTAAGGTATTTCTATAAATCAGTTTCATCTTCGATTCAAGAGATGAATTCGACTACCTGTTACTTTCATTGTGTAATTTTCATCCCCAAAATATTATCCCAACTTCAGTAACATATTTAGCTCTAAAAATTTTCCCTCTTAAAAGCATCCTCACTATGACAACATCTCGATATAGGGAGTCATGTCTGCTTTAAAGGTGCATGGTCCCGGTGTTTTAGTCAAATGCGTACGCGGGCGCACGGCGCAAGTTTCCTATAGAGACCTATGCTATCGACTCCTCTTTGGCGCTTACGCTGTGGCCCACTTCCCCCGAGTCCGAAGAAGTCCGATCCACTGTAGTCAGTGGTCTGATCACAGTTCAGCTCATGATTCGGCTGAGGGGGATGACAGCTTTAGCAAACTTCTTTTGTGTCATAATAAGAAGCACATGTGCACGCACCCTAGCATTACTACAGACTGCGAGATGCGCAGAGAAGACAACGAAGGCAACATTACTTAGCAACACCTACGCGCTTTACTCTTGATGACAGCTCAACTTCGGCAATCTTCGTATCAATGCTAACGGTGATCGGCAGTATCATCAACAGCATCCTCTATACTACCGGGACTATGCACCTTTAAGTACACTTGGGTCTAACAATCTGATATTATGGGGCATATCACTGTGTATCATATAAAATTTGCAATGTGGTAAGTGTGTGTGTGTGTGTACAACAGAGTATACAAGCAACAAACAAGAAACCCTGAACACAGATGTTATTATTTTCTGCAAAAATTTGAATTCTGCTTTATTTCTTACATGGCAAAAAACAAAAAAGAAATTAAAAAAGGGAGAAAATCAACATCTACATTTCTTCTCAAATATAACCCATCAAACACACTCTGGAATAACAAAAATGTGTCAAAATGGAGCTGACAGTTCCTCATACAACTTGTATTCTCTGAAATATGGACTGAAAGAATGGAAAGAATGTGCATAAACATGAATAATGCAAGACCACCGATAACTATTTCATGTTTCAAAACTTAACCAGACCATTTACCCCTTGTCTTGAAATTTGCACCACTTCCAATCCTTTCATTATCAGGTTGTTTTGACTTATTGACACATTAATAACTCACTACTGAAGTCTGTAGACTGTAAACCTTTCCTTATCAACGTATAAATCCATGTCCATTTCTTTAAGCAAAAGACAGTTGGTATGGATTTGTTTTTTGTTTTTCATCAGTATCACTTATTTGAAAATGCTTATACAGCAGCACTTGAGCAGCCATATTGTTTATGGTCTTGAGTGAATATATTCCTGGTACTGATTCAATGTTCAGATGTCCACACAGTATGATAAATACCATGTATCACATTGACGTTTACCATGTGTCTTCCAAGACAGAATGAGAATCAACAAAAATTAAATTCATCTGCTATGAATCATCAGCAAAGATGCTTAAATGGGAAAAGTAAGAAACTTTTTAGCTACTTTCCTAAGTTCAATACATTTCCCACAGATCAAATGGTAAAAGTTGAGTTTTGAACCATCCAGTTTTGGGATTCTGTGTATGAACTACTGATTATCAGCATATATTGGAAAATATACCATATTGAAGTTTTACCCCCCCCCCCATAAAAGTCCTACACATAAATGAGTACAACAATACATCTAAAAACTGAAGGAAACATTACAAGTATTTACATGAATATACAAGTATATTGGATTACCCCAATATAACACATTTCACCAATAAATACAATTAACCTCAGATGAATCAAGACTAAGTACAAATATAAGAAAATTGTTCTATAATAAGAAATATTACTACATATATTTATCCTCCTTGAAAAACCCAGAAAAGAAGAAGAAGAAGAAAAAAAAAAAAGATAAACAAGGGTCTTGGTGCATCAGTGACTTCACAAACTTTGAAATGAGCACAAGTTGATCATGCGAGGTTAACTGTATTTACTGTGACAGAGAAGCATCTACAACTTTTGATTATCAGCTATAAAGTGTTCATGAACACCAATATGAAGAAATTTCCATAATCTGCTACTTTAATTTGATAATATTGCCACGTGATCAATGACAATTTATCAACTGGTCTCAAAATAGAGAGAACTACATCAGTATAGCTCAAGTCTCCATCTACATCATGTACATCAACTCGGATGACTTTTGAATAGGTTGACTCTCATTTATCTTCTGCACAAACAGGAGAATCAAAACTTAAGTGGAGGGTCAACTGCAGCAGATTTTTCAATATGCAGTAAGGTTGTACAGCACATCGAGTAGGAGGCCCTCTGTTGGTCAAATACATTCAGTGTACCTCGCCCTTTATGACTGAAGTATGGGACAGTAATCTACTCACTACTACTGATGTTGCAGTGCGTAAGCACTGGAATGTATTACAATTTCCTTAAAAACCTCACTTTATACGATCAAGAAAATCATACACACAGTTACATTCTACCAAGCATGAAGAAACTTCAAGAAACATATGTTGTTGCTGAAAATGATTTAGTTGAAAGATGCATATGATATGAAATGGTTGACATTGATACATCACAACTGTTCCTATCATTGGTGGAGTTAAAACAGGGTCATAGTGGCAATCCAGTAGTAGACTCATAGACAACTGCCCTTTTGAAGCGATGGTTGTGGACGCGGGAGAACAAGCAAAACCAGTCTGAGAGTTTGAAAGTCATTTCCGCAATTCTGGGTCCCACTTCACGAAAAGTTGATATGATAGCAACTCTTGCTGAAATTGTCATGGTAATGACAAGAATCCAACTTCCTGATTAGCTGTTGCTACATGAAGTTGCCATTCCAGCAAGAGTTGCTATCCTACCATCTTTTATGAAGGGGCCCTCATCTCCAACAAATAGTGTCGATGAAGCCTATGACCACCACCAGACTGGCTTGCAAGAATCACTCTTCAGGTTCCAAACAAACCACGGGGGCGGCCAGGCCAGATTTCAGAGCTTAGATCAAGTCAGCAACTGAAACAACAAAGAATACATATAAACTTCATTGATAAGCAGTAAAACAAAGTGTGCTGCGATTCCTCAAGAAAAATGCACTCTGTGATTAATACTTACTAAGTTTCATGGTGCATTAAGGGGATAGGAGTTCCGTTTTAAGTACAGGGAGACCCAGCTGCAAGCTAACTTACTACACACCACTTTTTATGAGGTGATTTTGGTGGTCCCCATTTTCCATCACAGCATTTAGTTGGGTCTCATTTTTCAGTATGTTTACGAGGTACCAGATACAACGAGGTAAAAGCAATAGTCCCACTGACTTCTTATATCTGGATTGCCCTATATTCAAATAACCATAATGTTTAATGATTCTCCCAGTTTGAAAATTGAGCTGCATGGTCAAGCATTCAACCAGAGTCTCTTATATGGTGTATACAGTGAAACCCTGTTATAACGAGGTCCGTGGGACCGGCGATATTACCTCGTTATAACCGGTACCTCGTTATAACCGTACGCATCAAAAACAAAGAAACACATAAGCACGACGTCATAATATACCCAACAATGAAAGTTAAGAACATCCTTTGCGTTGTTATTACAATTATGGATCATTATTATCGAGAGAATAAAGGGAAATTATTTGTGAATTAGGCGAAAAAGTCGGGGTTGAAATAGGTGAATTTTTTATTTTTCTTCCGAAAATCTCTTCGCATAATAGTGCACGTCATGTTCTTGAGAAGTATAGGCCTATATTATATTAAAATCACATCGTATAAAATGCGTTGTTTACCGTAACTTGCGAGGTATTTTTACGCTGTTGGTGTCAAGCGGGAATGCGATAATTTCATAAATCATTTCGGCTGTATTCTTATACAATGTATGATCGTTGCGCCCGACAGGATTAAAATGCGTTGTTTATTTTCTTCCGAAAATGTCTTCGCGTTTTGTACATCCGTTCTTGAAAAATAAGCGACAGGATTGAATTTAGAAGGTTGTGATCTTTTTTATGCATATCTGTTCCACATAGACCATTCTGAAAGAAAGAAAATCTTCATTGTGAAATGCGTTGTTAAAACTGTGATAATGAACAAACCCAGATCTATCTAAATTGATAAATGCGTTTGTTTCTTTTTCTGAACCACGACTAAGTAGCTTAACATGCGTTATTCAACTATTTTTACGCTACTGTCAACCGGCGAGATCGCGATGATTTCAGAGTAACATTCGTGCATCGTTTAGCGTAACTTGCGGGGTATTTTTACGCTGTTGGTGCCCAGCGGGAATGCGATGATTTCATGAATCATTTCGGCTGTAATCTTATATAATGTATGTTCGTTGCACCCGAAGGGATTAAAGATGCGTTGTTCATTTTCTTCCGAAAATCTCTTTGCGTTTTGTACATCCGTGCTTGAAAAATAAGCGACAGGATTGAATTTAGAAGGTTGTGATCCTTTTTACGCAAATCTGTTACTCGTAGACCATTTTGAAAGAAAGATTGTTTAATCTTAATTGGGAAATGCGTTGTTAAAATTGTGATATTGAACAAACCCAGATCTATTCAAATTGTTAAATACGTTTGTTTCTTCTTCTGAGCACCGATTAAGTAGCTAAACATGCGTTATTCAACTATATTTTTACGCTACTGTCATCCGGCGAGATCGCGATGATTTCAGAGCAACATTCGTGCGTCGTTTAGCGTAACTTGCGAGGTTATTTTACGCTGTTGGTGCCCAGTGGGAATGCGATGATTTCATGAATCATTTCGGCTGTAATCTCATACAATGTATTATCGTTGCGCCCGAAAGGATTAAAGATGCGTTTGATCTTTATCATCTGCCGAAAATCCCTTCGTATTGTATACATCCGTTCTTAAAAAAATTGCGACAGGATTGCGTTATTCAACTATTTTTACGCTACTGTCACCAGGCGAGATCGCGATTTCATTAATTATTTCGGCTATAATCATACACTCGTATTTGCTAACCAGCAAAAGAACCGAAGTCGGGACTACAAATGGAAAGGATATAATGTTGAGTTGAACACGCATTCCAATTTCCATATTTGCCACGAGTGTCGCTACATGAAAAGTTTTTGAGTGCGTTATCTTTTTTCCCTTGTTGCGCTGTGGTCTGACCTATAACATTACGCACGCGTGTGATCTCGCGAAAAAGAAAATCGACTGATTATGTTTAATAATTTAGTAGGAACATCGAATGGTATTAATGTGTTGTTTTTTTTTGCGTGGTTTAGAAGAAAACATGGAAGGAACCGTTCTCTGCAAAACGTGAAAAAGACATGGATAGCGTGAATTCGATTTTCAATGTTTCATTTGTCTCGTGTTTGAAAAGCGGCAAGTCAAGAAATGGTACCTCGTTATATCCGATCAAATTTCTTATGTTTTTCTTTATCATGATGCGCCGAAAAAGTCCTCGTTATAACCGGAATCTCGTTATAACCGAACTCGTTATAACCGATTCGTTCTGCCATAGGTTTACACGCAAAGGAAAACGGGACCGACGCGATCACCTCGTTATAAGCGGTTCCTCGTTATAACCGAACTCGTTATAACGGGGTTTCACTGTATATGAAGTTATGAAAAAAGTCTCAATGGCAAATGTAATTTGCATTCATATTTGCTTTCATATTCTCTTGTTATAATTTGTCATGATACAGTATTCAACTTCTAGATCTTGTGAAGGGAGTAAAGTGGGTATGATGGACACATGAACTCACCATTCATGGGCATCTCGTCAATTTGTGTGCTGTAATACTGCTCTATGTCCCTCAAGATGCGGATGTCGTCACTCTTCACAAAGTTGATGGCGACACCCTTGCGGCCGTATCTTCCCGAACGACCAATCCTGGAAGCGCAAAACAGAGTAAGAAATGTCACAAATGGACAACAGCACTTGCACCAAATAAAAACTGGCATCATATTCATCCATACACTTGTAAACAGAATGGCAAACAGTGCATCAGAAAGATGCTATGTATCTCCAAAACACAGACACAGAAAATGAAATCACTGCATTTCATTTCATTTCCTTTCATTTATTTATTGTTCATAAATCTATTTATTAATATCCTCTTCATACTGTCCATTATCTGTTTCATACAATTTGTAGGCTACCTTTATTTGAGATAAGCCACAAAAAAAAAAAGAACAAGCAAAATCAATTTACAAGGGGGAATGCAACAGTACACATCCTTTCAGCAAAAAAGCCGATTTCTGCATACAAATTCAGAAAAATAGAGCCATATTTGTCTAACAGAGAAGAATTCTTAAAAGACAATGTCTCCTTGCTACAGCTGGTACAAACATTCCTGTGAAACACTTTCAATCACACAACAAAGAGTGAGAGGTAGATACCTGTGAATGTAGAGCTCACGGTTGTTTGGTAAGTCGTAGTTGATGACCAGAGAGACTTGCTGTACGTCCAGGCCACGGGCCCACACATCGGTGGTGATGAGGACACGGCTGGAGTGAAACGGTAATCATGGTAACATTCATGACATTCAAGGCTGACAAACATTTACAAAAACCATCAAATTTCCATAGGCTCCTCCAGAAGTCAGATTAAGTCTGTTCAAAAATATTATTTCATGATATCTTCTCATGAAATGAAGATGCCCTAAGACTGCCACTGATTTTAAAATGTGCCTATTTGTATCTACTTAAAGGTATTTTTTTTTCTAAACACCATGTTAGATGATCACATCAAATGGCCATAACTACAATACATATTAATCCAATATCATTTCACTTGCTTCACTGATAAATTACTATTCACACAGTCCACATGTCACCATGGGTGAATTCTTCCATAAAGTCTGTGTCCATATAAAAATATAAAATATCTTTAAAAAGAAGACAGGGAAACTCTTTAAAATGAGGACCCAAAAACCACGACAATTACCTTGTTGTTCCGACTGTATCAAGGTACCAAAAACAAAGAAAAATAAAGAGTTAGGACCTGCAAGATCACCTTGTTATAAAAAGGTTTTGTTACATTCATCCTCTTTATAACTTGGTTCCACTGTACTGCCTAACAACTGCAAGTAATGTACTCAATACAGTAGAACCTCATTATAACAAGATCTGATATAGGGAGATAACTGATACAGTGCACTCCCGTTACAACGAACATGGTTATAACGAAATTTCGTTATAACCAAGTAAATCTTCTGGTCCCAAAATTATCACCATTAAAGTCTATGGTACAAAATTCGCTTATAACGAACACGGTTATAGCGAAATTTCCGTTATAACGAAGTCTTTTCCAAGCGCCACAGACAAAGAAAAACAAAAGAAATGTGCTCCGTTATAACGAAATGCGAATTGCTTTCGAAAATACGTAGCGGAACAAGCATTTATAGCGTCTCTGCATGGGTGAACGCTTCACACCACTGTGTGTTCGCTCCTTGTGTCACACACATGCAGTTTCTGAGGGGAATTTGCGTTTATTTTTGTAATACAGTTATCCCATCACATTTCACATAGCTTTGCAGTGTATGATGAGTATTCAGCAAACATAATATACGTGGTTCCTTGTTTTCGTTATGTATTGCATTTGTACGGTTATAACGAAATTTCGTTATAACGAAAGAAAACTGCCGGTCCCGAGCATTTCGTTATAACGGGAGTGCACTGTATAACAAAGTAATTTTGTACGTCCTATTCCTTTTAGATTCTTTTGTTTTTATACCAGGACCCCGTTTTATCAAAAGATAAAACTGATTTTAAATTTCCTTACCACACAGTCTGCCATAGACTTACAGTTGAAATCAACAGTTGAAATCAACTTTATTATCAATTTTAACTCTTCATAACACAGGGCCCATATATAACAAGATACCCTTACAACTGGGAAATTTCAGTGGTCCCCAGGAGCTTGTTATAATGAGGCTGCCCTGTAATAGCATGTATTCCTGACAGGTATCTCACCTCGCACCGGACCTAAACTCCTTCATGATGGCCTCTCTCTCCTTCTGGGGCATGTCTCCATGCATGGAGGACACTGTGAAGTTTGCCTCCCGCATCTTCTCTGTCAGCCAGTCCACCTGTTTGCAGGGATGGATTTCATGAAGATTCGAGATTCAAGAATATATGCCGGTATTGTCTGTTCAAAAATACTGAAATTCCCCTTCCACTGGCATTCAAAATACAAATACAGTGAAACCCCGTTATAACGAGTTCGGTTATAACGAGGAACCGTTTATAACGAGGTGATCGCGTCGGTCCCGTTTTCCTTTGCGTGTAAACCTATGGCAGAACGAATCGGTTATAACGAGTTCGGTTATAACGAGATTCCGGTTATAACGAGGACATTTTCGGCGCATCATGATAAAGAAAAACATAAGAAATTTGATCGGATATAACGAGGTACCATTTCTTGACTTGCCGCTTTTCAAACACGAGACAAATGAAACACTGAAAATCGAATTCACGCTATCCATGTCTTTTTCCCGTTTTGCAGAGAACGGTTCCTTCCATGTTTTCTTCTAAACCACGCAAAAAAAAAAACCAAACACACATTAATACCATTCGATGTTCCTACTAAATTATTAAACATAATCACTCGATTTTCTTTTACGCGAGATCACACGCGTGCGTAATGTTTTGCAGACCACAGCGCAACAAGGGAAAAAAGATAACGCACTCAAAAACTTTTCATGTAGCGACACTCGTGGCAAATATGGAAATTGGAATGCGTGTGCAACTCAACATTATATCCTTTCCATTTGTAGTCCCGACTTCCAGTCCTTTTGCTGGTTAGCAAATGCGAGTGTATGATTATAGCCGAAATAATTAATGAAATCGCGATCTCGCCTGGTGACAGTAGCGTAAAAAATAGTTGAATAACGCAATCCTGTCGCATTTTTTTAAAGAACGGATGTATACAATGCGAAGGGATTTTCGGCAGATGATAAAGAACGCATCTTTAATCCTTTCGGGCGAAACGATAATACATTGTATGAGATTACAGCCGAATTGATTCACGAAATCATCGCATTCCCGCTGGGCACCAACAGCGTAAAATAACCTCGCAAGTTACGGTAAACGACGCACGAATGTTACTCTGAAATCATCGCGATCTCGCCGGATGACAGTAGCGTAAAAATAGTTGAATAACGCATGTTTAGCTACTTAATCGGTGAATTTGAATAGATCTGGATTTGTTCATTATCACAATTTTAACAACGCATTTCACAATGAAGATTTTTCTTTCTTTCAGAATGGTCTACGAGTAACAGATTTGGGTAAAAAGGATCACAACCTTCTAAATTCAATCCTGTCGCTTATTTTTCAAGCACGGATGTAAAAAACGCGAAGAGATTTTCGGAAGAAAATGAACATGCAACGAACATACATTATATAAGATTACAGCCGAAATGATTCATGAAATCATCGTATTCCCGCTTGGCACCAACAACGTAAAAATACCCCGCAAGTTACGGTAAACGACATACGAATGTTACTCTGAAATCATCGCGATCTCGCCGGATGACAGTAGCGTAAAAATAGTTGAATAACGCATGTTAAGCTACTTAGTCGGTGTTCAGAAAAAGAAACAAACGCATTTAACAATTTGAATAGATCTGGGTGTGTTCATTATCACAATTTTAATGAAGATTTTCTTTACTCTGAAATCGTCGCGATCTCGCCGGATGACAGTAGCGTAAAAATAGTTGAATAACGCATGTTTAGCTACTTGATCGGTGTTCAGAAGAAGAAACAAACGTATTTAACAATTTGAATAGATCTGGATTTGTTCATTATCACAATTTTAACAACGCATTTCACAATGAAGATTTTCTTTCTTTCAGAATGGTCTATGTATGAGGAACAGATCTGTGTAAAAAGGATCGCAACCTTCTAAATTCAATCCTGTCGCTTATTTTTCAAGAACGGATGTACAAAACGCGAAGAGATTTTCGGAAGAAAATAAACAACGCATTTTAATCCTTTCGGGCGCAACGATCATACATTGTATAAGAATACAGCCGAAATGATTCATGAAATTATCGCATTCCCGCTTGACACCAACAGCGTAAAAATACCTCGCAAGTTACACCAATGTACGGTAAACAACGCATTTTATACAATGTGATTTTAATATAATATAGGCCTATACTTCTCAAGGTGCATAACGTGCACTTTTATGCGAAGAGATTTTCAGAAGAAAAATAAAGAATTAACCTATTTCAACCCCGACATTTTCGCTTAATTCACAAATAATTTTCCTTTATTCTCTCGATAATAATGATCCATAATTGTGTAATAACAACGCAAAGGATGTTCTTAACTTTCATTGTTGGGTATATTATGACGTCGTGCTTATGTTTTTCTTTGTTTTTGATGCGTACGGTTATAACGAGGTACCGGTTATAACGAGGTAATATCGCCGGTCCCACGGACCTCGTTATAACGGGGTTTCACTGTACTCAAACTTGGCACAAAGATCCGACTCAGGGTCTGACCTGTATCAGCCAACATCAGCATACATCTACTCATATCCTGCCAGTCCTAGGGAGCCTATTCAGCCAGCCCTAGGGAGCCTATTCAATTTTCAGAAATGTTCTTCTTTCAAGTTGTACCTGTCAATAAATGAACTCATTCATATTATCACTGACATTGTAATTTGAACATTTGGCCACATACAACCTTTCACTGTAGCATGGATGACTAGCCTCATCTCATTTAGATTGATAGAATTGCCATTTGCTCAAAATGCAATTCTTATGCTGGAGTGAAAAAAAAAAAATTCAACTTTAGATATATGATGAGCCCAAGAATCGACCACGCATGCTCTGTGAGTTAATGCCATTCTTTGATATTATCCCTATTTCAAATTTGACATCCCCAATCAGCACATGCAGGCTGCTATCATGAACCAGATGACCCATACCACCAAATAATACAGAGATTTTTCATATGCCAGTGGATGCACTTTTAATTATGCACATCAGCGCTAAAAAATAGCTCATTTAATACCTCAATCATGACCAAGGAATGATGCTCTTGGGTTCTCCACCCATCCTAGGTCTCGCAATGTCCTCTCACAGATAACAAATCCGTATGTTATCTTCATCTCAAGTCATCTTGTTTGTTTACCATCTTAATCAACATAGAAAATAATCATGAAATATGTCCATTACTACAAAGTAGCCGCATTACCATTATTTGACATTTTGGTGGTATGTAGTGTAGTATTGACTACTACTTGGCTATGTTGGACCTTTTGTGATTGATTGCTTAAAACAGAGCAGTTTCTCACCTTCCTCTTTGTGTTACAGAAGATGACAGCCTGTGTGATGGTGAGTGTGTCGTAGAGGTCACATAACGTGTCAAACTTCCACTCCTCCCTCTCGACTGCCACGAAGAATTGCTTGATTCCCTCCAGCGTCAACTCATCACTGTGGAGATTGTACACAGAGAAATATATATGTATAATATATTTTTTTTTTTTTTCAGACACAAATCAACCACACATATTATGTCCCCAAAATATGTGCAAAAGTTATGTAACTGTCTTTAAAAAAAAATAAATAAATAAATAAAAAAATTCCCTTGTCCCCTTTTTTGTCATAAGCAAAATGTGAAAAAAAGTTTGAAAAAAAAAATCATTATTGAAATGTACATGCAACTGTAAAATACTAACAATGTTATCAACTTAGCTATTGACATGACACAAAAGAATAACGCATTGTACAGAAAACAGCAAATATCTGCTGATGGAGGACTTCCTTCACTAAACAAAGATATGACAAGTGGTCGATGATATAAAAAATGTATGGGCTAGCTCTTCTATTACACCAAATTTTTGTCTTATCTCATAAGTGCACATTATCATATATTCAAGATCTGTGAAATCTTGAGAGAGCGGTAATTGATGTTGTGGCGACTGATGCTATGAGAGATGAACACGCGCTGCCAACTGACCGTTTGACGAGGATTCGGATCGGTTCCGTCATGAACTTATTGGTCATCTCGAGGATCTCGTGTGGCAGGGTGGCACTGAAGAGAACAACCTGAGTGGCCGGTGGGAGGTAGCGATAGACATCATAGATCTGCTCCTTGAATCCTGGGAGAAAAAAAGGGAGATGATTAATGCCTGTCAATATTTGAATTTTGAAATCTCAAAGTTTTAGAATCTCAGGGTTTAACAATAAATGACATTTTATGTCTTTGATTCCATATAAAAACGAATCATTACTGTTCAGTTCGTTGTGTGCTCGACAGAACGGCATGGACACATGCGAAGCTCATGTTATTCTTACATGCATCGAGTAGTTTGTGTGCTCAGCATTAACAATTATTATGAGAAAACAATGGAGAGGATTAAAATTTAAGTACAGGCAACTACTATTACAACAAAGTCCTCAGGACCGGCAGTTTTCTGTTGATATATCAAAATTTCACTATTAGCTGATGACATAAAGATATAGAGATGATAATTTTGGACCGTGAACTTTTACATTGTTGTAACAACATTTTCGTTATAACCCTGTTCGCTGTAACAGAAGTGCACTGTATATCAGGAAGTATGTTGCGCTAACTTTCAATAGCTGATCATTGCCTTCCTACCTTTGTTCAGCATCTCATCTGCCTCATCAAGAACAAGCATCTTGATGGAGCGTGTCCTCAGGTTCCTTCTCCTGATCATGTCTGCCGGGAACCAACAAAAATTGTGCTTAGTAGTGACATATCAATCATTATTACACATCTTCACATTTCTTTTCATACTATGTCTTCAGTAAAGAAACCAAGTCTTTGTTTTGTGGTAGCACTCTCTAATTGTTTAGGAACACCTGAAGAGATTCTTGTCATTTGATTGGTTGTTTGACATTGATCATTCTGCCCATTTCACTATGACGTCATCATCCGTGCAATTGTGTTTTACCTTGCAATTTTGGATCCATACGATTTGGTCCATTGCACGCTCGTTGAGAGCCTGTCACACTACGCACTTGCATTTGCAGCAAAGAGTATCGTTGCAGTGTGTGTATGCGACACACAGGGCGCTAGCGTAAAGCTCTCAGTGAGCGCTCTCGCGATCTCAGATATTTTCTTGTTTTCTAAATTAATAAACATCAAATGACAAGGATCTATTTTAGACGTTATATAAAACAAATAATGAATGTTTTTCATTCGTGCAATGGACAGAATATTTTATGAGGTGAAAGATGAAATGTTTGATCCATTCAACGAGGCTGCACCTCGTTGAATGGATCATTTCATCTTTCACCTCATGAAATATTGTGTCCATTGCACTCATAAACATTCATTATTTGTATACTATGCACCCTAGGATTTCTTCTGCTCATCACATTGACAAGAAAACACACATAACTGTCACTCAGCAGTAAACTCAGATTACAGAATTGTACATCAGTGATATATGTTCCCAGATTTCTTTTCCTTGTCATGCATGCAGTATGGAAAATCGTTGTTTAGCCATAACACTTGTTGATTATTTATACATACATTCAGATTTCTTTTTTTAATGTCTGCAGAAAGGAAACACAATTTTTTTTTTAGAGCAACATGGATTCTAAGAGTTCTTCCCCCAATCTTGTCATATGAGGAAAAAAGAGAGAACAAAACACAAATACGGTTTGGCAGTACAATTTTGACATGTCACTGCACACAAATGAATTGTTTTAGTGGTATTGTTGCCTTAATAAGAAAAAAAAAGTAACAATAATTGGTCAAGGTAAATCAGTTAATATGAGCCTGAAATCTGCAGACTTATCAAACATTAATTTAAAAATACCTTCAGGATCTGAGCAGAATGCAACGAGGACAGTGTTGAGCTCACTTACCAAAAACCCTTCCAGGAGTTCCAGAGACGACGTGTTGCCCAAAGTCCAGCTTCCTGATGTCCTCTCCGACATTGGTGCCACCGATGCACGAATGGCACTGGACACTCATGTAATCACCAAGGGCTAGGATTACCTGCATTTATTGATGGCATATTACATGTACATGAATGAGTAGAGTACCTCAATGTATCGACAATAAAACTCATTGTATTACCACATTTTTCTTTCTGCTTGTTTGCATCTTCAGAACAACCCCAAAACATTTACTTGTCACTTATGAGAAATCTTCTGTCCTATGAAAGAGGCGATGAAAGCTCTTTTTTTTTTCTTTACTTAACCATTTTAGATACACATAGTGACATTCAACTTTCCCCGATGAAGGAGAATATCTCTCATTCTATCTGTAGTCAATGTAATTACTAACAAAGAGATGAACACTGCTTATGAACATCAGCACAAGGATAGGTAAATTGTAGGGTCGAGGGAGATCTGGAGGTACTAAGTGAAATCTGCACTTAATATTTAATAAACAGGCTTAACTCTGTATCAAACAGAAATAGTCTCACCTTTGAAATACTCATGACAAATCACTTTATTCATGCTCTCAGCTGAGAATTCAGAACTGATCACAAGTCCAACATTTCTATCACTAGTGCAGTCAGGTTGTCAAACACTTATCCACACTTCTTGCAGCAATGAAGGCATCTCTGGGTTCAATTATTTAATTTCAAAGCAGCCTATAGAAAGTCAATTCTCAATTCTTGTGACATCACATGAGAAGCAGCAACACACGCTTCTTACCTTCTGTATTTGACCAGCCAATTCTCTCGTAGGTGACAGGATCAGTGCTTGGGTTTCTCGAACCTACAATGTGAACATCAAGAAGGCTTCATGAAGACGGCTATATCTAAAGTCTGCAAATACCACACAAGTGCATCATCAAACACTACACACAATACAAAGCATTCAAGTTTCATGAAAAGCTACTCAAGACAAGAATTTAAGTTCATCCCATTCAAATTTCTACGGTGATCACAAAAGATGTAAGGTAAGGTAAAGAGATTACATAAGTGAGATATTATCAGTGAATGAAATGTGACAGGATCTGCCAACACTACAGAACTCTCTTCTAACGCATAGCATATCCAACCTCTCTTACATATATTCCCTCCGACACATTTCTTTCATAAGGGTTACCACCATTACTGATCTACTCTCAATTTGGCTTGGACATGTAAAGTTGAAGTTGCATTCACTAAATGCCCCAAAACAGCAACATCAAATCACACTCATTAATTCATTACAGTAGAAAGCCTAGTCAAAATATAATTGTGATTAATGTGTATTGCTGTTCACTGTTCATGCATCAATTATTGTACCCATCAATTCTGACAGAACTCGGGGACAACTCATAAACAAACCTGGATGTCGAGGCATTGGAGAATTGAGATGGAAAATGTGGCTGTCTTTCCTGTACCAGACTGAGCTCTGTTGAAGATCGAACAGGAAATAAAGCATGAAATGTTTTTACCAAGAGTCAGATTGACATTGGTGCAGAATTCAGTTACATGGCAGATGAATACGAAGGACACATCACAGAATGGGATGACTAACTGCTACATGATCATTTGGTTTGTTGTCCATGTAATGTCATAAATGCTCCCAGGCAGGAAGATGGTCATTTTTTTTTTTTAGTTCCATGTACAGATGAGGCTTGCACTAGCACTAAATTTTCATTTAAGAGCACTTTATATTTGAACAAACTGACAAAAACGCATCATTTGGAAGATCTGTGTTCAGAACATTTAGTTTTATATCTTACGGTTTTGAAATCACCTATTTCAGCAAATTTTATGATGAGAAAATGGGTACAGACTTAGTATCAACACATCCACTTAAATGTCAACCCATTGTAGAGTTCTCAGGCATGAAAACACAAAGCAAAATGATCTTATCATAATGACCTCTTTCAACCCCTCTCAACAATCTCTATTCCATAAAGAATGATCACTCATTTAATGTGTACCGTGGTGCACTTTAAACGAAAGCAGGGTTGAAGATCAAGTCTGGGAGAGAGTACAGTGTATATAGGGAAGGTGGAAAACTTACTGTGCAATGACATCTCTACCCTTGACAACTGGTTTGATGGCTCTCTGCTGAATGGCTGAGGGCTTCTCAAATCCTGGAATATGGAAGAGGAAAATGGAATAGAAACTATGACAATGATGCATGTTTTATCTCAGGAATGAAAACATGTACCTTGGCTATGGGTAAACTCGGCCACTTGTAATGCGCGTGCTGGGGGCTGAGTTTACCCACTAGGCCGAGTTTACTCATAACTACGGTATACATACTTTTAAAAAAAAAGTGGTTGTTTTTTTCTCTTTAAAGGATATGTTGGGGAAATTTATAGTGCATCTTTTTTTTTTTTGCTGCCTCCAATTGAGATCAAGTTATCAATACACACAAACAACTAGAGATCCCAACAAAGTTAGCGCTCGTCATTCAGCACTAGATGGCGCTCTCGCCTGCACACATCATTTTCTACGCACACAGTGCTCAACTTCTGAGCCCATTCGCGATGATTGCTAGCTGTATCAGTTACTGTAAAACGAGGAAATTTCGCGTGTATTTTAATTTCGCAAATTTCGCGAGCGGCAACATTCGCGAAATTAAAATGCACGCAAAAGTTCTCGTCTACACAATATGCATTGGATGCCAGTGCCAAGTTGCAAAAATTTCATGCTGCGAGAAAGGCCGTTGGCTCCAATTCGCGAAATTTTCATGCCGTGAATATATTGTGTTTTACAGTATGACAGGGGTGCAATATCATTCTTTTCAAAAGTAATATGGCTGTATGGCAAACAACGTATTCAAATCATAAACCTGAACTACTTTGTGGGTTTGTGTCTGCTACCTAACAGTTACCGCTAGTAGCCCGACGAGGATGATCTCTTCAGCACGGCAAGTCGAAATTTCGCACTTATTTGTTGTGACCTTTGGTGTATTTTGTACTTTTCTAATCCACATTGCGCAAAACATGGCAGTAGGCCCTATCGAAACAACACTTTTTTCAAAATTGAAATGTTTTCTGAATTTTTGAAAGAAAGATTTATCGACCTCACGTATGCGCATGTGTTGTTAACAACAGTACAGATGTTGTGTGATTTATGAATCATACGACTGCCATTCCTCGTAAGCATATGCTGCGCACTGGCTCAGCATTAGCTTGACCAACAAGCATGTCTAATTCCACGAAAAACTTCTCATTTATAGTAATGACATTTGCTGGGTCAGTTTTCACTTCTTAGACACCATTGATACATACGCTATTGCGACGGTTTCAATCGTTTTGGTTAAATGCAACTTCGACCCAGTTCCCCCCCCCCCCCCCCCCCCCCGCATAAAAATGGTTATTATTTTTTCCAGCACGGTTTTCAAACCAATCTGGAAAAAATATATACAGGATTAATCAGTAAACATTTTGACTCACCTCTTCCACTGTTTCCTCCTGTTTTCTGGTTGTTTCCTCCACTTCTTAGCAGCGCTCCCCAATTCATCGCCGCCTTCGTTTGAAAAATGACCGCACGAACGTCTATGGCAAGCCAAATGCTCATTCACAATAAGTTAGATTTAGCGCTCGAACAACTTACTAATACTTTAGTCAATAAATGTAAGTGTACCGATATAGTGATTGTATGGAGCATTTGGCTTGCCATAAGACGTTTGTGCGGTCATTTTTCAAACGAAGGCGGCGATGAATTGGGGAGCGCTGCAAAGAAGTGGAGGAAACAACCAGAAAACAGGAGGAAACAGTGGAAGAGGCGAATCAAAATGTTGACTGATTAATCCTGTATATATTTTTTCCAGATTGGTTTGAAAACCAAGCTGGAAAAAATAATAATAACCATTTTTATGCGGGGGGGAACTGGGTCGAAGTTGCGTTCAACCAAAACGAATGAAACCGTCGCAATAGCGCAGTATCAATGGTGTCTAAGAAGCGAAAACTGACCCAGCAAATGTCAGTACTATAAATGAGAAGTTTTTCGCGGAATTAGACATACTTGTCAGTCAAAGCGCTAGTGAGCTCTCTACATATCTTACGAAGATGGGCAAATCGAAGCCGCCACTACACAATGGGGAAAATCATGAATGCCAAAAGTTAGTAAAATGCTAGATTTTTTCGAGAAAACAGACAATTTGGCTGATTTAAACACTATGTCCATATTATTACTAGACCCCTACACATACTTGATCTCATTTCATGACTTGGTGTAGTTATGTAGAGCATCTCCTTATGATTTTCATAATGATAAACGCCAACTAACCTGCTAACGTTAGACCCATAATTAGACCAATAAATATGACATTTTTTGCACTCTAAATTTACGGAGTATTATTCATAGATGATTACATAATGTAGCAATGGAGCCCCTAGACCAAGTCTGTAAAGACACGAGCGATTTTAAGGGCAAACGGAACTGTATTAATGGACTTAAGTGGTTTGGAATTTAACTGACAACTGTCAATTGGCATTCACAATCAATGTGCACACGTAACGTTACGTAGGACGTACAGAAGCTGACCGGTAATATCATACCAATTCTTCTTCATATGTTTTAATGCGATATTCTCACGCCTAACATTTCATACACATGTGCACGATATGCAAAGCTTTAAAATTGAGAAAATCTTACCATATGCATAGATGCCTCGAAGAAGATCTTCTTTCAGATTCAGAGAATCAAAAGTCGGCGTTACATCGACTTCCTCACTTGTCTCAAAAGTGAGATTCTGGTCGTCCTGTGACAGTACGCGTCTCGTCGTCATTTTTATTTTTTACCACGGTAGACGAATAAAATTATGATTAGCGCCCTCACATCACCAACAACGTACATTGTTGGGCGCAGCGAAGAAACCTGTACCAGTCAGTGGTCAGATCACAGACCGCAAAGAGATTTTTCTCCTCACTGGGGAAAATCTCTTTGTCAGACCGCAACACCCTGAAAAGCCTTCTCATTTATCGTACGCGTATGCATGGACCTTGCGGACATGAATACGTAATGAGCTGGAAGACCATATTTTTAGAGTCCCTGTAAATCTAAACGACATTACCAATCTTCCTGATTAATACATCGATAAAAAGCTGAAAAGTTGTACTTTGATGACATCCGACTACTTGAAAGGTTGTGACATATAAAATATACTGAACAAGGAAATTATAAAACATAAAATTTGCATATTTTTCATTTTTCTTAGCGGGTACATTAGAACAATGAAATAAACGTGGACCAAAATCGAAGAGGTATGAAATGAAAGAGGAAATATCATACTATGGAAATATGATGACTTCATGTGGACTGATTATTGGAACGGGTCAGGTGATCGAATAAATCATTGCGTTGTACAGTTAATTTTTGACGAGATTTCAGTTTGCCGCGAATACGCGTTTCTGATTGGTTAATTCCCTCTGAGTGGAGAGTTGAAACAGTTGGTCAGCGCGGAAGGACAGTAAACGTGTGCTGTACATACAGTAATACTCGGTGTGTAGATAAAAGTGTAGGACCCTATGAGTGTGTGTGTGCGCGCGCGCACGATGTATGTATACGCGCTCGGGCTAAGATCTCCACGTCAACAACAAGAACAACACTCCACTCTGATCGACAGCTCAACTTTGGCTTGGACTTTGTTTACTCAGCTAGCAGTAACTGTTGCATTAATGAATGGCTCATTATTAATCAATAATAAAAGATCTAAAACTTATTGTGCACACATAGTTCTTTGGGGATCTCTATTGTGAATTACAATAATTATTCCATCTTATTCCACTGTATACATCGCTGAGTAATTTAACTTATGATACCCTGAGAGCACACGTCGAGTGATGCATGCATGTATCTCAAATTGCCACTCCACGATTTTCACTCGACGAGACTTTCAATTTTTATAGTTTTCTAAGCGAGGGACCAATTCAGTTCTTACTGTGCTATTATAACAAGAATCTCTAGAACGTTGGATATCAGTAATGAGTTGATTCAACTTTGGAACGGGTCGGGTGATCAATAAATAGACAGCCTTGTCATGATATGTTCTAGGATCGTTTTAAAAAATGTCAGTAGGATGCGGTGATAAGAATAACGGTATCATAAGTTCATTTCACATGATATAAGCATTAAAAGGTCTGATAAATATCAAATATTCACAAATCATGTCAATTAGTCACGGAGAGTAGATCTTCATGTCGTCAATAAATGAATCTCGTAGACCATGCACTTTGTCTCTGAATTATCTCGCAAGATCTCGGGTGTTGAGAAGGACATGCGCAAAAACCTGCGAGTACGATAAATTTTTGATTTGAGCTCATTAACAGCAGCGTTGCGGTCTGACTGTTGTACTACTAACATGTTCCGTCGATTATGTACGATGTACTTGTATCAGGTGTATGTACCACCGAGCTCTCTTTGTACGTAAAGGTACCGAGTTTGAAATAACCCCTCAAAATAAGTTCTGCAATTAAAGTTTGATATATCATATTTTTCTCATCCGGGCATCACCTTCATTAAGTATGATATTATAAGAAAGCCTGATTAATTATCTTTAAAATGACACCTCACTTGCTACACTTGCTATGATTGGGTGTTCTTGGAATGTGCAAAACAGCCGAGTATGGAGACAGATCAAAAGTGAAAAGTAGCAACAATTCTGCTATTGATAATGTACAGTTTTGATAAAGAAAGGCCACTGGAATTAGCAATGCTGAAATGAGATGAAATTCCCATTTCCTAAACATTAGATGACTGTTTGGTCAACCTTTAGGCCTATGTTTAATTTTAATCTGCACATACTAGTGCAGTTTTTAATTAATGGATGAAGCTTTTATAGCTGGAATCTAATGATAATCTCACAATGCACTTACTTTTCAAGCACATTTCATCCCTGAAACGACAAAGCAAATGGAAACAATACCGTTTGACATAACATGTTTGCTCTATTTTGCAACATTCCACTTTTGACTTTTCCTCATACTCAGTCGTACTGTGCATTCCAGGAATGCATAATGTGAACAAGTGAGTTGTCGTTGTAAAGAAAATTAATCAGGTTGTCTTATGATGTCACACTGTGAATGAAATGATGTAGTTTTAAGAGAAATATGATACATCAAATTGGAATTGCAGGACTTTTTTTGAGTTTGTTTACACTGTAGGCTCTACATAATAGACTTAAGGCCTACTTAGCAATTTCTCCGTAAATTAGCTTTGAGGATTTCAACGACTTTCTTTTTTTGTGTGCAATATCCCGCTACAAATCTTTAATATCAAGGTTAGATATGATGGAGAATCTGAAACTCTCCATTTCCACCATATTCAGCTCTTTTAGATTTATTTTGGCACAGTATTGTTCTAGCATCAAAAGATGTGCGTGTCTATAACTAGTTTCAAATCATATCGAACTTTTTGTCAGTGTCAAAGAATGAAAGCATTATACTCGAGTTGCCTACATGATTTTCCGAGGAAACCTTAACCTTCATGTTGATTTACTTTCCACTTAATCGCAAGAGAAAAGTAAAAACAAGCAAACAAACAACTCAGTGTAAAACAAAGAAAGATCCGGAGAAGGACGAAGCGAATCAGGAGGTAGTGCATGATAGAACAAATCAGTCGATGAATACTGGCGTCACAACTTTTTGAAATAAAGCAATCACTATCACTATGAAGGATAGACTATTTATTTTCAAACTGTCACTACAGTGAAATTTGGGACAAGATTTGGACATCTTTCCATAAGTTTTGTTTATAAGATTTGTTTTTGGTCCCCCATCCCATCCCCCCACATCCGCACCAAATTTTCTTGTGATTTAGACATCAAATTTGGTATACAGTTTGCAGATTTACATCCATTTGTCATCAAAAGTTGGACAATGGAAATCGGTCGATCAAATTACAATAGAAATGGAGAGTTGCCAAAAGCGTGTTTCAAATGTACTAATCGCGCTTTAAATGATCGTTATTTCATTTAAAATTATGAAAATTCACTTTTCAGTTTCATAATTCATTCAACCTTTTTATTTTTACCATTAAATATAATCAAGTGAAAGCGTTTTAGTCCCCTTTAAGTGCTTCAGAAAACTTTCTCAACGTCAAGACCAACAACCATTATTTTTATGCTATAGCAGTGGCAGATCCAGGGGGAGGGAGGTGCACCGAGTGGGCCCCCTACAATTTTGTTTTGTTTTTGTTTTTGAATAAAAGAAATTAAAAAAATGAAAAAAAAATGCATGAAATCGCACGATGATCATTTTCAGCCGATTGTAGTGGCACCAGAAAATTGCGTTTAAGCTTGTTTTTTTCTTCTTTTTGTTTGTCAGCTGATTAAACCCTGAAAAGATTACAGAAATATAAACTGTTTAGCCCCCCCCCCCCCCCCCCCCCCCGTACGGAACTCCTGGATCCGCCCCTGTCCAGTCATGGTGTTTCACTCTGCAGACCAATGGTGTTACCGATGTATGGTATATCTGCCGAGTGGTTGATCCACGTGTAAACGTACGTACAATGCATATTAAAGGGATCGTATAGCTTTGGTTGAGACCTAATTTCAGGTTTCTAACATTTTTTTTTTGTTGAGATAATGAGAACCCTCTTATGAAATTTGAAAGAGCATGTAATTCTATGAGGAATTCAACGTTTATTTGATGAAAATTGGTTTTAAAATTGCTGAGATATCCAAAAACGAGCAATTCTTGGTGTGGGACCCACACTTTATTAGATATAATCAAAACAATGGATGGCCTCGAAGTTAAAGGGATGATACGATCGCTTTGTTTTACTTTGTTTTTGGATGTTTCAGTCATTCCAAACCCGATTTTCATCAAATAAACTTTGAATTCCTTTTAAAATGGTATGCTCTGTACTATAAAAATATCATAAGTGTTTTCTTTGTATCTCGCAAAAAGTTAAAAGCCCAATTCTCATCTCTACCAATACTGTACCATCCCCTTAACTTCCATCCATTGTTATGATTATATCAAACTTTGAATACCTGCACCTACCTCTCTCTCTCTTTAATGTTTGAAATACTGCTAACCATGATGGAGTACAAACTAGGAAACGGAATTTCATGAACCTCTGTTGCATTTAATATTCATTGTTACCTGCAAACAGTCAATACGACATTCTGCTTTGGGAACCAGATGATAACAACATCACGAAAAAACGTGGAAGAAGAATCCATTACTGAGCTATATGGCTGTTGCATAAAAAAAGTGTCATGTGTTACGAAAAGTACAATTTATTTATAAGGGGGAAAGAAAAAACAAAGGTTTGCGAAAGAAGAAAAATTTCCTCTAAGCTTCATGCAGGTAAGAACAACCTACTGTCATAAAAAAAAAATGCATAATGAAAAGATGCTCTTTATACTTTCAGAGTATTCACAAGCTTGTTTTTACATCTTTCTCGCGTATTTCATTAAACGCAAATATATGCAAACTTAAACTGTATTAATCATCATAAGAGTTACATGATTATTGAAAATATAAATGGTTTAAGTATTAAGTCTGCATTATACGAGGAAATGAGTGTTGTAACAGCAACAAGTCATTCTTAATTGAATCACTTTGTAATTTCATTTTTTTTTTTAAATCCAAATTTAACTTAAACAAAAACTGCTTATAATAGGCTCCTGCATCCCGGGTCTTTTTCCACTAGTATACAATGACAAATCTATATTATTTGAATAAAAGTAAGCCCTTAGTAGCGGATATATATCGATTGGTTAAAACGGATTTTTTTTTTCTGTGAATGTAATACTCTTGCGTTTCATTGTTGATCAACAATTTATATGAAAGATGCAAAATCTCTCGCTGATTCCATTTCATTGTTTTTAAGCTCGAGTGCAGTTTCCGAAATTACATACGCATGCACACACAAACACACACACACACATTTTTATTGAATATATGTATATATATATATATATATACATATATATATATATATATATATATATATATATATATATATATATATGTATATATATAATATATATATATATATATATATATATATATATATATATATATATATATATATATATATATTTATAATACACACGCAAATATTGTAGTCGTTTTTCTTTTACACTCAAGGAATGTGCAAACATAGTTCAAAATAATGTCATTTCATCAATATTAAGCTTTGAAATGACTTATTTCCGTAAACAAATAAACAAAAATCGTACAAATCCCAACATGCATACACCCTTGTCGGTACTTAAATACAAAAAGTCTTCTACGAGTTTGGTGTACGAGTTCACGTCTATGTCGTTAGTCCAAAAGGCGAGAGTCAAGCTGGTCAATCCGTCTTGAACCGCACGAAACCTGATTTAACCCAATTCTTTTAAAAGTCATCATTGTAACAAAAACATACTTATGCAACTTTGCCTCTTACACTGCGTATTTGGGGCTTTAAGCCAAATTCACAGATGCAGATATTTTGCCGTTTGATCTATTCCACTGCCCCCATTTATTCATTATTTTTGCCCCCATCCTTTTATTTCCTCTCTTTATCGAAAGGGGAAAAAGGCATTATAAATCACAAAGGCATGTTACCCGTAACAACTATACAATGAATGTTTGCAATAATGTAATAAAATGTAGGTTGCAACATGGAGGTCTCTGTCCTATACCTCCCTTGTTGAGACGTATAGTAGATAGGCTTACATTGATTTGAATCACTTTATTACGTACAAAGGGGGTAACAAAAAGGGCAGCAATATTTATTGCAAAGTTTCACGTCGACATAACTGTCGAGCATAACGATAAACAAAGAAAAGGAACTCAAATTTAAGGAGGCGAGAAGCACATAGCGGAATAATGTCAGATAGAAATGGATGTTAAAAAAAATATAAGAGAGCAATTTGAGAAAGCAGAAAGGATGTTTTGAGTACAAACAGACTTGAACTGAACTGACAATTAAGGTTAATGTAGCAAAGATGAACTACTGTTGTTTTTATTGTTCTCTTTAAACAGTATGACATAATCTTCTGGCATACACTAGTATTTTAATTCAAGATTAATGATCACCCAAAAAAGTTTCCAGTACGAAAACTGACAAAAAAGAAATCAACTTAGTGAGCAATTTGTACAGTTTTCAAAGCTGTTTTTAGATAATGCTTCGTCAGCACATTCTTTATCTGACTTTGCTAAACTTCACTGATGTATAAAACTCCTGCATTCGCTGAATCTATGTTTTATATATATATATATATATATGTATATATGTGTGTGTGTAATTTTATACACACTCACTCATATATGATATATATTGGTAGATTCTCCTTTAATTACGAGAAATTCACTTTCATTATGTCACCAACTTCGGAATCAACATGGCTCCATGCAGTGTATCAATGCCAGACTTCATCTATTCCTACGGGTTTCCCGATTAAAAAAAAAAAATGAACACAAAATAACATTGCACTGATAAGAGCCACAGCGTCTTCAGCGGCCGGGTGCAGCTCAAGATTAAATACTGTTTTCAGCAATCGCGCCAACAATGCATTTCTGTCCCGGTTCATTTATGATGGTTCTATCAGGAACACAAAGTTGCAATGAATGCGGTCAATGCGGCAACCAATCGATAGTGAACAGCGAAAGTTGTTGCCATGGTACCTGCAAATACTACAAGTTACATAATTATTATTATTATTATTATTATTATTATTTAGGGAGTAATTCACGTATTTTGTTTTGTTTTGTTTTTTTTGCACGTCGTCCTAATTTATTATTATTTTTTTTTTATCTATGGTCGGGAATCAATCACTGTGGGCTTGAATTCATTCGTTTCTGCACATTGCCCGGCCGGACGAATGAAGTTCGATAGAAAAACACCTATAAAAAAGTGCATAAAATAGGTGTATGTGTTCGTTTGTTAGTTAGTTTATGTGCGTGTGTGTGTGTGTGTGTGTGTGTGAGGGTGTGTGTGTGTGTGTGTGTGTGTGTGCGTGTTTGTTTATATTTGAATGTCTGTGTACTTCATATAAAATATTTCATTCACATTTGTTTAGTGACAGGAGATATTGTGTTTTGTATATTTAGTTTTATTGTACATTTGAATATGTTTTGTAAATTTTGTATTTTGGAACATGCACGTAGAATCATTCAAGTGTATTCCCTGACAAGAGAGAGAGTATGTTTTGTGTATTCATTTTGTATATTCAAACATTGAACTTGAATGTATTGCAACGAATGAAATCGAAATAAATCAAAAAATGGAGAGAGAGAAAAAAAAAAAGCATTTGTTCCTGTGTTCGTTTCGCTGGTCCTAGAAAGCCACACTAAAGTGTCCGGTGCTAAAGATTCGTATCTCCTGTGTTGTAGACTTCGAATCCGATCTCGCATCCGCACTGCAGACTTCTAACTTGAACCTGGTGTGGACAACAAAAATGAAAAGCAAGTGTCAATTTTTCTCATAATGAACTCAAAGCAAGAATAAACTTTCACTCACGCATATTATCTACATGGCTATGTTGATTACTGCTAAATAAACCACAAGGAACTTGTATAAATAATGGCAATATCGATGTTTGTATTATAGTTTACGAATAAATTCACTTGGAAAAAGGGATACACAGACAGAAAAGTTTGACAAATCTGGGTTCGCGACACCACCAGTAGCTTTTACCTCTTCATAAAATATACGGCACTATACGGTCTTTACAATTAAGTATACAAAATTACCGACGAACAAATAGACTGGTATATATGGATCGAAAGCATTGTACTATGATCTCGTATCCGGGTCATTAGATGCAAATTAGTTTACGAGTTTTATAAACGGGTATATTATATATCGTAATGGGAAAGAGCGGGAAACGAAAGCATGCTGAGAACTACTGGTATATACCAGCCCGTCAAATATCAATTTCTTTCTTTCAAGGAGCAATTCCACGAAATTCTAATTGTAGAAACTCACATTCTACAAGAATAAAGGAATGACCATGAAAACACTGCACGAACTGTGTATCAGTAATGCTTGTCCACGTCATAGACTCAATCGACACCCATCGCAAAAAAAAATAAATAAAAAAAATAACAACAGTAAAAAAAAAAAAAATCGCCTCAAATTTTGAACGATAATTCAAAACTGATTCGTCAAGACTTAGTTGAACTTTCGCTTCAACACGTCTAATCATTACGTATTGGTACAGCTGTACTTCGGTTCAATGTAGGCCTACACTGTGAATGCCAACCTCGCAAACAACATTCTACGGGCTGAATAGGCCTTCACTTTTCTTGCAGTGATTACACATGTGAAGTTATTGTATCAGTGGCGAGAGGGGGGTGCAACCGGCGCGCGCCCCTTTTTGTTTTCGTTAAAAAAAAAAGAAAAGAAATGAAACCCGGAAGTGGCACCCGAAATATTAGTTGCGCCCTCACCACCCCTTACAGAATTCCTGGATCCGCTCCTGAGTACACAATTTGGGGACAAACACCATTTTCCATGAAATCGGAAGTATTTTAGGAAAAAAAAGGAGTACAGAATACATGTACTGCAAAAAGTAACAGCTGGCATCTCTGGTACATACATGGAAAGCACACTATTCTTCTCTTACTTCAGGGAAAATATAGTCTCCTGAATGCTTGAAACCAAAGTTATGAAATGAAGATACATAAGCTTAGCAATTCTCATCATTACCGTGTTATCATTACAATGCCCATTAAGTGCAAACGTTATAAAAAGTAACAACAAACCAATCACCAGTGTATGAATCACTGTTGACCAATCACGATACATGTTGCAGCGTGCGGGACGCACTGCACTGAACGATCAAACACAGATCGAAACATGATGGGCATACCGGTATGTATTATTATCAGTAATTAGCTGATATAATATAATGGCTGATATATACATTAAAAAAAAATGATTGGTGACCATGTGAGGTATTCATAATATTATCACATAAAAGAAAAGCAAAACAAAGCAAATCCCTTAAACCAAAACCTCCGATGAAAAATAACAGAATGAATGGATATCACCTTTATGATCTCAACAAGAGATTGATAACGATAGTTTCTTGGCCGAGAACACGACGAAGGACGGCTGCAAAGGATTGACACGTCTAAGTCAGTGTAAAACACGTAACTCCTGAAAGATATTCGAAACCGATATGGGCAGTATTATCCAATTACATCATTACACAGATCATAAAAACACAACGGTTAAGAATAACACGGTAATGAAACTGCTGGAACGAATTAATGGGATAAACTTTTCTCATAATATAGCTGAAGAGACGAGCAAAAATTGGAACTGAACACTGAAATCTCTATAGAAATATCATATAAAATGCAGGGCATGTTTCACGGAAAAAACACGAGCGCATTCGCTACTGAAATCATTAATCTCTTCTGAACAGCAATTTTTTTTTTAAGACCTGATATACAAAAATACATGCTTGGTAACAATCGATACTTCTATGGCATGATGTGTTGCTGTTGTGGGTTTTTTTCACAAATCGCGGCAGGAATTTGCTCAGATAACGGGATAACAAAATCGTCAAAGATACTTAAAGGAAACACTATAGACATTATGATGGGTCATGGAACAGAGGAATGGGTAGAATACAAATCAACAGAAAGAAACTGCAATATGGGGGCCCTAGGTGTGAACACCACAAAAAATGACAAAAATGGAAGCTATATTTTCACGACAATAACTCACTGCAATGGCGAAATAATTATGTCGAGTGATTTACAGCTTTGGAAACAAGAGTAAGTTATTGACTCGTGAGCACAAACGTTATGAGAGCAATGTGAAACCAATACGACCTGCACTATTAAAATCTGTTTTCATCCCACCACCAAAGAACAGAATTGGAAATACTAAACGCTTCCTTCGGGGTTATGAAAACGTTACGTAACAACGGGGATGAACATGCAGAATATCACTTGGGTAAGAGTGGTAAGCGTGAAGAGAGAGGTTCGAAAAGACTTTAACTGAAAGAAAAGCACCAGCAATTGAAAAAAAAAAATGTTACTCTTTCTTCGGACTTGTGAAAGCGCAATATAACAACGAAGCAACATCAAACATGAATAGGAACGATGAGGAGTAGAATTAAAAGGAAAATAGAATAATGACTGGATCAAAGAGCTGCACGTATAGACAGATATATCATACGCTTTTTACATTGTTAAGCAACTGTTGCGTAACATCGTAGCTCAACTTTCAAACATGAATGGGGCAGAGAATGGATTAACAAAAACAACTCAATTGAAAAGAAAAAGAATGAATTTCTTGGAATGTAACGGTAATAAAAGTTACAATCCGATGGCAATTAGAAGAAAAATCTTTGACGCGGAAGGCAAGAAAAGTTACTGGTTAGGCAGTGGCAAGCCAATTGGAGCAAACAACAAATCAATATTCATGACAATAAAATCTATGACACTGATACGACCTGTACTATCAATCTTGCTCATCGCAAGACAGGAGCAGAGAGAATGAAAAATAACATGTTATCTAAAAGGTTTTACCCTTGGGAATATCGTACTACAAATGGGGGAAAAATCCCTCCTATATAATAGCTGATCTACACATCATGGCCAATATGTGTATATATATATATATATATATATATATATATATATATATATATATATATATATATATATATATATATATATATATACACATATATAAATGTATATAAAAAATTACGAAATAAAGTGGAAAATCTAATAAACAGTGAGATATTCATTAAAATTGGTCAGGAACTATAAACGAGTATACTGGAATTTAGAAGTCTCACATGCTCCCCCCCCCCCCCCCATAGTGGTGAGATTGGTCACCGTCAAAAAATTATGCAACTTATAGAATAGATAATGCTGTTAAAGTTATGGTCTCACTTATCTCTTTGCTTTGCGCATAAATCTGAACTAAACTTAATGTCCATTTTATTTTGTCATGAATTCAAAGGAAAAATTGAAATCTTGCGCAAAGAATATTGTTCTAAAATGAGAAACGAGTTAGGCAACGGTAATTTTGATACAAAAAAAGGTGTTATACTTGCTGATTTAAAAAAGTAGAATATAATTTTATATACACACTATTGATTAGAACTAGAAAAGAAATTATAACGGGACGACGTAATTGCCTTACACCTACTTTGCACAATGTGAGATTAAGACTGCGACGCTTACGTCATGTTAGACCGGAATATCCTATAATTTGTTACTTTTTGAAGTTGGAGAGGGTCCAGTTTTGATACATTTTAACATGGAATGATAGATTTCTACGCCGTATTTAATTCTATTTGCCAAAATTTTGCACATTTAAAGTAAATCTGTTTACTAGACGGTACGAAATTTTCCCTCCCCAAAAATACTAGTAGAGCATTCCTTTATTCAGCAATCATCATTCGCTCTAGCCCAGTGGTATTTTCTGCATTCATCTCGTAGTTCAGAAGTGTGCAACGAGTGTAAATTATATGAAATGTCGGATGCGTATAGATGAAACGAACGGTCGAATGCAATTTCTACCATTCGTATACATGTATAATGCTAATGAACTAATCTATTACTGGTTTTATATCATAATAAATGTATAAAGATGAAAAGAAGAAATTGTAATGCATAATTAGTGTCTAACATTATATGGTTCCACCAAATTTTCAACGCGCCACGCGTCTTCTTCGGGGTTTCTTCAGGATAGTCCAAAACCATGAAGAAGGTGGGTGGAGCGTTGAAAATTTGGTGCAACCATATAAAGTTGTTGGACCGTAATAATGCATTAAATCTCTTCTTTTTAGATTAAAATCCCCATCTTATATATTGCAGATAACGCGCGATTGTATTGCACAAGGGGAAGCAATGTTACATTATAAGCGTATCAGGGCAATTCCCCCCCCCCCCCCCCGCTAATACTGGTTAGTAATAAGGTTAGAATAAGATTAGAGTTAGGTTTAAGTTTGGGGTTAGGGTTTGGGTTAGGATTAGGTTTAGGGCTAGAGTTTGGGTTAGGATTAGGTTCAGGATTAGGATTAGGGTTAGGGTCAGGGAAAGGGTCTGGGGGTAATTGCCCTATAGACCCATTATAAGTAGGCTACATTCTCATATAAGCACCTATGCATGATGTACTCAAAATACGTAATTATTAGCCATTCTGCTTCGGTCTCGGTGAATACAACTGCGTTTGGGCTCATCATGCATCTGTCGTGCCTAATAATGATAAACTGCATTCGAAAGCATGAACTCGTTAGGTGATATGCGATTAAAAAAAAAAGTATGCCTATACAGATTAACACCTTTACTTTCGCTCTCATGTTAGATCGGCAATACATCCAACTACTATAGCGCCCAATCACTTTCGATGGGCAAAATATCGCATTGAGTTCCAGGAAGTCATTGACTCCATTGAGCAGGAAATAATCCGCGTATTATCTGCACCCATCAACAACTTGTCAACAATTCTTCACGATTATTTACGGGCAGAAACTGAAGGAGAGCCATTCTGAAAGCGCTTCTCTGCTATTCTTTCACTCTTGTAATAGAAGTCCCTTTGCCATAATGATGATATCAGCTTACTTTATCGCTGGTGTCTCTACCAGTCAAAAATGAGTGTTTACACTCGGCTCGGGCGCTTTTACGCGCGGCGATAGCACTTTCGCCCGTTTTATGATGTATATCTAATCTGCGAGAGAAGTAATTTAAGTGTCGTATGTCGTTCGTGTTTCCGTCATGAAATGATATATACCGGCATAACGGTAATACAATCGCGCTTCTTCTCCTGCTACGTAAAGCCATGTGAGAGGGGCTTTTGATTTCGTTCGTTCCTTCGCCGTGTGGTGTGCGGATGCGGAGAATCAAGTAAGGGAGTGCGTTGGAGTTGGGAGTGTTGATCTTTGGCCCTCGCGAGGAGTTGATGGCGAGTCGGGAGATGCTTGTGAGGTATTGGGTGTTTCTGTATAAACACGACAAACCAAACTAGGTGTTGCACCGTCCGGGATCGCTTTCGCTTCAGTTCGACGAGGAACCACCAGACCACCGCGTGCACCCGATAGGGAGGGGGACGCGAGAAAGCTTCGTCGGACGGGTCCAGTCCTCCCGCGTACAGTGCTACTGAGTACTTCATCCGTGTGCAGCCGGATCTTGGTGTATCTTCAAACAGGCTTTGATCTATAGAGTGGGAGATAGAAATTGAAAATACAGAATATCAAAACCTTCCATTAACATCTGAACGACGGGGAGTTTTTTATTGACTTGTTTTGCGACTTGAATTGACTGTACGAGACTCGTCATTGATAGTCCCCGCTGGAAAATTAATGAGCGTGAAGGTGATTCGACAGGTTATCTGGAGTCATTCACTGCGATATCACACAGTGAAAAGTAAGGTTATCCGGTGGAAGAGAGCACTCTTTAAGTGAGTGACGAGCTTTTCATTGTCAGTCTTGTAGGAAACGTGTGTGGATTTCTTGAACGATGCAGAATGAAACGAGAAGGGACAATTCGCTGGTAAATTCTGTACAACGATGAAATGAGGATGTGTTACTTCTCTGAGCAAATCACGTCGTTACTCGAACTTGAAACTTGCATTTTTCTTCATAAAAATCACACAACTCTGTCAACCACATTTCTTAATGCTCAACCTGACAGATACAGAAAGATAATTATAGCTGCACGTGGAATGTTGTCATCGCTATGTCTTTAACGGATGCAAAGCTACAGAGACTAAGTATGCCTGCAGTGAAACGTGAGCGACTTTTTTGGGAACGAGACAATTTGAGTAGGTTGGAATGGTCAAAGCAGCCTCCTGTGATGTCGTTACGGAGTTCCAATCTAACCATAGCCGGGTTTCCCGCCTCTTTTTACCAGACGTGCGACATCACATATCTCTCTGCCAGACCGGATATCAAACCGCATCACTGTCTGTACGACGAAAACTCGAAATCGCGTGTTACCATGGTAACGCAAGGGAGATGCGTGCGAGCGGAACGAAGTGCCAAGGAGGAGGAGGAGGAGGAGGAGGAGGAGGAGGAGAAGGTGAACAATCATGACGTTGACGAGGGTAGGGTGCTGGCCGAACTAGGCCCCGAAACCACTGGCGTGGAGTTTGGGGACAATGGTACCAAATGCTCTAATGTCGAGATGAATTGCAGTGGCGGAGCATACAACATCGCGCGTACGACTGGATCGCCTCAGAAACACCTCAAGTTTGGTATCGATACCATACTCGCTATTGGCGCCAAGAAATCGGCACCGAAACCAAGTGTGGCTTACTCAGGTAAAAACACGTGCGTTTCTCCTTTGATGCAAGGAAATTCAATGATAATCATCATGTACTCAAATCATAATATTGTGTGAAGTGTTTGTCTTTAAAATAATTAACGTGGGAATTTGGGGGCAATTTGGGGATCACACAGAGATTCATCTGCGTCATAAAGCGGTGAACTGTTTAATACGTACGTACGTGACTCGTTGCACCCAAAGGGTCATCAGTATGCGCTTTCCAATCTATTTCACAGCAATCTTTCCATTTTCTTACGTTGTCTTGATTTGCCAGAAAACAATGTCTTTCACTATTTCTTGCTTAAGTACAACTAATCCTAACACCAATACATGGTATCAGTTAAGTCGATCCGTATCAACCTTATGTACGTTGACTTTGCTTCAGGTATTCCGTTTTGTTGCGATATTCTAAAAGGTCAGCCACGCAGACATGCACCAAATGCACCCCGACCGATACAATAAATTTGACTACAGCATTCAAATTTCTTTTCATGTATGTTTTTTCTTCACTTCGTTCATTTCATGGCAACCTCAAAGGCAACGGAAAAAATCTTCTGTACTTTTTATGCGACATGTTTTACCTACCAACAGTTGAAAGTACGTGTCAATTGAATTCCAGTCATGTAGAAAAGGGGTTAAAAGAAACAAGATCTAGCTCATTACGTAGGTATTAAGGTCAAATTAAATCTGACATTCAAAACACCGATTTCACATGGCATGCAGATCGCACGCACATATTAACGGCACTGACTGACTATTTAAAACTGCAACTCAAACGGCCGAGATATCCACAAAGGAAGCCAAAAGAAAAGTTGTCCTAATAAAATGTGGGTCCCTCCTTTAATTAGGACCGCTTTGTTTTACTTTGTTTTTGGATATCTCAGCCACTAGTTCAAAACCGATTTTCATCTAGAGGATATTATGCTCTAAGTATTTCATATGAGTGTTTTCTATACATGTATTATCTTGCAAAAAGTTACAATTTGAATCACCATCTCAACCAAAACTATTTTATCCCTTTAAACGACAGTGCATGCGAATGGTGGAAACTGTTCAGCTATGTATAAAGGTGAAATGACCGCAGAACCAAGTATTGTATACGTTGTAAAGTAGTTTTTTTTTTTTTTTATAGTCATGTCAATATCGATTTCAACATATTATTTAGGTTTTGCTTCATGAGGTTTCGAATCAATCTATTGCAAGCGCAAGTGATGACTTAAAAAAACTCCCAGTCACAATTATGACACCTTTCAGGGCACGCCCTTGTTTCACATTTTCACTTCAATTCTGATGTGTTCAGTTTGGGTAAGGCAATGTGGCTGACGAAGAATTTAGAGATAGAGAGATATTTAGAGATAGGGGAAGACGGAGGAGCTCTTGTGAATAATTACATATTTCTCAAATCGAACTAGGTGGATGTTTCCGTGTAAGATTTGGCCTAGCTACTTTGATGCAAGTTGTTTCCTACAAGAAGACTGAAATAAACAGTTACTATATAATGCATTACACGCAAGCACTATACGGTCAAGATTAGTATGGTCTTGCGGGTACGTCAAATAGTTTTCTCGAAGGGCTGAACCACATCATCTATATATTGTATTCTCGCAGAAAGATTTCAGCGTGAAAAGACCTGATGTGGTCAACAATATGCGCAGCGATCACTCGGTAATAAGAGTGTGGCATCAACATTAAAATAAAAAAAAAGTTTTAAAGTTTCAGACAGCTTTATTACACGGTTGCATGTAAGAAAAGAACAAAAACTCTATTATTACTATTACCATTACTGTCATCATCATTATTATTACTATCATCATCATTTATTCAGCTAAATGAAAATGACAATAACGGTACTTCCGTATAGCTGGCGAGTTAATTCGTCCATAGTTACAGCTTCAGCCTAAAATATGCTGGTTTGATACCTATTTGTCATGTACCAAGTCCTCAAAATTTGGAAAGACGGGTTGATATCCTTCAGACTCGACAGTCGATACTCCGCTAACCTTCCCTCATCACAAAGTCTATATCAACACTAATGATTATTGTTTACAGGAATAAAAATGGCCTTTACCTGGGCAAGTCAAGTGCATGGTAAATGAATTTGTAAGTATTTAACCAGGATATTCGCAGTTTGAACTACCCGCAGTTTTGGCTGAAAGATGGAACAAACATCTTTTGACGAAGGCTGGCTAAATGCCACCCGTCATTAATACTAGTATCCGTCACTTTTATTTTGTTGGTTCTGGGTTGGAGTAGTTTCTTTCTTAACACGAATACCCGCATTGAGTGACAGTTCGTAAAGGAGAACGACCGTTGAATTTCATGATCAATTAATAGAAGTTATGATCAGTGTCTCGAATTCTAGCCAAACGCAGAGCCAGTTCCTGTGACTGTTCAATATACCAGTACAATGTACTTGTCACTGAGTGAATTATTTCCTTTTTAAAACCCGCTTCAAGTTTTTATGCCCAACAGTTACAACAGTTGAAAGTAAATGTACGATAAAGTGTTGCATTCCCGAGGCACTAAACTTACGGTCATAATTAAAAGAAAAAAAATAAAATAAAGGCTTTCTATTTTCAGCAACGAATAAAGAAATCAAAAGCAGCGCTTTATATCGTAAATCTAAGTTCAAAACCGCTAATTTCGAAAACTATGATACAGCACAAGAGTTTTGAAGGTGATGGGGGTGTGCAAGAAGCAACTAATCAATAGATACATATTTCACAACGCCCATCGACATTGTACAGTAAGGTCTCCAATCACGATAGGACACACAGAAATAGCTAGTTGGCGTGCTTGAAGAAAAAGCAGCATATCACAGTGGCTCACCAAGATGCTATGTAGCAAACAAGAGTAGGTTCTCAGTTCGAACGCCCACTCATGGTACACTGGTGTACGCCAGTCTGAGATAATCGGTATCCCGAATGCAGCATATCACATGCACATACATTGGCGATTGTAAAACCGTAACCTATAGCCAGTATGGTGGTCAACTTACCCTATAATAATATTATGCCTACTTGTCAACTCTCATGATGTCATTGTGTCGCTAGAGTAATGGAAAAATATTGGCGTTTATGGACGCGTGAGTACAATCATTTCATCGTTATCATCGTCTACCACAACATCAATTTTCCTCCACTTCAACTAATGACAAATCACGTACTAGTTTAAAAACAAAAACCAAAACGTCCGCCTTTACTATTTCTCTCGCTTTCCATGTGTAACGAAGCTATTGATTGATGATAAAAATGCTCCTCCCTATATAAGAAGGCTTTAGTCTTAAAGGGATGGTATAGTTTTGGTTGAGATGGGACATCAGGGGACCGTTTCATTAAACTTGTTATCAGTGACAACTGCCACATTTCTATGACAAATTTGCTCTCAGCCAATCAGATGCAAGGATTTCAGTAGCTTGTCACATCTATGACAACTTGTCACTGATAACAAGTTTTATGAAACGGGCCCCAGGTTTCCAACTTTTCTTTGTGATATTGTAAGAAATCTCTTAGCAAATATGAAAGAGCGTCTAAGAGGAATTCAAAGTTTATTTGATGAAATTTGGTTTTAAAATGGCCGAGATATCTAAACAAAATTGATGCTATAAGGTGAGACCCACTTTTTATTAGGATGGCTTTGTTTTGCTTTGTTTTGGATATCTCGGCCATTTCAAAACCGATTTTCCTCGAACAAACTATGAATTCCTGTTTGACTGGTATGATCTTTAACATTAGTGGTTTCTAAGTACGCGTATCTCATAAAAAGTTAAAAGCTGAATCCTAATCACAACCAATACTATACCACCCCTTTTGATCAATCATCAATTCTGTCCTTGCTTTGACACTATACATGTACATGTATACTACAGGAAAATTTGCACGAGCAGGAGTCTAGTGTGCAGTAAATTTACAATGGCTCCGTTACCACGATTTCCTACAACAAAATATTGGTGCAATATAAATTCCTCAGGAGACATTACATGCCCATTATAATCTTGAATGAGATCAGAGAATTCATCACGTAATGTCAGCAAATTGGTGCGAAGTCATTAAATCTATGAAAGTTTCATAGTTACAACGAAAGGAAGTCAGCAAGTATGGCGTTAAAATCTTTTCCCCGATGCAGCCGTCTTGGTCATGAAATGAATGTTATGTCGCGTAGAGCACACTATATGGTTTGTTGGATATAAAGACGCAGAAACCCGATTTTCCTCGGATTTGTACTGATAATTCTGTACACCTATGTCCTGTTGCATGAAAATGCAAAATCTTAGATACACTTTCAGCAGTTCAGTGTTCATGTGATAAGAATGACGGCGACGACGTAGAATCATATACTGTACGTCATGTACGTGTAATAGTGCCTTCCTGCAATAATCCCCTTATCATTGATGCTAGTATATATATCAAGTTTTTTTTTTTTTTTTTTTTTTTTGGGGGGGGGGGGGTTGTATTGTGTCATAATTGTTACCTCTTACTGGGCAACTTACTGGGGAGAAGCCTTGACAGGTTAATGGCCTGTGCTTCTTCCTCCACACTCTGTATTGCATATGATTGACATGTTGTCCTGTATATTGTTCATTCTTTTTTACCAGTTGTGCAAGTAGTGGAAATAAATAAAATGAAATGAAATACAGGCGAAAATTAAATGAGTACCGAGTATATAACGAAGACAAAGTCACGTGGTAAAGACGTCACCAGTCCTTACATCGCAGTGGTCACTGGTTGTCTTTTTTCGATAGCCTACAGTGGTCTTCATTTACATAAGTCTTTGAATACATTGTTTAAGTTCGATTACGCTGATCTGTTTTTATTGCGTCAATTCTGTTCCCCGTATCTCATAGGTAAATTTTTCCCGATAGGTTTCATTCTCCTTCTCACAAAGACTGTAACTTACACGAGTTTGGAGAGGGATATAGGTATAGGAGTATACCTGCGAGTATACCAGGATGACATACATTTTATACCATACATTCTTGCGTCATATGTGTATGTATGTGTGTGTGTGTGTGTGTGTGTGTGTGTGTGTTTGTTTGTGTGTTACACCACGCGACTCTCCAATGTTTCTAGCCAATTACCAGTAAACGTAGATGTTTGACAATGTTTTGCCTACAGTATTTAGTTTTAGACGAAACATAAAGCAGTCCAATGCGCGGGTACCCTCTCCTAGATAACTCTCTTTTTTCTGATTTTCCCCTCGGTCTAATTATGCTTTAGTTTCAGGATTCAATGTAAGATACCCCGAAGTGTTTCTTATACAATCATTGATCATGTCGGCTTTGCTATGGTATCACTTCGTGTATCATATGTTCAAGGTTCCTGATCTGTTGTCGCCTTGTTCGCAAATACTGTCATAAAATTGCAATTTTGTTCCGAATGTATGAGACGCAGCTCTTGATTGGAAAGACTTGTTGGAAAGTGTCATTTCGTCAACTACCTACGTCCACTAGTTTCTGGACACAGTTCCTCTTGCTGTTATTTTGTTTTGTTCTGTTTTGGTAGCTCGCCATGATTTCTACAGCTTACTTTGTTATTCCAACCTACTGCATGGATCAGGATATAGGCCTATATATTTTCCCTATAAGCTAGTCATGCACCATGAAATGTTAAACTGAGCAAATGCAGGCTGAAACCTCTTTTCCATAATTAATGTTAAACTTAGGCCTTACACCTGTGCTCATGCATTTTCAGACATAATTATATCCACCACAAATTACGCGTTTCCCGCTTCTCATAAGCAGGAAGTCGAGGGCTGCTTTCGGCTTACCCAAACGTCATTTTGTCTCTTTATTACCCGTATTTTATGGTTAAATTTGCACTCGATGCATTAATTCTGGCACATTGCATGTCAAAATTGTTACATCAGTGTGAAAATGATTTTTATGATTTTGCTGTTTGTTTCGATGACAGACAACACAGTTACACGTCATGAAGCCGCACTTTGGTATGACGACACACCGTGTCGAAGCACCGCCAGTCGAAGGGTCTTCTTCACGCCACAACCGGGGAAACCCCGACTGAGTGACGCAAACCCCAAGTGCAGGGGCAGCGCAGAGAGCTGCTGGCCGCACGCCCACTCGGTCCCGTCGCCCGGCATCAGATGGGACGCGTCGTCGGAGTTTGCCGGCGAGAAGATAGCATGGGCGGCGAGCAGAGCGCACTGCCAAGAATATCACGGTAGGTCTAATCAAGGACTTGGCAGCCACGTACAGAGTGTGGCTACCTCCAAAGACAACTATACCACACTTTGTGAAACTGTCAAGATATGTTTCATGATCACAGTATTTCAAAATTATACATGATAGTAAAACGTATAAGAACCACATTGACTTTCCGGTTATTCCACGCCAATTACAGTAACACCCCATGACAGAGGTACAGACGAATACTCAACCCAAATCATGTGAAACCATCTCGATTTGCGATGCACAACTAGAAGAGCATGATTTCATTACATCTCTATGTGACAGCCCTTTTATTTGCATATCAATCTCTATCTTAGTAATGGCTTAATAAAATCAATGCACGAGAACAATGTACGCCAATCACTGCCCTGGTCATCTGTACTATAGATGAGCAGAAAGAATTTAAACGCTATAAGCTTATAATTTACAATCATCTTCTTGGAAGTCTCGTCTTGACACAAACAAGTTACATTTCTACCCCCAGTGTTTACACCATGATGCTGAATGGAATGTTCAAGAATGTCTGTCGCGTGAGTCATCCATTAAAGCTGCAATGGTTACACTTTGTGTGAAGTTTGAAACTCTTAGCAAATTTTAGCTCTGCACTTGAGGGTTAATGTCTAAAATCAAACAAACAAAAGGTAGAAGTTTCAGGAAAATACGCGGACATGGGGATGAGATAGGGAATTTGAAGGTACATGACTTTGTATCGTATTTTCGCAATCAATGATATCGATCGCAATCGCATGATATCGGTCGCAATCGCGAGATATTATGTGCACCCAAAAAATATTTGTCTACTGATATTCATTATTTTCTTTGTTTCATTTTCAACGCGCTTAAAATTCACTAAAAGTAACGAGGGTGCTTTAAATAAATAAGACACGTTACATTGAAGCACGCAAAATGAATCAAATACCACGTCACGATTATGACGTAGATGAAGAAGACAACCCCCCCCCCCCCCCCCGATAACAACAATATAACGATGTGTATTGACATAAATGCGTACGGTGTCGATAACGAACGTTTTCCTAAATGGGGAAATATAACGCGATTTTATGATTCATTCTTCTTGAAAATTTGATCTAATCATCTGGATTTGAGCGCCAATAAATGATGTTTACTGGTAAACACGGAACAGGCCCGATGACGTTTTATGATCAGGACGTGTTCAAGTACTGTCTGCTTCTTTCGTTCTCACTATGATGATTTTATGATCAGGATGTGTTTGTGAATTAAGGAACTATCTCTGCTTCTATGGTGATATATCCGATATCGTTTTATTGGCATGCAATATTCTATCCTGGTAACATGAACTTTACAAGTACAAGCATACTATATGTACGTCTATCACTGAATACATACAGCGTAAGGAGTGCGGATTTATCTGCAAAAATGAGTAAACACGGATTTGATTTGTTTGCTTTTTCTGCCAATATAACAAACTATATGAACATTGGTGAAAGTGCACATGCTACTTCTACTGTGTCAACATAGTACTATAACAAAAACTGAAATGAAGAATGAAACAGTCTGATAAGGACACACCATTACACTCCTCAGTCATAATGAAGTCATAAAATGTAAAACTGCCATCAGATAAGACAGATAAGACATGTAAGAAGTCGACAAAGTAGGAAATCAAACATTGTACGGATGTTAAAGATTATAATTCACAGGCGCAATCTCATCGTTTAGTAGCTCTTTTACAGGTATTTGTCCGTGCTATTATTCCAAGAATTGTCAAAAAAGCTACAACATTCACAAAATAACAAATTGATCAAGATAACCCGACGAGATTGGGTGAGTTAAACTGGCAAGCGAAATATTACAATCGTCTTTTATTTTCCGCTGAAGAATGTCACCCGTTTTGATCTGAGCAAGTTTGTATTACGTGCCTCAAATTAGTTGTCAGCACGGACATTACGACAATGTACGAACTTCATGGATATTTTCGGCGGGGATTTTTTTTTTTCGGGTTTTGTCCATTATTAAGATCATTCGTGGGACGTAAGGCCTTTTCATGCCAAGAAAAACTAAAAAAAAAAAAAAAAAAAAAAAAAAAAAAAAAAAAAAAAAAAAAAAAAAAAAAAAACCTTTGCGCCGCTCTATTGTGACGATGGAAATACACTTGTAGTCTCTATTAATTTTTTTTTGAGAAATTGTGTACAAATATAATGTACAGATTTCACGGAGTGGTTCTCGTCATGTAATTGATGTGTGTGCCCACATCTCTTCCTTGATAGAGATTCAATTTAAGCCCTCTCGAATGACTGTCTGGGAGACGATATACCGCGCTGTTTAATAAAACATAGTGATTCGGGAGTAGCGACTTTGAATGGGCGCGAAAACGACCTCCTCGCTATGTAGTGCAGACTGCCACATCCAATCAGTGGGCAGAGATCAGTCTTTGAGGATGCCTCATTTGCCATTGTTCTGGTAAAAGTGCTGCAAAGGCAAGAGGAACAGAAAAGCGGGTAAATTCATTTGAAAACATTGATACCCTTTGCAAAGCGCCGATGGAATCTCTTCTAAAACGTTCCGAAATCGTTATTTAGCATATTTTACAGTTGTCCTAACAATGAAAAAGCGATAGATAAGTAATTTTGTGTTTCAAAACTGGCTTTGATAGGCTAAATCCGCGCTTTAAAATGTCAGGTCTTAAGACTTGAAAATGAAATGGATATATTTGTTTATATCGACACTGTACACGACCAAAGAGGCAATAGAGCTCTCTGATTTCATGATTTCAATCTTACTACACAGAGACGATAATAGACTTACGATAAATCACCTGGAGAATGTGAGCTACAGGATATCTAATTAAGAAAAATACATAAAATAAATGTTGACGCTTTACAGAAATTTGAATTACAATGAATACATGCGAGTACTCGACACGCGACATGCCAAGTGGTGTAATGGCTATGACGGTCAGTCTGCTACCCGTACTCCATCATTTTTGTCTTCTTGATTGTTGGTGATTATTATATAAACATTTAAAATGCAGACACGTGTATTTCGACGCGAAAGTCCCTCTATACGGTTGAGGAGAAACACCGATGTATTTTCTTCATGTTCGAGTAAGATGTTGAATGACAAAGTATACCTTAAAGAACATGTTCTGACCTTTGTAGTGGAAATCGCGCACGTACAGCGCGTAATCAGAGCAGAGACGGGAAATATTTTGGTGTTTATTAGCCGATATACCGGAGCAATAGAAAACACCCACAATCATGAATTTCGTTTTTCCTCTCTTTCACGTTTTTTTTTTTCCTACCTTACTTTTTCCCTTATTATTGACTTTTAGTGCTCACGAGTCTTTTTACGCGCCACCTCCTTCATGAGATAACATTTCACCCGACATCCGATCCCTAATATGCGCACATTCTCACGTAGATGCCACATTCAGTAGATTTTTCTTACCGGTCCCCGCGGTCGCGCTGCATAACAAAGGACTGTAACGCCCTAAGAAAGAAATGACAAGTAAAGGGAAAATGAAGGGGGAGGGGAGGGAGGGAAAAATGACTTAGCACAATGAATTGTGTTATCAGCTTGCACTCTGTACTTTTCATTGTCAGTACTGTCAGATCGTATTTCTGACGAGTGCTCAATGATGGGTGATCAACAGCAGAAGTTGTTTTAAGAAATTGACATTCGGGGTCAAATCTAGGGTTGAAAATAGCGCTCTAGCGGACTGTTAAGTGGTATACATCGTCAACAAAGCAGTAATATACTGGTGACCGTGATACACATAATATCGCCCATGCCATGTTGGCAGACATTGTACGAGCATTACGACTCTATGTAATACCTCTTTGACCTTTTATCCTTTTTTTTTTTTTCATCGTTAAAGTTGCAGGCCATAAAAGCATAAAGGCAATGCCAGTTAATGTTGTAAGCAGATTATTATCTCGACCATTGCGGACCTTGCCGAATCTGTCCGATGCGTTAATTTTCATTACCGGGCAATCCCATCATTATCGAAACAGCCGGTATTGAACACCCATACTGTTACATCAATATAATGTTCACCAAACTAGATCACCTGTATTTAATGCAATGCCAACTGAAAGGGAGCGCACCGACTATAGAATACACTAACCGAAACAATGGCGCCACCCCCTTAATAACAAGAAGCCTTTTTTCTTTAATACATTGCACAACTGAACACGGCATCACGTTCTATGGTTTACGACACTCTTGTATAGCTAACTTCTGCTATTTGAAAGGATGAGCAGCGCAAGCATTGCCGATCAGTCTTCAGCTTCGTGCTCATGTTGGGAAGTTGTTCAAACCTTTTTTTAATATAGTTATTTTACCCTTCCTGCGCATCCGAGTAAAAAAAAAAAAAAATAAATAAAAATAAAAAAATGTGCATAAATTTCACATAAAACACAAGCCTATGGACAGGTAATGAATGTGCCACACAGGATTAAGACTTGGTACCGATTCGATTAACTTCTGATGACGTATAAACCTCTAAACATATACGATGATTGCATGACATCAACTCCGTGAGCTAGACGTCAAATTATACTATCCATATAGTCTTTTGCTTGCTTTTCAGCTACGAGAATAGCTACGAGAGACACATAAATGCTTTAAAAGACTTCACAAAACAGTTTGCGTCAACTTCGAACTCTAAAGATGTCTTGTGCTTGAAATGGCAATATGCAACATGTTTGTGAAGGGAAAGTAATTATCTAAGCAGTTATTAAAAAGTCAATAAAAAACCTTGCTTCCCCTACAGGTAGACAGTTGCGATGAAACCGTTTTAGCATGTTAAAATTTCATGTGAATATCATTTGCAGTTGATTCAGACCTTTTTTACACGCCTGATCTTTCATTTTATTTGGGAGAGAGGGTGCTATATAAAATACTGATCCATATAGAAGATTATCTTCTCAAGGAAATACACATTAACTGCGTTGAAAATAATTGCAGTCAAATCCGACCTGAACCAAAGGGAGACGATGTTTTGATTATAAGAACATTCCCGTGGCAAACGCTTACAAATTGCCTCCATGACAGATGAGGAGAACTCGATTGCATCGAGAATTTTAAACGTGAGAACTATAGTCACGTGATTATTCGAAACTCCCAAGAACGGGAAGAGTTCGAAGTTTTCAACCCCAGCACAATATTTGTTTCGGCCAATTACCTCCATTCTGTCCGCACCCGTGCTATTGGCGCATAAATAATAATGACGCGCCCCGACGGCAATATCCAAAAATATAACTTCGTCACTATGTGATCACTATCACCCCATGCATACCTCACCGTCCGAACTCCCCGCGAACAGAAAAACACACACACACACACACACACACACACACCATAATAAAACAAAAGCATGATTAATGGATAGCACAAGAACACCCCCTCCCCCCATTCTATATGTATCTGTGCGTCTATATCTTTGTTGTTCTATAATAGGCCAGGATCATATAGACATTCTCTGCTTTCATCATCCTCATCATTTGAGCTTATGACCATGAATCAAATCTGTAGATCCGTCACCCTCGGTTGACATCTAATGGCCGTAACATGTTGAATGGGGATTAAATACATTATATACAGGGCTGTCACGACGACGCAGCATCAACAGACAGTGAATCGCAACTTGATTTGGGACCAACACTATTCGCTCACAAAATAGCTACGACATAAAGGGCCTGTCTTATAAAGACTTGTGATAGAAATCAATCACAAGTTTTTTGTGTGCTGCAATGCAAGTTGCGATTGATTTGGGGACTTGTGATTGATTTGAAGGCTTTATAAGACGGGGCCCTGATCATTTTCCACTACTATTGATTATTAATTTCAGGATGCACTGCATTTGGAGGACACAATATTGGAATGAAGAAGTGCAGTTACGTATTAAGGTTTGCTCTCTTTTTTTGGTGGTATTGCATCATTTTTGCGTCTTCCGACTTACCAGGGAGGAGGGAAGTCACCTCCCTGGACTTACAGAAATGACTACCGTGAAAAGTTCTCCGTTTTGTGTGTCTTGCGTCCGTAACTTCCATCGACCATGTTGCGACATTCCGCCCCTCCTCCAGTGAATCGACCAACACTGAGGTATCAAGTAATACACAAAGAATAGAACATACTACAAACATCTATCCCTAACATAGAAAAAAAAAAAAGAGAAACAAAGAAAAATAAAGAGAGAAAAAGCCACCATGAACGCAATTGATGCAAGGCTATGGACGCAAAGAGGAAGACACGGTTTTAGCAATTGTGTTGGTTCTGTTAAGACAAGTCATGCCTGTGTATGACGCGTTCCTAATCATAATTGGTCCGTATAGAATGGATTGACCTGGGATATACAAGCACCTCCTTGGACTGACGTACAAGGGTATTATTTGGGCACAGCAGTGTCCAGCTATCAATAGCGCCACGAAGGGGTATATTACCGACAGTGGTATTGGACATGACACCTAACACTGACCTTCGCGGAGACGCGCGCGCACGCGTGAGCACACACACACACACACACACACACACAGAGTCACCCCCTAATGTTGGCCGGTTGTTAAGAGTGGGGGGGGGGGGGGGGCGGCGAAGGAAGGAGGGAGGGGCTGCATATCAGGTGGAAACTTATCCCAGCGAGGGGTCAAGATTCATTGATGCCCGAAAGGTCGCGCGTCCAATAAGAGCGCGAGTTTCATCACTCGAACCCCGTGGAATGCTCCCGGTCGCAAATCGTGTCGACCTCGCGCCCTCACTGGCACGTCTCAGTCAACAGTCATATTTGAGGATATCGACATCGACGACTAATTAAGTCCAAGCGATGAGCAATCCAAACGAACGATATGATTTCAAACCAACTGAACTAAAGCAGGTATCCGAGACAGGAGGAACAAGGGAATCAACTCTAGTCGACAAGTGCACTAAACAAGGTTCATCCCATCCCGTCAATTACTATTCAAAAGAATTAATGAAATACCTCGTACTTCCAGCAATATTTTTCCCCGTGTCATGTGATAACAAGTTGCCATGTGACATTGGCGTGCTTATGTTGCGTGGGTGGAGTGGTGGGAGCACAACGATGTCTTGATTTACAAAACATAATCGAACATATCTTTTTTTTTCAGATTAGAAGCTGATAATGGCAGTCATATCGGTACGTTTTTATTGGAAACATAGATTGTAAACAGCTACGCCCTAAATAGACGCGTCCTACTTTACTTCAGTATTTGACATTTACGGGAGTGTACTACAATAAATTATACAGTATAATCGCGTGGAATAACCATGATATAGAAGCTCCATGGAATAACTTGTCGAGTTCAGTAGATACGCTCGGCGCAGCGTAAGTCATCAAACAGAGGGGAGGGAGTTCATTTTTGTTTCGTCGGGATTTGACAGAATAATAGCCCAACTAAAGCTGCAATTTCCGATGTCACCGTGGCGAAATAAAAAGCAAGCGAATCGGCCGGTGACAGAAATGCGACAGGGATCAGCGCCAAGGAATGTGTTCCGCGGCTGACGCTGTTGATGTACTGTTTCATTTAGATCTGGATTGTTTAAATACCCGAAGACGTTTAATTAGACGAAGTGGGTCTAAACACGCGCGCCCGATACTCCCTGAGGGAACGGCTAGGCTCCAGCCAGCGGGCCGGGGTTGCGAGAGATTGCCCGCTCGTGCTGAGCGATTTCACGCGTCTACCCGTGTTTTTAAATCGTGGCCCATTTCGCGACCCTTACCGGTGTCGACTTTCACATCCCGAGCGAGATGGAATCGGGAGTCGCGAAGACCGGGACAAAAAGAAGCCACGATTGATAAAAGAAAAAGAAAAAGAAAAACAAAACCGTCGAGGTTGATCTATGTTTGCGATCTCGCATCCAGCTATTGTTTAACAACCTTTAGTCTCGAGCCGGTCCGTCATCGAAACTATCACAATAACAAGCTTCAAAATTAAGATAACAAAGCCAGTTGAGCACTGCTAACTATCACATGCCGAGAAGTGACATTTACGATTAATATCAATGAGCCACCGTTGGGCTGCAGAAATAAATCAACAGATATTAATCATCAACTAATAGCTCATTACCGGCATGGTGAGGGGTAGAAACAATGTAAACGTCACATGCTTTTCGTTGGCTACACTTGTTAATGCCTGAGTGAACTAGGGCTCATAGGTGAAGTTCCTTTCGACGGTTCAAGATGATTGTTGAGAGTGTCGCTTAGTTTCGGGAATGACATCTTAAAACAGGTACTTCGTATACTAGTATGTGGATTTTTCGATCGCACTTTACGTCTCGGTTATACTTAGCTAACAGTTTTACCCCGAAGTGACATATAGGAAAATCGACTCGATGTGAGCACTTTGGGAACTGAATCAATTCATTAACCCTTTCACTACCATGGGCAATCTGTGTATACATACGAAGCCGATGAAACTTTGAGATGTCCTAAGGGGGCTTAAGAAACGTCGTGATAAGAGAAACAAAAGGGCGTTAACCCTGTATGAAGTCTATTGAGTTGAAACCCTCTGCTTTTCAGCTGTTGTCTTCTATCTTCTACGATTGAACGGGGGGGGGGGGGGGGGGGGAAGGGTGACAAAGAGACCAGAAAGAGATACCTCTCATCAGCAGTAATCCAACTCGAGTATATGCCAAAGCACAAGGATGTGAGCCCGTACTGATAAGATTGCCATAAACTTAAGAAAAAACTAGAAACGTCGCTAAGGCGACTGGTATGCCTCCGCCATAATGCATGATTCTCCTAATAGGTCTATAGTACATGTGGACAATGTGTGATTACATTTTCACAAAATTGGCAAAATATTAAAATGACAAGTTGTCACGAATGTGTTGAATGTTCACCTTCCTTGACCTAGGTTTAATTCCGATGAATAGGAGAGCATGTATTTGGGGATTTAAGGACTTTAACTTGACTTTGACCCATTCATAAGTTTATGCATCGAGTAACTTTCAAGGTACGGAAAAAAAAGTGCCATTTCTGTATTGAAAAGTACATTGTTACCATTTTTATCTGGCCTTTGACCCTAAAATTCATAGGATAATCACTGTCAGGCAGAACATTCAAGATAACTTGAGCCACTTCCGAGATAAGGAGGAAAAAGTTAGTTTAGCACTTTCCCTTGATCTTTGACTCTTGAGGCAAACAAAAAAAGGGGGAAAAAAAAGAAGAAAGTTTCCAGAGAATCTCTATTAGGTTACACATGCATACACCAAGTGTCAAGGAAAAAAAAAAATAATCCTGCTGGCATCGCATGAATATGAGGGAAATAGTAAATTTTTGAAGTGTTGCCCTTGACCTTTGACCCCTGACCTTTGACTCCATGACCCCTAAATTCTCTAGATAATCACTGCCAGTCAGTACATGTATATGTACTATGTTCCATGAAGATACCTTGAACAATTTCCAAGGTACGGAGAAAAAAGTGAAGTTTTAATATTTTTACTTGACTCTTTGACCTCTGACCTTTGACCTCATGACCCCAAACTTTCACCAGAAAATCTTAATTGGGTAATACATGTATACACTAAGTTTCAAGAAAATATCTCCAGGCATTGCGTAGATATGGTGGAAATAGTAAAATTTTACGTATTTGACCTTGACCTTTTGACCTTTGACCTTGAGCATGTGCACCCAAAAGATGATAGGCACAACTTCACCCCCTAATACACATACATGCCAAGTTTCATTAGGATACCTCAAAAGGTTTTTTAGTTACGCTGTCCACAAAATTCATTACGGACGGACGGAAGGACGGAAGGACGGACGGACGGAAGGAAGGACGGACGGACGGACAACCCGAAAACATAATGCCTCCGGCACCACTTCGTGGCGAAGGCATAAAAAATAAAAATGTTGGATTGAAGAGAAACGCTAGACCCGATTTTATCGCGTTTTTCTGCTTACGGATACTCTGCCTGTCCCACTTAGCTAGACTCTAGATTCACGCTGATCACATCGTTTCTATTTTGACGAACAGGTTTGGTTACACGGACAGCGATACAGCTCATAGACAATAATGTTCAATTCAGGTTCAATTTCAGGTAAATGTTCTCATATTCCCCAGCCTTCGAAAGATCCACATTTTCCTCTTTTTCAAAACTTTTGAGGATGTATTTTCTTTATTTTTTTTTTCTCGTAATGTATGGCATTCGATATCAGAACTACAACAGTACTTATTGTCAAATCTCGATAAACCTTTGCACCCGCTAAGCCGAAAATTGTCAAAAAGTTTTGTCTAACATTAAATTTTCTGTTTATGCGCTTACCAGTCACCTAATATGAAGATACAATATTCACGAGCAATGATATTTGTTCACATGTGACCAGGAATTTACTACTGGGATATATTCATAGTGGTAACCTCAATCTACAGCCTAATACTTAAGGACATATATAAAAGAGAAGCACACCCACATAAGATCCATTTGCATTTGTTCTTAATTATTCTCAGACAAACTCTTATGAAGTCTCATTTCTTGTGTTTCTACTATCAATTTTTCTGTCGGAGAGCAGACGGGTTTGCACCGCACCCTGGCACTCTCCCATGGCCTCGTATTCCCGACGCGCCGATCCAGCACTGCTTTCCGCTGCAGTCGACCCTACCGCCGTCCCACCCTACTCTACCCCGTTCCTACCACCAAGCCGTCGCCGTCACTTCGTCCCGATCCGCCATGATGCCAGATTCCGGACTGGACGCCAAAGCTGCAGTCGGTGGACCCGGTGGGATGGTAGGTACTGGAGTAGGAGGAGTAGGAGGAGGAGGCAGTGGAGGCGGTGGCGGCGGGGGACACAAACGGAAGAGATCATGGTCGAGAGCCGTCTTCACGAGCCTGCAGAGGAAAGGTCTGGAGAAGCGATTCGAGCTACAGAAATATGTCAACAAGCCAGAGAGGCGCCAGTTGGCATCGGCACTCGGCCTCTCTGATGCACAGGTCCGTACAGCACCTATACCATCTATTGGAAGGGATAGTCCATCTTTGTTTATGTGGCACTTTCATAATGCAGCTCAGCACATTGTCAAACAAAGTGTCGATATAGTGACCTTGTGAAACAAGTTAAAAGCCAATGCACAAAAGCCAAACGTCCCTGTCGATTTATAATTATATGATGATGTTGTAGACACAACACGCTGAGAAAAAAGAAAAAAGAAAAAAAAATACGCTCGCACAAGTAAATAGTACACAGCGCTCATCTAATCATGCAACTACATTGTATTGACCTTTCGTCACTCGATTCCGCTCTTTGAAATTGTCTTATAGTAGTTCGTTATAGCACAACGTAAATTCGAACATCTAAAATGCAGATTGGTGGTTTGATTTTTCATTCTTGTTATGATTAATATTACTATTATTATTATTATTATTATTATTATTATTATTATTATTATTATTATTATTATTATTATTATTATTATTATTATCATCATCATCATCATCATTATCATTATTTCACTTTTCATTCCAGGTGAAAGTATGGTTTCAAAATCGGCGGATGAAATGGCGCCACACGCAGCAATTCAAGCGTCTGCAGCAGCACGGCGATCAGCACGAGGCGAAGGACGGACGAGGAGACCAGCATCATGTGCATACGGACAGTGACGACTCGAGCAACAACGGACTCGCCCGCACTGACGACACGCTGGTCTGTGAGACGCGGTATTGTACACCTGCCCCTGTGTCTCTCATTGACAACAATAACATCGACATTAGGGACGACGAAAAGAACACTTCTGCAAACGTAGGTGGCGTCAATTAGCGACATCCGGGTACCTGAATGGACCTCTCCTACGGACGGTGTGATTTGATAATATTCAATGCATTTTGTAAATGGCGCCACATTGGATTCAACGCAATACAGACAGTGGGTAGGCGTTAAAAATTAATGACAGACGTCTGTGGTAGGTACTCGTATGTAGGGAAACGTGAAAAGATCGTTTCATAAACGGCCATATACGTGTACACTTAACTTATGCACGAACAGACGACCGTTACCAAATAGGAATATCAATATCTCCGCAAGATGCACTGCAGGCCGCAAATCACTGTCTGGGAGACAGTTTGTCTTGAGAAAACTACGCCGCACAAGCCATGTAATCATGTCAACCTCTTAGTTTAACCTTGCATCAGAGTCTAATAAGCTGCAGTATTGAAACCAATATTGTAATTCTGCTGTTGGGGAAGACTTACACTGAATAAGTCAGAGTCAAAAGTACTCAATAGTTCATAATTTTATGAGACAAAATGGGACATTTTCTACGGATGTAAGTCAACGAAAAGATAAAAAAACAAAATCATCCATTCAAATTCCATTCGAGTTTTGTTTTTATTCTACTGATCTGCGGCCCGTTTCATAAAACTTGTCATCAGTGACAAGTTGTCATAGATGTGACAAGCTACGGAAATCCTTGTATCTGATTGGCTGAGAGCAAATTTGTCATAAAAATATGGCAGTTGTCACTGATGACATGTTTTATGAAATGGGCCCCAGAAGGCAAAATGTTTAGTGTAAAAGTGATAGCACTCCGAGGTGTCCCACCGTCGATTCGTTACAATGAATAAGTCTTCTTCAGCGTCACACCTTGTAACAGTTACGTGTAGGAACAATCGCATGACGTAAAAGCTGCATTCTGAATGGTGAATGCGCATATCGAGGGCTAATGTTTCCCGCAAAGAAATAGAGGCCACTCCGTTCTTTAAGATTGTATTAGACACGGAGCGCGTCCTGTACATGTACTTGTCATTTGATTAGAGTGGTTTTGTATATGACATAAAATGGATGGTGCATTATAGTGAATATCTCCTTGTGAATTTATTGTAAATACGAAGGGTCGGCAAGAAAATACGCATCTCAGGTATCCCCCTACACAACAAAGCATCCCAGTTAATGTTCAAATTCATAAAATTCTTCCGTTGAGATGTTTTTTTTTTTATCATAACATAATTACTGATTGACAGAATGCCCTATACATCGACTGATTTGTCAATCAATTGCGATCCCAGTTAATGTAGTAACACGCAACAAGTGTGATTAAGACGGATAAATATTGTGAACTTCTGACTTCATCGTCTTCAAACTGAACTGGAATGCTGCAATATCTCCTGGAATTCTCATCTTCCAGTTTGTGAATCACCTGACGGTCGACAAAACATTCAGTCATGAAGAGTATATACGCCATGTTGTGCGCATCTGACTTTAGTATCGTCTTGAAACCCGAGGACAATTGTGGGAAAGAAATTTTACACCGAGATAAGCTGGTCCTTTATTTCTCTTAATTCTCCTCTAAAAATGCTTGATTATGGTTGATATCCAGAAAAATTTAGTGAGGCAAGACTGCAAAAACTCTCTGAAGACCACAACTAAAAGTGAAATGTCGACAAGACGTCTGTAATTTCATATACTAAAAGTCCATTAACTCTAATTTCGAATTAATTGTTGCTAAAAGAAAATGAGGTTGTGGTACATCATTTCAACACATTACTTTGTTTAGGGTCATTAGCTGGTATTAAAAAAAATGCCATTTGACCGGGTATTTCCAATCCAAGTGCTCCCTTTACGCATAAGAGCCTCGGCGATAATCCAGTCCAATGTATCATGCCGAATATCAATTTTTAATGTGCATAATGTTTTTTTTCCTCAAACTCCCCACATTCAAACGTCAAAAAAAAAATAAAATGAATAAACAGACAAACAAACACACATAACACAATACTGATAGTAGTTCGTCATTGAATGGATTCTTGTGTTCGGTGTGTACGTGCTTATCAGCGTAAAGAATTTGTTGCATTACTGTTGCATTTTGTTTCCTTCATATGACAACTATACTCTATTATACACAATAATCGTGTAAAGTACTCAACACTTTGTACGGGGCGTCTCCGGAAATTGGGTTAATATAAATCCTCAACTAAAACATAAATTCTGCGAAATTATGAGTGCGACCAATACCCTTAGATCTACGCTTCATTACCGCTACGTCCTTTGGAAACCAGCAATGAACAGCTGTCGTAAACATACTGCATGTAAATTGATTAAGTGTGTCATTCATGGAGGAACTGCAATTGACGTTATTTTTTCGTTATGTTCCGATAATGTCATCAGGGGCCAGTTTGGGCTGGTTCTTTACCAAGATGTTCCCCATGTCAAAACAAATGAATGGATATAAATAGACTTTTAGAAGAAATTGACGTATATACGAGACTCTGTATACAATAGAGTTTTATTTATACCTCTAATAGGATCGCCATCATTGCCCTATCACTGGTATCGTGCCCTCACATGACACTGTTACAATGTCTCCCTATAAAGTTTATGATTCTTCACTTCACCTAACTGTGCTGGGAGAATAGAAGCGAATGAATCCGAAACTGTAATAAAAAAAAAATAAATAACCTCACCGAAAGGCGACTGTACCTCTCGCGCCAAAACAAAAAGGCAAATTTTCCGCGGGTACGTCAGCGAGTGCCCGTACTTTTCTCATCAATTCGTAGGAAGCCATTTCGGTGTACATTTCCGATTCCTAAAATATTTACTTAATGTTCTGCTCGGAGCGTGTGAGGTCTGCAGGAGTGAAACGAGACATGCGTGCGGAAGAAGACGGCCCGACGCAGACTCATGACGAGCTAACTGGGCTGAAACTCGCTCAAGTGGGGCATGACAAGACAATGGCGAAAGCTATTCTGTGGGGTTGCAGAAAGAGGGGGGGGGGGGGGGTTCGAGGGCTGCATACATCCAGACGCCGGATTAGACAAGCATTAATGAAATGTTTTTGTTGTTGATGATAATGTACTTGTTGCTTTGTTTCATCCTTTGTCTAAACTTTATGAATGAAATCGATGAGAAATCATGATTAAAATCCTGCTGGAAACAACCGTAGAATTTCAAGTCCAGTTTCTTTATCGATCATTGCGAGATTTTGTCTTCTCTGCAACTTTTGTGTAACATTTCCATTGGGTTAAGTTAAATTGTTTATGTACAACATCTCCATTAGAGGCTATTGCTCTCTCTCCCTCACTCCTTCTAAAGATGACAATCCGAGAAAGTGAGAAACATCCGCCATTATCATATCCTGCCTGACTAGACACTCTTTACACAGATAAAATATAAAATTCCATACACCCATATGTCTATCAGAAGTGGAATGGGTCTTTGAATGTTTCGACAGTGTTTACATGACATTTGAATACTATGCGCTTAGATGGTGTTGACGTGACCAAAATAATAAGACACATGTTACAGCCCGCGAAACAGCTAATTTAAGGAGAAATAAAAAAAGACAAATTTAATTTCTTCTTCCTATCTAAATGCTCAAAAACATCAACTATGTGCAGCTCCGACGTAAAGTTGGAGTGAAAACAGTCAAAGCGATTTCCTCAGAATGGTCATTATCAAGGCTATACAGGGAGAGTATTGTCAATACATACATAATCTTCCCAAAACTCTACGAATGATGAGGCTGCCAAGAGGTTAAAAACGGCAAGTCGCCCCCGTGTGCACCCAATCCCGCGCGCCCCCAGTGGCGAGCATAAAATCGACACCTCCTTGATTGCAGGCGCTGCATGACAAGGGTTGACGACGTAATTTACAACGCTTCGGACCCACGCGCACTGTTTATCCTGACACCCCGAGCAGTCGCGACGGGTCCCCTGCTCGGTCCGAATGACTTTTGTGAACAAATAGTCGAATTTATGTGATCTATGCATGACAATGAGTTACACACGAGTTGCATGCTTCCATGACCGACGTAACTCATTTCTCTTTTTTTCTTTTTCTTTTTTTTTTTTAGATCGTTTTCAATGCGGAGATGTTTCGCGGAACCGTCCATCTTGATACGCATCTGCCAAAAACGCCATCTCTTCAAAGATTTTAACTTCAAATGTTTCAGAATAAATTTAAACTTCTTTTTGTTGATAACTCAAACTTTGTAACATGTTTTAGAATACTTGAAATGTCACGTATACATAATGTTCAAGTTTGTGAGCGATTTAATGCACGATGAAATCGGAAACAAAGATATCTAAACAAAACAAAAAACGTTTAGAGTACGATAGGTGTTCTTATACGTGGGCACTTTCGTCCATGTTAAACGTTGACTTTTATAAAGAGTGAAATTAGTAAAACAGAACAGTGGAAATGCCATTCATTATAGGCCAAAATACACACACAAAAAAATAATAGTACCTACGTCAAATATCACAAGTCACAAATTATGCTGATTAGCAACAGTACAAAGTGCACTGTACCATGATTTTCCGCCCAAAAGCCTTTCCACTGATTTGTCTAACATAGCCCAGGTATACGGACAGTTGATGCTCAATCACATCAGCACTGGACCGTATTAACTTTTCAAATTATGATATACTAGTACACAGCAATTCAAGAGAATCGACGACTAAAAATTCTGTTTTCTTACATGCTCAATATCTATTGTAAAAGATTTTGTGTTAAATTGATTTTGTGTCAATATCAATTTATCAAAATCATGTGACCACGTATAGATGAGTCAATCTTTAACTGACCACTTCACTTTTCGGTAAACGGACATGTGACTATGACAGGGATTACGATTTAATTTCGCGCATAACTGATTTGATCTAGGATTTTACATGATTAGTTTCATGTGCATGGCCGCTAAAAAAAAAGAAGAAAGACATGCTTCTAAGCAATTACGACGGCTTTATAAACCCATTTTAATAGCGATTATAAAAACCTTTCCTTTAATTCAAAATGGAAATATACTGAACGGAAGACTGGACGTCCGAGACAAGCCATGACGGTGTACTCCCTAATTTGTGCTAATTTTGGAATTGCCCAATATTATTCCTTCGCCCAATATCCTTCAATTTTTGCATCTCTCGCGCTGACGTATAATCATGATGAAGAAATAACTAATATTACTTTGCTCGTCCGTTTTCTCTTGATACTGAGTAAACATTGTGTTTCCGACTTAGTAAGAAACATACAGAACAATACAACTTTAATTCTGCTGGAACAGGAAATGTACTGAAAAAGGGCCTATATCAAAGTATACTGTATATAAAGCCATTATCTTAAGCACGTTTTAAGTACGTTGGGACGACATAGTAGACGGGCCCGTAGACGGATGACGCAATGAATTTGTACGTGCTTTATGCCGCTGTTGACAAGACTATATTCCATACAAAGTGAAATTGCATTGCAAGGCAACCTGTCTGTTCATCCTAATAAGAAAAGTTATCAGTACAATCCAAAACAAAATGCTTAAGACGGGTGTCTCCACAACTACGATACGAAAGACATCACTTATAATATAACAATTGGGAAACTTTTGGGTAACTCCGATCAATTACAATGAAATTTAACTTAATTAGAGCAACGAAAATATCTCAACACTTAACAAACAAGGAAAAGGGTCAGATCAGTATATTTGCGCATCTCGATATCTCTACTTCCCTCACAAATATCCTTGGCAACCGCCTACATGTTTGTCTGTAAGGATTACCATCACGTCATGTTGGAAAAGCTGATCCAGGCCGTCAATATAATTATACGACTCAAAGAAGAAATCCATCTTAAAAATGAATAAACTTCAAAAGAAAAAAAAAACATTCCCTACAAAATGATACAAAAATGAAAAAAAAAATCAGATAAGAAATAAGGATGACATGACTGGTTGAAATTTCACATTTTTTTCCCCGGAAAACATTTTCTTGACCAGTCCTTATGAATATTCAAATGAGCGACTTGATGATGTCATATCCTCACATTTTTTTCATGTGTATTTTATATACGAATTTTTGGGGAAAAAAATGTTACTTTTAGCTAATACAAGTAAAAACATGTTCCCATACCAAGATATCCATACCAATATCAGAGTTGATATTTAACTATTTCATTTTGGGTGGTTTTAAGACAAGTTTTACATTTATACAGTTGAAACATGAGATTTTTGTCATTTTTGTACATGACATGAATGAGAAATTGTGAGAGCATGACATCGTCAACTTGCTGATTTGAATATTCATATGGACTGGTTAAGAAATGTCTTCCGAAAAAAAGTGAAATTTCAAAAATGTCATATCTTCCTATTTGTCATCTGATTTTTGTCATTTTTGTATCGTTCTGTAGGATTTTTTTTTTTCTCTTTCTTTTGAAGTTTATTTACTTTTGGGGTGGATTTCCTCTTAAGTGAACTCAACAGCCTATCGATAGACACTAGGGTTAAAAAGGGGAAAAAAAAGACATTTGAAAATTTGAACCACTTAGCGGTCAGTAATGTATCTGCCTCTCATTGGACGCAAAATACCATTAGAAATGGGGGAAAAATATCATAACCTCGTCCTTTAATGTGTGCGTGTGTGTTTTATGTGACTGTGCGTAAGTATGCGTGCATGTGTTTTGTTTGTGTGTGTATTTATTTCAGTGTGTCTGTGAAATGTACAATAGAATAAAGGATAGCAAGAAAACACGGGTTTCAATTCCCGTAAAATGCACGACTACAGGCATAATTATATCCTGCATACCAGTAGGTAAAACAGAAATGTATCAAATGTACCCGTCGAAGGCCAATTCCGGACTACTTTGCGGGAAACACTGAAAGATGCGATTTCGGCATCGCTTTGAAAAACCACATACAGTATATATAATGATTATTGTATCGGATCATAACTTGGAGGTAATTCAGTGACGGGTGAAATACCCGCATGATGAAGGCTGCTAATAAAACTTGATGAAGACATTTTAATTGATCTGTTTTTACACTCGTTTCTTCTTAACGAGTTCATAAATAAGTGCAAAGGAGCGTGTAGGCTGGAGTCATCCCCGTATCAATCACAATCAAGTTCGGGGGAAAAAAAAAAAGTACTCAGTAGTAGGCCTACTGTGTATAGTTACACGCTACAGTTACGCTCTGACATTTATTAACACTTATGATACACTCCATTTCGGATGAATAAATGTCTCGTTCTGAAGAGTAATTTCTATTTTTATCAATCTATTATTATTTTTGCCTTTCAATAAGTGAAAGTTCAGTAAAAAGACAACGTGACTACGCCCATTCTTCTTAGCTGCCCCCCCCCCCCCCAATAATCACAACAAAATGAAGAAAATTTTTACCCCTCGCCCTTTTTACCTCTATCTTTTATCTGGCTGCCAACATTCAGAGATTAAACTCATCAGGGAAAAAAAAAAAAAAAAAAAAAAGCTATCTGGGAGTGTTCATACTTTGTGTAATTCTCCAAATCAAGGACGCTTTTTCAATCTCTTGGCAGGACGTGGAAAGATTTTCTTTTTCTTTCGGGGAGCCTCCTGCAGAATGAGGGACGTTGCAGCTCTGGCTACGATCCGATATCAACCCCGTGACCTTGACATTCACATGACCTTCTTCTCATCAAGATCACTTACACATGACTCGCACGACTCCATATCCAGATATTTATCACCACCAAAAAACCAATCTCTCGCGGCGATCCAAGACCGCTTGGAGTTTTCCTCGCTGCGAAAATGGACACAATTATGATCGCGACGTTTTGTTGACACCCCAGTATCGTTTCTCTTTTTGATATCCGCTGCGAGAAGGGAAAAAAAAAAGAAAGAAAAGATGTTATTAAAAATCATATCTTAAAAGTGGTGGCTAATAGAGAGTGACAAACAGAGTATCGATGATGCAGCTAGCAAGCATCTTTGATGGGAGTCAGCCCAATTGGAGTTGTCGGTGAGGTTTGTAACCCAAATCACTGGCAATCAGACCTGGGTTGGTCTACGGAGGCCCCGCGGATGGGACGGGATGATCAAGTCAACTATAATTGATTCTTTAAATATTTGCGTCTCTCTCCGCAGCCATCGCCCGCGGGCGCTGCGCTATTGAATTATGAGGTTTTATGACGCTGTCAGGCCCGGCGGATTTTCGACGGCGCGACAACTACCAGCTCGAATAAGAAGTGGGGGGAGAGGGTGCAGAACGTGATGTGTACAGCATTATTCGGGCCACCGAGAGATTGAGATCTTGAACCTGCGTTTAAATTTGGAACTATGTCTAGCTCGCTCAATATACACAAGTCGATCAAATTAGTTCGCGACAATACACGAAGAGGAAGATGGTAAGGAGTAGCCACATGAAAATCTCGGTACTAGTCTCAAAGCTAATTTTTGGTTTGCCCTCGATATGAAGAAGATACCAACGCACATGTGCTTGGTCAATAAATGTGCCCTAAAAGATGTTTACTAGTTAATATCTGACACATTTTGGTAACGCATTGTTAGGTCCGCGCAAAGGGCAAGACCTGCGTATCAGCCAGCGCAAATCGACAGATCACGTCACGTCCTTGGAAGATCAATGCACTGATGCACTACCAAGATAACAGTTGTATCCTTATACACACAGCTCTAAAGGGGTCACGATTAATCTAATCTTATAATCAATTTGTCAAAAACACATAAAAACACTCCCAACGGACATAAAAGACGCAGTGAAAAAACAAACAAACACAAAAGGTCGTTCTCGAGTAGAGCTAAACATGGCATTTGAACTACAGGAATGCAAGCGATGTGTTCTACAAATTATGACCATTCTTAATTCTACTTGGTTTAAGTTGTGTAATGATTCAGTTTCAAATGAGATCGTTCACTCAATGACTATGCAATGGATATCTCTTATATTTCTAGAGTAATGCAAGTGCATGCAGTATTTTTTTTTTTCTTTCGTGTGATTTATCGAGAGGAACCCCGCTATAACGACCATGGATACGAAATTTCGTATGAACGAGAGGATTTTACCGGTAAACGTGCCATTATTTCCCTCCGCTATTTGCTATGTCCGTTTTAACGAGATTTCGTTAAAACGACAAAATTCTTGTGCAGACTGCATGTCTCGCTATAACGGGGTTCGCCTGTAGTATGAACAACACAGGAGACTTCATTTGACACAATTCCACATTTATTTTGCATATTACACTACAGGCATTACATGGAAAGCCAATTTTACACGCAAAATCTTTTCTTTTTTTCTGTAACACGCAACTGGTGGAAAATTAAAGAGGGTTACACAATAATTATGCTTGAAAAGAGAAATTCTATCATGGATGACATAATATCGGTAATCTCATTCTGTTTCTTAAAGAGCATTTACAGAGCAACTGCCAGAACATGGCTCTTTCAGAATCTACAACTTTTATGCCTACTATAAACAAAGCATTCTTTTGAACTTACAGACCAAACCTTTGGCTGCCTGTTTTGAAAGGTTCCTCAGGAATTTCTTTGCTTCTATTCATCGTTTCTGATCAAGTAAACCTGTAAGAACTCCCAACAAGGTAGAATTTGAAACACTTTGCTCTTCCGTTCGGCCCTTTTGGCACAAGTCTTCTCATAGGAAACCTTTTAAAGACTCGCCTGGACTTGAGTTCATTTAACCCTTACAAGCCCAGGCACTTAGCTGGACTTGCCAAACTTATTCATCAGCATTCAGTAATCCGTCCAAACTTGACCTAGTGGAAGATTTTCCTCCACCCAGCTGTAGTAATGTGCCTTATAGTCCAACAGGAAGGCCATGGTGAAACAATATTGATCAGGGGGTTGGATAATCTCTGTTTGTTGACACTTGGTTCCCAGACTTCAGCGCCAACAAGCAAACAAAGCACAGTAAGGGTTAACACAAAACTTACACATGACATCAAATAGAAATGACTGTATGATGTAAGTTGTAAGATATCTTGTCATCTTAAAGCAATCTAACAGCACAAAATATCAAATAAAATAAGTATTACGAAGCCAAGTTTTACACAAAGCATCAGTAACATACACAAGTTTCATTTGTTTTTTTTAATGGTAAAATGCATTTTCAGCACATTTCGACAATATTTACATACCTGGTACTCATATTCTTGGTATTGTATGACAAATTGTGAAAGGTGACTAAAAAAAAAACAACAACTATCCACTAACATCTTGTGGCACCTTGCTGTCTGTGCCACTTTTTTTTTTTTTTTTTTTAGCTTACTATACTAGCAGGCCACACAAAGGTTTTAGAAAAATAAACGAGTGAAGTCTAGTAAACTCTTTGATCTTACAAGCATACAAAATACAGCAAATGTTAGAACCCTTATGTCTGCTTTTAATGGACAGAGACTCATACACATTCCCTGTAATCAGATCTACAATGGATATATTCAGCATTAATCAATCAAACATAATTATATTTATACATTCTTGAGCACAAAGATCTCAATGATTAATCAAGACTGCATTTTTCTTCTCTCTGAATATTCAAACAGCAAACTTTAGCATGATGCACGGCGGGGGAAAACAACAGAAATAATGCATGTGTGTGGTATACTAGTATTACTTTACTGGAGTCTGATGAATGTCATGAGCATTGTACAAGTACAAAGTTTTGCGATTTGGCTAGCATCCAGAAATCAACAGTCTGAGGAAAGTTTTTGAATTTTTGTACACATGTAATTTTTTTTGCTATAGCATCTACAAATCAACAGTCTGATGAAAGTTTTTAATTTTTGTGCTGGTGCAAGTTTTGCTCCAGCATCTAAAAATCAACAGTCTGATAACAGCTTTGTACTTTTGCCCATGTGCAAATTCTTGTCATAGCATCTAGCAATCGACAGTCTGATAAAAGTTTTGAATTTTTGTGCACATGCAAGTGTTTGCTATAGCATCCTGAAAGAGGGTGCTGAACTTCAAAATATTTCTCAGAATCTTTTCAATGGCCTCTCATTCACAAAAGAAAACGTGTGCTAAAGCTACAGGAATTAAACATGAATTTAAGAAAGTGAGATGCACACAAAATTTTTACTTTCTACGGAGTTTAAGACTTCAGCATCTTTGATGTTGAGATGGTAAGATGGTGTGGGGGTGGTAATAACAGACACCATGCACCAGTGGGAGCAAATAAATAATCAGAGAGAGTGTTCCAGGTATGACAAGAAACAGAACACACTCTTTTCTGCCTGCTTCACGTTTTACATACATCTCATATCAAGTCCACCCACACAATGAGAATTCACTGTGACGTACATGTTATACATGCTCAAAGTGCACACGTATGAAATGTGGGTCTTGTTTCATACGTCAAATTCACAGACTTTGCCTCTAAATGTGATTTGTACACATTCACAAACATTCATCGTTATTATCTTTAGGCCTATGTCATATAACAGTAAAAGGAACTTGCCCACCTAGGCTTGGCACCCAAATAAGATATACATAGAATAATGTGAATGAGAAGCACAGAAGTTTCACACAGTAGTCATGCCATGGTGCAGAGTGTCAAAATGTAAAATATCAGCATTGGAAAGATATATTTACAATGATGAGTTTTCATTATTTCAAGCAGGGGATATAACACTGAAATCAGGATCACACTTTCATGTGTGTGTGTGTGTGTGTGTGTGTGTGTGTGAAGAGATGTAAACACACTCCGCATAACTGCAGTTGTACATGTATGCTGTATAAATAAATACCTGTGGACATATTTTTATGATTTGTATCATCCAATATGTAGTCCTATATTCTCCTTAGAATAAAATCACTGCTACACATAGTTTAAAGCCACTGCTAACATGTTGTGCCGACCAACACATCATCTGCCAGGACATTGTCACATTTTAGCCCAGAGGATTTTCAGGAAAGCTTAGCCGAGAATGACACAGGAATTGACTCCCGAGTAATTTTGTATTCCTCCAAAATGTAGGAGAGAATCAGCAGAGTGAACAATGATTTAAAAAGCATTTCTACACACACAAAAATATGCAACTGCATAATACATACACATGTACTCCAAAATACAATTTAAGTAGTTGTGTAATATATGTGAGTTAATATAGTCTATTGACAAAGGCTCAAATGCCTCCTTATACATGAGTGGTAAGGACTTATCTTAAACATAGAATATACAGTCGCCAGCCAAATGACTTTTTGAAATAACATAGTAGAACTTTTCTTCGTGTCCACTCTGATCCATTAATCAAAGAGAACTTATTAAGATTATACATTGTCATTATCTTTTATTGGGTTTGTTTTAGCTACTTCCTTTCCCCCACCCCAACCCCTATGGTGCAACCTATTCATTCCACTTTCTCAGTCCACACAGAATGGCCACATTTGTAGGCAGAAAGGGCACATTTTTGCCAAATCATTCCCCCTTTGGCAATGTGCAAAGATTGGGCCATCGTTGGCTCAATTGTGACTGCTTTTGTAAACGGTATTTGTTGGGGTAATCACTGGACAAAGGAATGTGCTGTGAATACCACACCATACATTTAAGATTCAATGTCTTACTGTTAATTACTGTCTCTAAGCTACACACATTACCAATTTCAATACAATACCCCACGATCACTCGCATTGCATGGAACAGATACCAAAGGCATATATACAGACTTGCACTACAACACTTCTCACTATTTTTGAATTTCAGAGAAAAAAGCAAATGGTAAATACTTCACAATGTTAACATAATTCTCACAAGACCCTTCGACCAGAGTGATTTTCACTTTACATACAAACTGATATCAAGTTTGTAAGAATAAGATTGAATCAAAAGACATTCTCTCATTACCTTTTAATTGTCAAGAGACATTTTCTTGCCACCATTTAATTATCGAAGAACATACAAATTCGATCAAGTTGACCCATTTTTACAGTTTGTGTGGTGAACTGATCTACCAAGGACATCCATCAAACCACTCACATAGTCTGCTCAACCATCAAGCACAGAAATGCTGCTATCTAGAGCTGCATGGGATTAGAGAGTTGACAGTCACGCAGAAGGGGCAGCGACATCTCTTGGCGTCTTCTCATCAGAGGACCCAGTCAGTCAAGGGTCGTCATGCGATGACGTTTTGGTTTCCTGCTCAGAGCGGGCAGTCATCCTCCAGTTGGATGGTGGTATGAATGCGACACACATGCCAGAGATGTGGACGATACGCCTCCCCCTTTCTTCCCCATGCCGAGGATGGACACCAAGATGGCTTGACCGGTGATAACCAACAGATCTGAAGTGAGAATGGTGATGAGACCAAATTTTGACTGGATCAGCAAAGAGATCTATAAGACCATATTTACTGCCTTCAAATCTATGAGGATTGCTTTTCGAATCATATGATTACTTTGCATAGGAGGAAAAATATCAATGTATCCATTGGCATCATTCTTTGATTCATTGATTCAAAGACTTTTTTTTTTTTTTTTGGGGGGGGGGGTGGGGGGGGGGGGTTATGTCACTCTGGGCATTGGTTATGTTACTAGGGGTATCATGTTGGATCAGTAACTATTACATCATTCTATATGTTTACACCTGCTGTCTATGCAGAACGGTATTCAGGCCCAAACAAGGTTTCATATAAGAACATATGAATGTAGAGAAACTCGCAAAAATTTACTTTGCAAATTCATTACGCAAAAAATATAAGCATCATACAATATAAGGATTGGTGGACAAACTCTGCTTTACGTTGCGCATGGCAGTTGCATTTCGTATGATAGGTGTTATCTCTATGAGACATGGAAAATTTCTTTGACAAAGTTATTTCTATTCAACAAATATACTTGTACCCTTTTAATGCAACAATCTGTACGGTATCAACAAAGAGGGATGCAAAGTTAAAAACACTAAACATGCCATATTGTCCTACTGGCATGTGTAGTCCTACATACGGGTTTGTAGTTATTTTGGGGGGAGACAATCTGCACTTAAGCCCACTCTTATCCTAAGTACTCAATGTAATTAGTGACATACTATAGCTGATATATCTACCTCTAACCTACAGTCATGCATCTCCAGTCTGCATCATTCTGTGACTATCTACCTTTACGTCAGAGCACTCCTATTGAAAATAATGAACACCCCACACATTTCCTAGTGGTTTTATTACTTAATAATTCCACGTGTTGACTAATATTTACAAATTTAAAGGGATGGTATAGTTTTGGTTGTGATGGGGATTCAGGTTTTATCTTTCTGCAAGATAACTAGAAACCACTTACACAAGACATTAAAGAGCACTTTAATAATTCTACAAGGAATTACAACTGTTTTTGATAAAAATCGGTTTGGAAATGACAGAGATATCAAAAAACGAAGCAAAACAAAGTGGTAATAAAAGGTGGGACCCACGGAATCAAAACCCATATGCGCTATTGACTTGCAAAAGTTGACTGTACTCAGTGTACATGACATAAAAAGTAGCCTGTGTTTGTATTTTAACATCGTACATGCGGAAGGTAATGATTGGAGAAAAGATCACTGTTTAGGAAGCTCTGCTAACATAACAGCATTGTGAGAATAACTGTGTAAACTCTATCCTGAACACTTGACTACAAAAATTGCTATGAATTCTTAATGGTAAGGTAAAGCAGGCACTGCAGACAAAAAAAAAAACACACAATTAACAAATAAATATTACAAATATTTGTTAAAGACCATGACAATTGATACATTCATGAAAACGTGAGACAACATCTGTGGTGCATTTGTTCTAATTACGAAAATGACACATATTGTTCGAATGACTTAGAGCATCACAAAATATAGGCTTAGAATGGTATTTTTAAAAAGATCTTTAAAAAAGGGGGGGTGGACCAGTTGAACTGTAAATGATGTTAAAACAGAGATGGCATTCTCTATCAAATTTGTTCTTACAACAAAAAAATGATGTCACCTTTTGATTTAAAGTCAATGGACAACACTCAATCATTGCAACAACACTGAGGGCAATTCAAAGAAAATTATTTTTTCACATCATAGTAGTGCACAAGACACTTCTGTGGTGGACAATGCAAGGGAAATCTGCCACTGCCTAAAATGTGAGGGCCTTTTTGAGATTAACTCATGAACTTGCGGTACATGGTAACTCTCTCACAATAATGCCTCCACCATCCTTGTGGCACAGGCATAATAAATAAATCTAAAAAGACATTGAGCTACATCTAGTGATTCCAGTGGCTTGAGATTTAGAGATGAACAAAAATAATTAAAGTGCTACGTAGGAACAAAAAAATATGTATATATCCTTTATAGCAGGTTCCCTTACCAGAAACCTATTGACATAACAGATCCATGTTATTGCACAGTTATATTCTTACCTGAGCATGGGTCAACTTTTTTTTTTGTAAACGTCGTCGGTTAGATGTACTTGGTGCGATTGAGGGCCTTGTCTGCATAATTGTCGTCGGTGATCTTGGCCCAGTCGGTTGCGGTCTGTCCGATGACGAATCCGAGTGCACGCTTACGCTCCTGGTCTCTGCGCTCCTCGATGTCCGCCCAGCGCACCTGTTGAATGATTGGGATATATGGGGGGGGGGGGGGGGAGTGAAGAAGAGAGAGAGAGAGGGAGGGAAAGAGGAGGGAAGAAACAAAATGTGAGTATACTGTTTTTTTTATCAATACTCCCAACCCAAGCAAATTACCATAAAAACACAATTTAACTTCCTTTCTTTTTCACCACAATTAAATTTGGGATTAATATGCACATAGTACATATACTAGCACCAGAGGCAGGTACTTATCAGGTCTTTACTTTCACGAATAGATGAATGAAGGTTCGAGTTCTATTACATAAGAATACTAACTTTACAAATTACTGAATGAATAACAAATGAAGAGCTATTAAGCACTCACAAAGATTGCTGGTGGCTTCAGTGTTAGATGACTTTGTAAATATCTATTATCAAGCCTTTTATGGAATGGTAAAGCAAAAGATCTAATCCTTACAAGGGGAACATTTGTGAATACAATGGAGGGATCCTGGTGGTTATGGAAGATCCATAGTTCCTGTCAATGCCTGACTTGCTTTTTATCCTGAAAACTTATAACAATAATAATAATAAACAAATAATTTTGTCTTATTTCATACATTACTGTATGCAGTGACCTTTGCAATGGTGGTTTCCAATGAACACATATTACCTCAAGGGAATATACTGTATAAACATTGTTTTCTTTACCACTGCTGTTAGCCTATCCTAACACTGCTGTTAGCCAATTGTAACACTTCAATACAACTCAACTGGGGGAGGGGTCTTTTCCATTTGACTTTGATCAATATGATAAAACAGTTGTTGATTTTGATTTTGGATATGTCAGTGCCCAAACCTTCCTGTTTAAAATGCTACTTTGTGAATGTATCCATTAACTGATGAGCATCTCAATTACTGCAGTAGGAACATTCTGGTAATCTGAACATTCATAAAATCTACAGACTTCCTGCAACCTCTGACAAATTGGACTGGAAATAACTTGCTTTTACAATGACAACTAGTGTGACACACAGAGTACAAAAAATAACCCAAAGATTACCCACAAGTTCTTAACATTTGTAACCCCATACAAATCACAGATAAAGATTTGCTCCCGATCACTGTCTTACAAACTGAATTATGCATAGGCATGGAAGTTAATATCCATTTAATAAACGAGAAGTACAGGAAATCCATTGGCACTCACTTTAAGATACCAGTATCAAAATATATTAGACACTTTTCCATACAAAAGGAAAGTGAAACATCCAAACATGCACAACATCACATACATGTCAACACACATTGCATAATGATATGCCAATCTGACTCTTTCATCTGCTCGTTTCTTTGAATTAAAGGAAAACATCATTTATCAAACCTGACAGTGATGAAGAACTTCTCCAAATTATTTCGACAAGATCTTCATGTCCAAATTATTTCAACAAGATCTTCATCTACGTGAATTTTGACAATTACATAAGAAGAGTTTGTTTGCAAAAACCGATAAGTCCATTTTTGAAGATTTTGAAGTACGGTCTCTGTCATAAAGTACAAAATAATACCTTTTAAATGATATATTGGTCCACTACATATAACAGTATATTTTTGAAGTTATGGTCAAAAGAAGCACAAATTTTCTTATTATTCTCTTTGTTTTTCTTGACCTTTAATCCCAAATATCTCCATTTGGCATATATGGACTTATCGGTTTTTTGCGAACAAACTCTTCATATATACCTTGTGCTGTAATGGGTAGTTATCAGTATGATCAATGAATAATATAAAATTCAGGGGCAGAGTTACGCCCTGGTACCATAACAGAGAGTCTGTGTTACCGTCTTCCATCGTCACTGCCAAAACATCCTCCACAAGGTGTTTGGATGCTAGCTGATGCATACGCTTTCCCCTTTTCCTTCTGCACTTCCGCTGATGCAAAACTCATTTGTGCTACTTCTACAATGATGTGGCTCGCGCAGCGTCATTTAGCTCGGTATCACGATACAAGATTCAACTGGGCAATCAAATGGCTTAGGCCATCTAATAACTGAACATCACATTCTCCATCACTCCTGTGCAAAAAGCTCTAGCAAGCACCACATAAATTGCTGAATACTGAAAAATCACACATAGTGATTTTATTACATATTTGTAGCTGAATTTTGGCAGAAAATTCAGATACAAACACAATTCAGTTTCTCAGCAATAGATTCTTCAGAGCAGTGACTGCAGATAAAACTTAATAGAACATCCCACAGATTTTGTTGTTTTGCTGATTGGTGCATCATGTATGTTTCTACAGCAACCACAAGTAGCTGGAAGCATAAGGCTCGCTAACTCATCTAGAACTTAATAGTATGCATAGCAGTGGATACCATGTTACCTGGAATAATTGATAACAATAGCAAAAAAAAAAGGCATAAATGGAAAATTTTGGAGTAAATGTATCTGTTTGTTTACCAGACACAAAGTATTTATGATATACATTTACCTGGTAGATATCACACTTACCTTTACTCTTATGCTAAGAATAAAAGCTGTACTTCTCCTAAAATCACACTATTAATTAACCACACTGGTCCTTATAAATACAGTTGTAGTACAATAATTTTCATGCAGTTGTATCCTTTTCATTTTTCACACATTTCTTCCATAATCAGTTTGACAAGTCACCACGGGAAAAAAAGATGGGGGGTGGGGGATTATTGAAAGAGCATGCACACATACACACACGCACACGCACAAAATACAGCATACTGAAGGATTTTGAGGTCAACTATCTTGTTTTCCATTCATGATTTTAATGGATGAGGAAGCAGAGTCTACAGCAGTTCAATACATTTTAAGATATAAGCCCATTGAATAATAATAAAAAAAAACATACTTACCTCTTGCACACATACCTACACAAATTTTACATCTGATATCATTCTCACATTAAATGTTAAGAGGATTCCTAAGCCCTATCAATCCCCCCCCCCCAAAGAAAAAAAAATGATCTTACATATCTGACAAAATAGACTGATTAAACCCAATTCCACAGACAGAGAACTACAGAGTAATCTTACCTTGTGTGACACACCGATAATGAATTATCCCTACTCCTATACATTACCATTGATGCTATGATGGCCTACTTGGAAGACTAACAGGCGACTCTGGGGAAGAGAGTGGAACTCAACTTACCCGCTTTTGACCTGGAAGTGCCGGTCTTGTGACCACGTCGAACATGTCTCCACCCGACATGTAGTCCTCCATACTCTGGTAGTGCTCCTTCTTCTTGTACTTCTTGATACCGTCCAGGGCATCTGGGAAGGGGAATTGATGGCAGGTGGAAGATAAAACTTTGGTGTCAAAGGTCAAGCTCACATAACATCAATTTTACACAATAAACTGGAAGGGGGCTGGAAGGGGCAGGAAAAGAGAAGCTATGGAGGAAAAATTAAATCCTAATCTTATACAACACTAACCTACGAAGAACAGTCTAGAACATGATTACCTCTCAAGATCTTTTAGTTAATGTCTGCTGTCATGTGGAAAGTTCAAGTCATGTTCCTCTTTATCAAACCATCAAGATAACATTCAATTTTCATGTTTTCTATAAAATAACTAGGGTATTTGCATGGTGACTAGCTCCAAGAAACCATATATTAACCACAATTTATCACTGTTCTTGAGAAATTTACAATAACATTGAGCCTCACAATATGTCTATATGCTTCCCTTAATTTTCTAGAAATGTACTTTACTGCAGTTGACAGAATAACATGGCCAGAAACTTTCTCTATTATCATCTGATGCTTTCACAATGAGAAATATCTTACTCTTAAAGCAAATATTGTATACAGTAAAATTTGTGCCATTGATACAGCATACACAGAATTGACTATTACCAGATAGGTTTTGTGAAATCATTTAGGCATTGTTGTGCACTGATGAATGTGTTACATATTGCTTGATTTGTTGAATGAAAAACTATCAACCATCAACACAAATACACACACACACACACACACACACACACACACACACACACACACACACAACACACACACAAAGTAAATCAGGAACTGTAAATATTTGAATCTTGAAATTGTGCATTTCTCGGTAAAATACAGCACCTGAGCGTTCCAACCTTACCTTCCTCACAAAATGACAAAAATTGTTGGGGAAAATAAATGTTCATATCAATATCACACATTAATTAATATACAAACAGAATAAGAATACCCAGTTGCTGAAGTTGGTGACATGCACAAATACTAGGCACATGTATCACAGCTACCAGTACCAAACAAATGATATGCATTTAATGCAGCTATGCCTATTCTACAGACTTATTAATCACTGCACAGACTGATGCACAAATGATGCAAGCTGCACATGGGTTTACAGTTACACATAATATGCGCACTTGTGTCTTACACTTTCATATGCCCCAGCAATACCTTTTGCCTGTTCTGAGCACACAGATAATGTGGATTTATAGCACTTTGTATGTGAGATGCAATTTTGTTATGTAAAGATAAATGACTTCATCACTTCTCCTCGATGGATCCCATCCATAATGCATATTTGATACAAGTCTTTTGTGCCGCATGCTGCTTTCGTAACAAATCAATGCAGCACAACACAAACTACAACAACAATTGCAGTACACACAGAAACAAAGCATAAAGTGACTAAACACAAAGAAAACTGAATTCATGACCATCCTTCTACCTGGCCCATCACTGTATTTAAATCATGTCCCATTTCCATACATGATTGTATACAAGGGCAGAACACAGTGAGAATAAGTGTAATATCCTGACCCAATTATGACTCTGATGTTAATTTCTGAGAATTAATTTATTATGTTAGGGCTCCCATTTCATCATCAAAAACATGTTCCACTTTCAAAATTTCTTTGGTTTATATCAAATGCATATATCTCCAAATGAGACGTACTGGACATCAGCAGGCTACTTTCAAAACTTGGATGTGGGCAATCTGAATGAATTTCAAGGATAAGTCAAGAGGTATGCTGTCTCATAGAGTGACATTATATAGGTTTTAAAGAGGTACAGCAATCTTGACCAAGTCCTAAATTTCATTGCTGTGCCGTGGTATCACTGGGTAGGACACTGGGCAAAACTTGTTGAAGTGTGAATCAGCTCTCAGTGACCATGATCAAAGGTACCAGAAGGTTATCAAATCACAATATCGCATGACACCATGCTCCTATGGGACCAAACATCTTGTTGGTGGTATGTATACATGCATGAATACCAATGTGAAAGCGGACACCGAATATGACAAACACTCAACATTATCAACCCCATCAATCTGGACAAAAACTTTCACTGATGTCTGTGTTTGTGTCTGTCTATCTGTCTGTCTGTCTGTCTGTCTCCCTGCAGTGGCTGTTTCATTCCTCATTTAAAAGGACCACCCATAATGATTAGGAGATAGGTTTACCCCAGATAACTTTAGCCACCAATCGCATAAGACTAGTTAGGAGTAATTGCAATAATTACATTCTCTAACAATAAATAACTGTCCAAAGCAGTTCTATTCCCAGACAAGAGCTCCAGTCATACGTCTCACTCATAACGGCTGATATATTTTTCAGTTTGTTTATTTGTGTATATATTATGCTAAGCCACTCCCTCCCCCCCCCCCCCCCCCCCCCCACAGTTCATCCAATAACACTGTGCAGTAATCTAACAGGATTTGGGAGAGAAGTCACTTGGATACAGGCGGTCGATTCATAACAAATAAGTTTCCACTTCCAATATAGAGGGGGAAAAGTGGCTGGAAAATTGGCCTCACAACATTCTATGTCGTGGAGTGCTTTCCACACTTCAGTATAATAACACTGAAACAACAGGGAGAACAAGAGAGAAGAATGTCCCCTTTCTATGTAAGTAATGTCAATGGATTTTCTTCCTGAAGCTTTATTTTTAACATTTAAACCTGAACATGTCCCACATAGGGAACAACAGCCTATACAGCCTATAAGTCAACTCCACTCCAATAACCTGCAGGGGTCGCGCTTAACTTTTTCGTAACTAGCCAGGCGGACCAGTTAGATTCAATTTGGCTAGTCTGCAAAATTTTTGACTGGCCAACAGAAATTTTTGACTAGTCCGTCTTGTTTTTTAATCGCATGACTAAATGTCAATTTGGGAGGGCCCCAAGTACTTTTCAATTATTAAATTACAACCAGCTACCCAATATGAATATAACTCCATGGTCTCCCCCCCCCCCCCCCCCCCCCCCCCCCCCCCCCCCGGCCACAGGATGTTAACTTATCAGCAAATGTCATGGGATTTTGCATTGACTGACAATCAACAAATCTTAATGCCATTGTGGGTCCTGATTCTTCACAAAAGGGGAAAACCTACATTTTGCTGTTTAGTTGTTGTTTTTTTTACTTTTCACATAATTCTGTTTCTATTGTGTAATTACCCACTTGCTTATTGAGTAATATAAGCTATTCATATGAAATATCTGGCACTAATTCACCTTGGCGTTATTTTCCTTCTTGTTCACCACTAGAAGACAAGGGGCATACTAGGGGCATCTTGCTGTTTTGTTTATTAGGTGTACTGAGAGGATATATTGAGATCACATGATCTTTCATCCCCTAAAAGTTCAACGAGCAGCACAAACTGAATGTTTAAAATGTGAATCGCATTACGGTTGTTGTGTTAGAGCCAATTTCAGTCATGGTACCTGGGAAAGCATATCAGGTCAACCACCCCTGGTATAGTGGATGATTAAGGGTTGGAGTAAAGATTAGGGTTAGGGTTTAGGGCTACAATTTGGGTTAAGGTTAGGATTAGGTTCAGGATTAGGATAAGGGTTAGGGTCAGAGGAAGAGTCTGGGGTAATTGCTCAGGGGGGTAATTGCCCTAGACCCCTAGAACAGAATGCAAAGCTGTGAGTGGTACTTAGAAGCAATATGGTCCAAGCCTCAAGTGACATCACCGTACCGAGATTATCATACACATGCTAAGTTTCATTTGAATACCTCCAACAGTTCTGAAGTTACGTCACCCAAAACTGATTACGGCCAGACAGACAGGTAAAGGAAAAGCATATCAAACGTTCAAAGCAGAGCATACTGACACTTAAAGCAAAGTTCCTTGCATGCTATATTCTAAAAGTGGAGATTTATGGGTGGATATTTTTTTTGTGCTCGGCCAGGTAAGATGAATTTTGCATAAGTTTAATTCCACGGAATCAAAACATTAGTGTTACCTATAACACACAAAAATAATTTCATGCTTTTATTTTTGCGCTAGTTTCTGGTCACGTGAAATGCGCAAAAACTTTCATTTTTACTTTTACAGTATACACGAAAAGTAAATAAAGCGAAGAGACTCACCAAGCTTTTCTTCAGTCGCGCTGTCCCATTTGCTCTTGGTGAAGCGTAGCTGTGAAAATGAAAAATGGGGGAAAAAATCAATTGATATCTTCCATAACAGACACACAGAAAATATTCTACCTATAATAATTTTGAAGAATAATATAAAGAAAAGTTATGCCCATTTATATTTCCATGCTATGGCTAAATGTATGTATATATCCTCTGAAGCACAATCACATTAGATTGGAAGAATGTTTATATTTTGACTGATATTAAATACCAAACGTGTCATTATCAATCAGGGCTTTTAAGATACAACTAGTGATGCAATCAACCACTTTCACGAAAGATTACATCGAACAAAGTTCAGTTAATTACTGCATTACATCTATCGATGATATTCATACAAAGTATTTTCTAAAGGACCCATATGTACTGCATAAAGAGCAGGCATTAAGCAGGGAGCTTCAAACCCATTTGCCTGTGTGCTTCTGGAAGTGAAAACTTGTTATTGGGCAAGTACCATGAATGGGAGCCTGGCTGTTAAAAGTAAAAGGCTCTTGTCCCCCAGCCATTTGGGCAGTTGGGAGATATCCTATTTGTAGAGCCCTGATTAATGAGTGTGTCAGAACTTTGTTTTTCTGTTTCACACTTGCACCAATCCTTTCTGAACTGACTGGGCATGTGATGGCTATAGGACAATAGTGATTGCAAAAACCACCAGGGATGCCACATAAAGCATTAAAGTTTATAAAAATGATTAGAAATAAGAACTTAATAAAAACAATATAATAATCATATATCACATCATAACTACATTACACCCTATGCACTATCTTAAGCACTCATTGATTACAAGTTAGAGGCACAGTCAAAGACCAATAACAGAATACATCATCAACATATTATGTAATCATCATTATGGTAACAAATCACCTTGACTAGGAGTCTTTTAAAATCAGTGAATACATGTCATATCAAAATCTCTTAAAGGCAAATTGCATTAAAAGAGATAGATTGCAGGGTTATGGTCTTATGAACATGAATACAATGCAGAAGCACCTGAAATCTACCTTTACGTGATGTAACAATAAGCCAAAGGGGACTAGAAAGAGGTATATATTTCAGGTGCTTGCAAAAACAAAAACAAAAATGCTGCAATCATTTACAAGACTAACTACAACTTACTTAATGCATCAACACATTGTTCTGGTTAGGTTTTTTTTTTTTTAAGATTTACAATATTAATGTAAATGAGGATGTGAACTTTGTATTCATATGCCTCATTTCCTTATTTGTTTTACCTGTTCAGAAACATTCACCCTCACAGTAAGTCATAGTGTTGCTCTGTTCCATTTATCTGCACAGCGCAGCGCAGCGTGGGAGCTAACTTTAGCTCAGGGCATGTCTGTGTCGCGTCACGCTTTTGATGCCTTTACATTGCTGACATTGCAAAGTTGAGTAACCCGACTCACTGTGCATGCATAACCGCAATCTTAAGATGCTCAGATTTTGTACAATATACTGCGCACACTGCTCTATATAATATCACAAAATCCCTTTAAGAAGGCTATATCTTTTTTTCTCTCTCTCTCTCTCTCTCTCTCTCTCTCTCTCTCTTGAGAGTGATTGTACCAAGCACAGGTGCTATAAATAGCTTTCAAGTGTTTTCTTCCATCTGGAAGAGAGGTTGTTCTCCCATTGGTGAAATAAGAACCTGCCCCACTCAACTCCTTGTGACACTTGGCCCAAATAATCTGCCACACCTAACAAGCAAGCGGCATGCAGTACATTCATATGGCTATAAGGAAATCTATACAGCCAGGACATAATATTAGCATCCTTATGTGTCCATCCAGAGGCTATTGACATGACCGTGTACACACCAAAATAACAGCTTTTGTTTCAAACGTGAAACAATATTCCTTAGAGGCTGAAATGCCCAACACGTATTTGCAATACTACTTTCAATGAGTTTTCGATACAAGCTCACATTTGACCACACCCAGATAAACTTTCACTATCGTACAACACATCACTCATTCAGCATATTAATTCTACAGCGAATTATTGGCTTGTATGATATGAGATATCAATGCCCTGGGTGATCTTGGGGGGGGGGGGAACTTCTTTCCTCATAGATCATACGAAAGCTCTTTGTTGAAGCTCTATCTCATTTTGAACCTGGCCTGGTTACGAATACAACAAAATTTGCCATGAAACAAAATATACAATAAAAGTACCAACTATTCATATTCATGATTCTTGCATCAAGTTGTGTTTATTACAACTGATTGACAATTTTGCCCTTCATTAGCATAAATGAACAAAGACTATTCTGTGTTTTAGTGGAAGCCATCCAAAAAATGACAGGCATACATACTCTGGTTGGACTCAAACCAGCGCCCTCCTGATTGCCAGACAGGTGTCAGTCATACCCACCAGTAGGTATACCCATGATTTTTATAATGGCTGCCACTGAGACACTGAATAAGTCATGTTTATTTATGTTGATAAAGGGCTTATTGGTAAATAAGTTGCAATAAAAATACCAACAAAAGCAAGAGAAATACACAGGGGAAATGAAATAGTAGTCTACAGAGCATAGAGACCTTGCCAAAGGTATGATGCAGTATATAAGAAAGGTAATAATAATGATAAGTATAACTGCCGATCTAGTGCATCATTTCCACAGCCTTAGGAGGAAAAAGATCATAGAAGTCAATCACTGATAGGAAGTATACACCTCCAGTCCTATAGCATGACTTTTCCATGCTTGTAGTGATACATAGTCTCTGCAAACAATACTGGAATTCTTCCTCAGTTTTCTTTTTAAAAAATACAAACAAAAAAAAAAAAACTTTGCAGAGGATGAAAGGAAAACAGCAGTTTTTCTTTTTTTTCTGTAAAACTTCCATAGCACTAACTAGCAATGATTCTAGATACCATTGCATCAGACAGTAAACTTTGAATGTTGTTTGCATTTAGGAGAGATAGCAGTCACTGGATGAAAGAAATCATTGAAGTCAATCACTGATAGGAAGTATGCACATCCAGTCCTATAGCACAACTTTTCCATGCTTGTAGAGATACATAGTCTCTGCAAATAATACTCGAATTCTTTCTCATTTTTCTTTAAAAAAAATAAAAAATAATATAAATGACACGATGAAAGGAAAACAGAGGTGATTCAGTAAAACTTCCGTAGCACTAACTAGCAATGATTCTAGGTACCATTGCATCAGACAGTAAACTTTAGATTTTGTTTGCATTTACCAGAGATAGCAGCCATTGTTAGCGACCATACTATGTACAATGCTAATTAAATGTTGAAGTAATAAAGACCTTGGCAGTCATGTCTCCTAATTGTTTGTGAAGGTAATATACAGTCTAACATTCTGTAATATATAGTTTGAATTCACACAATTAGACTTAGATACAACAATTAGATAGTCATATGCCTACATTGCATTTTCAATAAGAGTGAACAGCTCAGATGATGATAACAGTACAGACATTGATTAATGTAAATTAACTGATAAACAAACACATAACAGGTCTCTGCTTCAAATACTTGTAGGTTCATACTGATACAGTACTTCACAGTACAAACCAACATATCGGATATCTTCAGGTAAAATTCGAGCAACTATAACGAAAGCCTGCTCAGGAGTAGCCCGCTAATGTTATGGTAGAAAACTGACCATTAAACGAATGGGAATCTAGTCATAACATCCAGAAAATCCTATAAGTAAAACTATGATTCAAACATAAATACAAACATAATCAACAGAAAGTAAACAGCCTAATGATATTGTGTTGTGCACAATAGTGTGTACATCACAATTAATTTCAAACATCAACACAATTATCCCTATACAGTATTCATTAGGATTAACTGATAGCTACATCATATGCATATACCACTGCATAATGGTCGTGCTAAAGCTAAATTCCTACAAAGTTTAGCAGGTGTCTTAAAATCTACTTTACAAATACTACATACCATCAGCCACATATTTAGAATGCAATATAAAGACCCACACAATGTAACAGAAACAAGAATTATGCAAGCTTAAAAAGCAAGGACAGAAAATTTCTTAAAAAGAACATTCAAACCATTTCTTGTGATCCTCTCTGTAGCAGAAAAGCCAGTCCAGTGTTCATCAAAGCAATGTTTACCTAAACGCATGACCACCTTTGAGCAAGGCCACTTTTGCCAAGCATAAACTTTACTTTCAAATCTAGTCCTTAATATTATTAGTCAATGTTCTTTAGTGCTAATCGCACGAAAGTGCCTATTCAAGACTTTTGTATCACTAAGAACAAAAACAAATATGGGATATTTAAAGAAGGCCCTGTAATCAATTTTGTAAAAAAAAAAAAAATAATAAATAAATTAAAAAAAAAGAAAAAAAAATATATATACATATATATTTTGCTAATGATAGGCGGACCCTGTAGAAATCTCGCATCCATCAGAACTGTTCAGTTCACTGACTTGAGGGACTCAAAAATACATTATTTCAATTACGTTAAACGATGGCTATGAAGTGATTCATTTGCATGAAAAAAGCGTGTGTGATATGGCTCTATTTTTCAGAATACCACCACGCTACAGGAGGTTTGGTGCCTAACTGTGCACACTATCTGAACGCCACAATCAATTATACTTTTTGACACCTGAATCAGCAATCACTGTGGTGAAATAGAACTTGTAGGAATAACTGTAGTCTATGCTACCATGCCCCTCTCCCCTTCTTCTGATATCATTGCTAGCAACAGCTTAGTGCAAGCAGAAATATTCTTGTGTGTTGCATGCATCTCAACAAATAGAATAACTGGTAGTTCCCAAATCAGGCATACTTTTATATAAGTTTACCACTACTTTTCTCAAGACATGAAAAGATATATCTGAATTTGCAGGAATTTGCAGTACAATCAGAGAAGCATGGTAGCTTTGTACTATGGACCCTTTTGAAGGCCTACTGAAATGTCAATGCACCAAGATACAAAACATTCACATAATTACATATCTCACAGCCACTAGAAGATGCGTCATATTCTCAAGGGCTGCATGACAACATAAAAAAAAAAACCACACACACAGTTTAATCTAGTTTTTAAAGACTGTAGCTTATTTCCATATTGTACATTACAAAAAAAAAACAACAATTGTCACCAAAGATGAAGCTGAACACAAATCTCATCCACCACCACAAATAAATATGAATCATAGAGGTCTAGAGTAACCATTCTACCAGCCAAACGCTTGCACAGTTACCCTTATGCTAGCACTTCTGCGTTTAGCTTAAGGAATCAAAGTCTATGTGATACTCGATACATACATAGAGACTATCCTATGTTATTATGCGTTCTAAGAAGTGATTATTATTATTATAGTTATCATCACACAGCACTGATGGCAGCATCTCTAAATCTATCACACTCTTGATAGGAAGTTTGCAGTAAAATGCTTCCTCAAGAAGAGGAAGTCTACAACTCATGTTATCCCCAAAGGAATGCAAACCTCATCACAGTACTATCACACAGCTTCAAGTTTGGTACAAGCCACATTCCATACGAATTGAGAAGATCTGCAGTTGCCAGCAATTTGTAATTTCTGCTTCAAACACAAACTAAGGAGGAAAGCGGAGTTATAGGTAAAATCGAGCTCCTCGGAAGATTGGCAAGAGCCAACTGTCTTACACAAGGGACTTGTGAATTTGTATCACTCTTTTGGATGCGATACTGTTGATCATCCCACCTAGACATCTGAAAAGAGCTCGACTCTGCTCTGCAGTTGCCGCCAAATATCATATGAAGAATGTGAAGCCTGGCACTCTAGTTCTAGAAATAAAGCCTGTAGTGATAACGACAATTTATTTGAGCATGGAATATCATCTATTTCTTCCTAACACCAATGCAGATTTTTCTCCTACCTCTCATAACTTGCAATACGAAACAATAATGCATAAAGAAGTTTTTTTCTCAATGTCACTAAACTCTGCGCTCCTCTTTGCTTTGCTCACTGTTAGAAACCAACAAATTTTGGCACAAACAGCGCAAAAGAGAGATCTCAGCACAGGCAGAGGATGTCTAGAAACATGTGCAGTACACTCAGAAGGCGGCCCTCTGACCTTTGACCTCCTGACCTTCACTTACCTCTTCATCCTCTTCCAGTTCCTCCAATGCTTCTTTCTCCTGATCCATTAGCTGCTCCATCATGCTGGGACCAGTTTCATCCTCCATCTCCACCTGCCAATAAATAATACACTGCGTATTAATTCTCTTTGCATCGTATACTTGTCTTTTCGATGAAAAACTGGTAGTTATATGAGTGGAGGGTGTGTGTTCTCCCCCCTCCCCCCTCCCCCCTCCCCTTCCCCCCTTCTTCATGAAAGCATACCTTGAGCATGCTTGCATATCTAATCATGTCACAAGGAACTGGAGCAGAGCAAGAACAGGACCAAATCTGGTCACTTCGGTTACATTGTATTCATTGGAAAGCCGAGGATGAGCTGTATTACAAAATCACATAACATATAACTTTTTCCTAGCTGGTAAAATTCCAATCCATGACATCTTGGAAATGCAAGTAAGAGTTAATCTTTTCTTGGCTGGACTTACTGCACTTTCTTAACATAAATGTGACTTCTGTTGCCATTGAAGTGGTTGGTTTAAGTTTCATTTCTTGAACTTGATTTGCCCTTTCTGCAATCCTTCTCTACTAAGCACAATTAATCTCAGCTATTAAGGCAATATATTAAAAAAAAAAAGGAAAATCATTGGTTTACCTTCCAACAAAAAGATATTAATCTTCATTTAATTCCTAGACATTTCAAAATGAGTGAGTAGTTTTATGAGGCAACAACAAAGACAAAGTCCAAGAGCAACAGTTTTGACAGTTTTTACTTGGCAATTAATTGTACGGATTATCTTCTTCTCTTTAAGGTTCCATGATATTTGCTCCTGTGACAATTGCTACCATGAAATATCTGCACACTAAACCAAATATAAATTCTACCCACAAACATAACCCTAACCCTAACCCAAATCCTCACATCAAACTAAGCCTAAAACCCAATCACCACCCTGACCCTAAGTCATTGGAGAAAACAAGACTGGAGCAAATGTCACAGAAGCAAATGTTGCGCCACCCTTTAACCCTATTCTAACTGGGCTATTTGAGACCAAGTTTTTACTGAGGGGGGGTCAATTTGACCCCCCCTTCAGATCTCGGCCGCCGATTGTGCGATCGCCGCGAAATTTTGCCTGAAGATAGAGCTGGATGTCAACTACAAGATAACATGGTCATACAATAGAAAAATGTTGCCTTTCTATTTTCAATAAATTAATTATGCAAATTTGTGCATGAAATCATATTTTCACCTATAACTCCATTAAAAAGACTGGAGGATTGCTAAATTTTTGTGTCAGAATTCCTCAAGACACATCAAACAATTTTCTTGTAAAAAATTAGCACAATCGAAATCAATTTCTTTTGTTTTTTATTGTTTTGTTAATTTCTTATGTATTTTGTTGTTTTTTCGACCTTTTGTTTTCTATTGTTTTTTTGCCAAAATTTGTTGCAGGCACTTTTTCAGGCTTATCTACACTAGAATTGATTAATTTCAATGGTTAAAAGTTGAAATAATCTAATTTATATCAATTTAACCAAAAAGCACAATTTGCATTGGATTTGCACACGATATCATGAATTTGAGCTGTTTTTTGGTTGACATGCATATACAAAACATTACGTAACTTCAAAACGGTGTACCCGGACGTCGCAAATTTGGTCTCAAAATATGCGGGAGACTTCAATGAAAAAAGTCGTGAAACGACGCGGCAAAATCTTTGCGCGTTGCGAAATCGTGGCGCGAAACGTCGAGGGGGGGGTCAATTTGACCCCCCCCAGTTAGAATAGGGTTAAGAAACTAACAATCAAAACACCACTCAAGGAGGGTCACTGACCTCTGGAATAGCAGCATCCTGCAAGAGCGCCACCACATCCAGCTTGGTGTATTTCCTTGGGGCAAACTCCCAGTGCTCGATGATCTACATATGACAGAGACAGAGGTACACCAAGTCAATAACGAGAAGCTCACGAGTGGTGATACCATGGGTTAGTGAGTATGATACCACAGCACTACTACACAGGTACATGGATTGTTAAAGGGCAGCAAATTTTCTGGTTTAGTTGATGTGTGTCAAAGTACATTGTATGTGTGGTCCTTTAAAAATGAGGTGCACATCGAAAACACTGCTTGAGGAGTATATGACAGGGACAGCGGACAAGAGCAACATGTGCCCCTGCACAGACAATATTTTCTGGTGTGCAAAGAGATAAAGGGTAGCTACCGTCACTGTTTCCCTAAAAGATGTCATATTGAGTGCAATGAGACAGGGTGGGTCACACAATATACTAGTATATGTGACCCGCCACAACAAATGGATCCTACAGTCGCTGATGGCTGAGTTGAGAAAATTGAGTTTGAAGTCAGATCATCAAAATCGGTCAAAACGATCAGATTTCTGTTTTTGGCATAATTTCAAAGCTACATGATCAGAGGAAAGTCAAGAAATTAGCATTTTTCTTGCCCATGACTTCCGACTTTCAATGGAAAAGAAATGTGTCTGAAGATTTGGATTTAGCGCTGCAGCTAGACTAGGCCCCTAGCAACGAGGGAGCAATCTTATTGATCAGTACGTGGCATCCTGGTTACTGATTGGTCGTGCATAGACTGCCGGGGCTAAGCTTCAATGAACATCGCGGAGTTTGCTAGGAGCATACCTTCTGTGGAAACTGTCTTGCCTCCCTTTGATCATGATAGCATTGGAAGGAAAGACTGTTTTCTCGAAACGCTGACTTCCTAAACCACTTGACAGGCCCTAATAAAATCATTGATATCTCTGCAACCGAGTACTTTTATGAGTCGTAAATATGAAATTAAAGTGGAAGAGTAAGGGTATAAATATTCAGAAAATTGTCCTCCCCCAACTTTCCAATCCTTTTGTTGTAGCATGGTATAACTCATCAACTGTTCAGGTGGCCGATTCAAATCAATATTCTATGATACTGACCAGTCTGGAGGAGGTTAGCTGCTTGTCCAATATTGAGCTTTCCTTACTCATGAAAGGTATTGTTTACCATTGGGAACAGTGATTTTAAAAATGTCTGAGTTATCACATTTGATGCATACACGTATGTGTAGGTCAGTTGTATCACAAAACAGCCTACCATACAAAAAATTTCACAATTAAGCCTAAAATATAAGGACATATCATTATTTCTCAATAGACCATAACTGTAGATGGTTTATTCTAGAAACAATTTAATTACAACTGCTGTTCACATTTGTTGTATTTAACAATACTTAATATTGATTATACAGAGTAGCATTTTGTCATTGGTTGTTTCTATCCCTAACTCACATTTTAGAACTATTTTGAAGCAATAAAGCTGGGTTTTTGTTTATAGTAAATAATACCTTCAAAATCAAACTCTTTATACCACAAGACTCTAGTCTGTAAGCTGGTACAGTGGACTCCAGTTATAACAAAATCCTCGGGACCGGCACTTTTTTTTCGTTATATCAAAATTTCATTATAACTAAACAAATAAACAATAAAAATACATAGAGTGGATAATGTTATGGCCTGAATTTTGACTTCATTGTAACCGAAATTTTGTTATAACCGTGTTTGTTATAATGGGAGTGCACTGTATACAAGTACATTAGACAAAGAATTGCTGTAGCACAGGAATCAAATAATTTTCCTTACTCTTCTGATATCCATCTCTCCTCTCCCGTGGATGTCACGTTGCACACAAACTCCCAGCTCCACCAGCAACTCCGCAATGTATACCTAGGGCAAAGAAGACACAGATGTGGGTACAAATGTGCCGAATTCGAGAGTGTACATTTAACCCTATTTTAACTGGGCTATTTGAGACCAAGTTTTTACTGGGGGGTCAATTTGACACCCCCTCCCCCCCCCCCCCCCCCCTTCAGATCTCGGCCGCCGATCACGCGATCGCCGCAAAATTTTGCCTGAAGATAGAGCTGGATGTCAACTACAAGATAACATGGTCATACAATAGATGCATATTGCCTTTCTATGTTTAGTGAATTAATTATGCAAATTTATGCATGAAATCATAATTTCACCTATAACTCGATTAAAAAGACTGAAGGATTGCTTGAGTTCCTCAAGACACATCCAACGATTTTCATGCAAAAAAATAGCACAATCAAAATTAGTTTCTTTTGTTTTTTATTGTTTTGTTAATTTCTTATATATTTTATTGTTTTTTAACCTTTTGTTTTCTATTGTTTTTTTGCCAAAATTTGTTGCAGGCACTTTTTCAAGCTTATCTACATTAAACTTGATTAATTTCAATGGTTAAAAGTTGAAATAATCTAATCTATATCAATTTTTAACAAAAAAGAAACACAATTTGCATTGGATTTGCACACGATCTCATGAATTTGAACTGTTTTCGGGTTGACATGCATATGCAAAACATTACATAACTTCAGAACGGTGTACCCGGACGTCGCAAATTTACGCGTTGTGGAATCGTAGAAAATCCAACAGATACCTCAGATGACACATAATCAGCGAGATCAAGCTGTATCCCTACAACACGCACCTTCTACCGAGGATTTGAAATTGAACCTTGAAGCCTATGTTTTTAATCGACATCAATGATATCTACATACATGATTATTTTATAATAACTATGTTTCAGGTATGCTCTCATGTTTCATGATACAATGTTGAAACTTGTGATATCATGTGCATTTTTTGTTTTCCACAGAACCACAAGTAACTTTTCTAGGTAGAATGAGCACTCTATAAGAGTTCACTACTGTATATGCTGTTATTTTCGCGTACAGATATTTTCGCGAGATGTTGTTTTTGCAAATTGACGCCGATGCTTATGTTAATGCTCTATCAACAAAGCGCATGGAAGCATTTTCGCGTGTTGTTAATTTCACAATCCAACTGTGATTCGCGAAATTCGAGAAAATTAAAGATAATATAAAGTTTTGGTATTACCTCAAAAGTTTCCCTGAATTTCCTTGTCTTAGTTTGTGTTTCAGGTTAAAGTACCTTTCATATAAGTAACACTGTGAGACTTACTCGCCCCAAAGTGCTCTCATGTCTTAGTAATCATGCAATAATGGTTTCGTACCAGAGCCGCCGCCGTACGGCGGCGAGGTAGTACACGTATTGTACGAAACCATTATTGCATGATAACTGCGACCAGCAGCGTGCAGCCCCATACGCATACTGAGTAGCTAACTGCGACCAGCAGCCCCATACGCATAGCTAAATGGGGCTTCGCATTGTAGCCTACAGGATCATGACAGATTTATTTTCGCGGGTAAATATCAACTTAAAATCCAAAAAATTCTTCAATTTGAAGACTTACCAATTAAGTTGAAGTCTTGAAAACAGGTTTCGGGCAACGTTTGGTTCTGCCAATAGTCCCTTTCTGTTCGAATTGATGACTGAATGTGACTCGGTCGAGAGGACGTTGGGAGAGCTACACTGAATTGACGGCCAGCGCATGCGCACACAAACATCTTATCCGTTCGTGGATTTGAAATTCGCATGTGATGTGTGCGTATGTGCTGGCCGTAGTAATCAGTGTATGTAGCTCTCCCAAGGTCCTCCCGACAGAGTCACATTCAGTCATCAATTTGAACAGAAAGGGACTATTGGCAGAACCAAACGTTGCCCGAAGCCTGTTTCAAGACTTCAACTTAATTGGTAAGTCTTTAAATTGAAGAATTTTTTGGATTTAAAGTTGATATTTACCCGCGATACTAAATCTGTCATGATCCTGAATGCTACAATGCGAAGCCCCATTACGCTATGCGTATGGGGCTGCTGGTCGCTACGCGTATGGGGCTGCTGGTCGCAGTTAATTGCATGATTACTAAGAAATGAGAGCACTTTGGGGCGAGTAAGTCTCACAGTGTTAGTTATTTGAAAGGTACTTTAACCTGAAACACGGAAATTCAGGGAAACTTTTGAGGCACCAAAACTTTTTATTATCTTTAAACCCTTGCGAAAACAACAGCTTATACAGTATTATCATCATCATCATCATCAATGTTAGGTCATTTTTCATACACTGATATGTCAATGCAGGCATACCTCGAAACCCTTCATCCTGGCGTAGGTCCAGAAGGGCTCAATCTTCGACGTCTTGTCGTTGATGGCGTCCACGATGATGAAGTCGAAAAAGCCGTCCTCGATGGTCTTCTTAAAGGTCTTGAGCAGGCTGACGTGGTAGATGGCCTCCATACCCTCCTCGTACTCGTACTCCTGGTACTATTTCACAGAGGAGAGGGGAGAGAATGAGACTTGTGCTACTCTCTGGTTCATAACAAACAAAACAACTTAGCGAGGTTAGCCTATTTTCAGCTTCATAGCATCAAAGGGATAAGATTTATGGTGTAAGATTAATATCATTGTGCGTAACATACTTCCAAAATGTCATCATAATGCTGACACATATTCCTCTCCCTCACAGGAGATTCTTCGACTGAGTTATTTGAAATGGCAGACCTGCCTACGTATCTGATCCAAGCTATCAAATTAGCTGGTGTATAACCGACTCAAACCGACTCTCACAATGTCATGGACAACTCAAAAATTTTACGTCTTCTGTTCCACTAACTGGTGCAAGCAAGAATGACAATCTGGACACCTCCCCCCCCCCCCCAAAAAAAAAAAAAAAAAAAAAAAAATCAACAACGAACAAATAGACAGATTAAAAATAACCAACAGCCAAAAAACAGTCTGAAGAAATATGCTCATAAACACATAATTCATATAAGTGCAGCCTTCCATGTTTGAGAATACACAATTTTGGTTAGATAACCTTCATAGTCATTCTAGTTCGATAAGACAAAATCACGGTCCATGCTCCAATGGTCTTGTCTTAGTCTAGCAAGGCTCTAATCATCAGATACTATTGTGGAATCAGTTCATTTCTTTCCTTGCAGACCAACATTAATATCTGTCCCTTACCCATGATATCACTTAATTTTTCCATGGGGAAGAATTATGCTAGCTACCAGCGATAACTGTTTTTTCGCCCACCTTTAAAGAGAGAGCTCAAAACATATATGAGAAATGAAACAGGTCCATCTGAATGGATTCTGCTGAATAAATGCCCAGTCTGCAAGGGGCAAGTCAATCTGCTTCTTACCCGTTTTTTGACCATCTTGCCCGACTCGGGATCCCTCTCCATTCTCTCCTTCTCACTCATGAAGTAGTCATCCAGACACAGCATGCGTGGGCTCGGACCCCCGTTGCCAATCTCTCTCTCCTGCATGAAGCATGGCAAAACGAATGCTTGAAAATTTACCGGTACACATCCCATTCTGAAATCGGCTGTTGAAGTACCAACATTATCAGAAATTCATTTGCTGACACAAAGCTATGTAACAGACCAGTACATATCAAAGTTTACTTGTGTAAAGGTTACTTTTACTTGAAAAATTTATACACACACAAACATACACACACTGATGGCCAAATGGCTATCTAAGTTGAAACATAGACCAATGCACATTCCAAATACAAGTCTGGACTTAATCAATAGAATTGCTGCAGCCACTGCGGCTGTGCTTGGAATTGCTTTGTCAACATATAACATCAAGACATTGACTTCTTTACTCGTGGCCTCATCTATACACATTCAAATGCCTTGCAGAATGATATTCATGTTGCAAATTTGAAAAACATCAACAATTGCATCACGACGAGAAAAGAAAAACAACTTGACTCTCACTATTGCTAACAGAAACTTTGTCCAATCTATCTCAAACAGCATTAGAAAGAAAAATCTGATCATCATACTACACTTTGAACCTCATTGAAACAACAGTGAGCATTCTTCAGAATTCCTTCAGTTAGGGCACAAGTTGTCAAATCGTGCAGATGAATAGATCAGTAACAAAAGTGTATGTTTGGAAAAGACATCAGCTAGAGTAAATTCCTGAACAGTGGCTGTGAACCAAGTCTTCTGTCAGTAGTACAAAATGCACATAATTATGAGGAAATTAGAAACTGCAACAATCTTGCTAGCATGGTACCTTGATGAGTTTAGCTATGTAGGACTTGCCACTCCCGGGCGGACCCCGAAGGATCACACAGATCTTGGGGGGACGTTTCTCCCGGTTGGGTGGATCAAGGATGTCTGTCACTGCCACCACTTCACGCTTTTTGACCTTGGTGGGCGGCGGCTGGGGTTGTTGGGGCATGTCACTGTACAAGTCCTTGTGCGGAGAGTCACGGAACCTTGATGTGAAAGTACAAAAGCAGGTGAAGAAAGACAGAGAAGCAAAAGTCACACAACTAAAATACAATGTGAAAACTTCCGCAACCCTTCCTGGGGCATACAAAATTGGGGAACTATAAAGTTGGGCGCAAATACCTTTCCAAATGGGGTGTGCGCAAACAATTCTCCCTATCGCACACAAATGTAAACATTTTGTCACTATTGGTCCGGTCCGTATGCTCGCCAATGACTGAAATGATCTTATGCACCAAAGTGCAAGAAGTGGAGGTTGAGCAGGGTCACACTTTCAGGGTTAACTTGTGCACTTCCAGTAATGCCGGGTTACTGTGCAGCAGGCATGGACAGAGTTCATATGCTGTAACTGCATCTACTTTGTCCCTTTTTTACATGACAAAAACATTGTCACTTTACAATAGAAATGCATTTTCAGAGTTAGTCAACTACAAATAGACATTCTTTTTTTCCCACATGCAGCAATTGCTGACAAAATCTACAAATCTATGGTAGTTTGGAGATAGAAAACATTGTTACAGAAAGTAAATAGTGCCACAATTGTTCGAGTTTTAACAGTAATACGCCATGGGAAAAATTCTTTCATCATTCTCTCACAATGCACCGAGGCAGTCTACATAACAAACACTAATATATGGAGATGAAATAGTTCCAAGTTCCTGCATAGACCTGGCAAAGAATGGCTTGCTCAATCTTATAAGAATTCATGTAAGAAGAATAATTCTTGGCCCTATTGATAAATGGTCATAGAGTGGACAAGATGAAGTGCTGTCATATCAAGAGAAAACTATAACACATGAGAGAGTAAAGTAGGTATGTTTTTGTGCCAGAATGCTGGCATACTGTCATGAAGACTTATGCAAACAACTGAGGAACATACATGTCATCATGACCACGTTTTCCTCTCTCCCCAGTCTGATCTCTACCAGGGCTTAGGCTTCTTCTACCCGGACTGGGCTGGTAGCTCTCCTGGGGCGGCGGTGGAGGTGCAGCAGACCACGAGGGGAAGGCAGCTGTCTCCGATGACGGTGGCGGCGGGGGCGGTGGCTTGGGTTGGTAGGACTCTGGCGCCTTCTCCTGAGGGGGCGGAGGGGGAGGGGCTTGTTGCAGGTGGGCCATCATATGCTGCATATGAGACCCCTCCTGCTGGGGCTGGTCCACACCCTGGAATGGTGTATGTGGAAACTGCTGTCGAAACTGGCTCGGCTGCTGCTGCCCACCGCCAAACATTGCCTGGTGCCCTTGCTGCTGCTGCCCCTGGTGCATGTGCATGGGATCATGCGGCTGGTGATGGTAGCTGTCCTGGTGATGGTAACTGTCCTCGTACTGCTCGTCGTGAAAATACTCATCCTGGGTTTGGGGCGCTTCCAGCGGGGCTTCGTACTGCGATACATCGGGGGGTTGGGATGGCTGGGAATACTGCTCCGCAGGTGGCATCTGGGATGCGGGCAGTAGGACCGGATCAGTTGGAGCTTCATCTTGATGCAACTGTGACACATTATCTGATTCATCTGAGGATACAAGAAACAGACATAATTTAGGAATAAAATAATCAGACCCTTACAGAAAGAAATGCTCATGCTTGCAGGATTTTCCCTGTGTTTAGTACATATGCAGTGATGTCCGAGAGGTGGCGATGAAAAGCATTCCTTAATCTGCACATCACCATACATTTGTTTTTTAATCCACAATACTGCTAATAAGAATCAAACTTCAGCGCCATCTTCTACATTGCACCGCAATGACCCTTACGATGGGACTGCAGTACTGTCACACCCTCACAAATTTCACCAAAACTTTACTTAAACCCACATACCATACCAATGACAAACAAACACAGCTTGGCAGGATGCAGCTGTGTGCACTGCTGCAGAGTTTTTTTTGGGGGGGTCACTACAGATGATCTCACCATTTAATGGTGGTAAATTCTCCACCACAGCAGCCATAGAGGACAGCATGATTTCCTGATCCTCCTCCATCAGCTCTTTGCCATTCATAATCCGGATCGAGGGATGCTGGATCTGTCCATGGTTGTAGTCCACTACATCGATCACCACTGCACTGCTGAGGAAACTTGCATTGGGCTCTGTAAGCATTTGTAGAGACAAGTGGGCAAACGCTATTGAAGAAATCCATCTGACTGACTTGGCAAATTGACCAACTTTGGTGCAGTCAGAAAACTGTAAATGCTGCTCCCAAACTTCATTGGGTTAAGTACGTCCAAGCAGACTGGTCAACTGACCACTGTGAAGCAAGATATTTTCGCATCATGAAACTTGTGCAAATTGGAGGCAACAGCCTCTTTCACTGCATAAAATTTTCACGAACTGCTAAGTCTGGCATTCAATGCATTTAGTGTAGACAAGAACTCTTGCATGCATTTTCGCAAATTTGGACATCTGCTCCTATTTCCCTTCACCCATCCCCACCATGAAAGCTACTGTCAATATTCCCACAGTCCAACTTCTCCTACCCAGCCTCCAATTATACGGATCTCTCAATTTTCCAGACAGAATCTCGCCATTATGGGGTGTGTGTTTTTTTTTTTTTCAGTCTAATAAATTATTACGGGGGATAGGGGATTCCAAACTCAGAAAAAATTCCTGCTCAAACTCCCACCAAATTACATATGATTTATTCCCAATGTAATTAACATAGATGCACATCAAATTGTCATCTACAAAAAATGCATTCAGACATTCACTACCCCCAAACCACAGCAAGAACAAAGACAGAAAACTTTTCATTAAATCAGGGCATCGTACAGGCGATCGTTCATTGAGCAAATCATCAGAAAATTCTTAATGCAGACAAGCTGACAAGGATGTGACATGTTAATGCAAAACTGATACATGCTATAGCTACCATTGGGTAGGCAGCTGTGTGTATTAACCTTTGAGTCTCCTATATCCGGCCAAATTCCTTATTCGGAGGAGCGCCGGTCCTGACATGTCTAGATAGGAGAGGTCAGACTGTACGCTCTAGAGAATTACACTTGTACTTTAAATTCAAAACTCATTGGCCCGTATTCTACTGTAGACCAAGGTCTAAACCCATTTAAGACTCACCTATGGTTTAGCTACACCCAAGGTTTAATTTTGTATTCTGCTAGCGAGGTTTAGTTAAACCAGAGTCTATTTCGGGTTTAAATTAAACCTGAAATAGACTTGGGTCAACCCACCATGGTGCCCTCTGTGGAAGAAGAAACTCTCCTTCTCTGAGTACTTTTCGCTCCACAAATCCACTTAGATTTATTATTGGCAGTGTATCAGCCACATGAGTGTGACTTTCTTGGATTGTGAATAGTTTTTACGGGTATGTCGAATAAGGGCATGTTGTATTTTTGCTTGCGACGACTCGTAAAGCACTGTACATGTACATTGTTTGTGTACGTGTGCGGCGCACATCACAAGATACATGGTAAGCGTACGATTGTACATTGTATATGCGTAGCGCTATCTCTAGCTAGCTTTGAATGCTCAGTACCAGCAGAGCCATCTTGCCGCGCTGGCCGGCGGCACGGTTGCTGTGTGCGCTGGGATGGGACATGGCTGTTTATGTCAGTCGAATCGTGAATTTGGAATGGATCGGCAATTGATCAAACCAGGACTTTGAGGTAGGAAATTGAATAAAAGCTTTTCTCTTACGGCGTGCACTTAAGCATCCGAAAGATTGTCAGTTAATAGGAATGGAAACCATTCTAAAATTTAGAAATAGGCCTACATCAACCCTGTCTCAATATTAGTCTTCTAGAAGTAGATTTTACCTACCACAACCAAACCACACTACCCTAATTTTAGATCTAACGTTAGTCCTAACGTTACAATTGTAGTCTAGCTATTCGAATAGGTTCTACGATCTAAGTTCTCGATCTAGTCTATGCCTAGATCGACCTCTTCAGGCTCTACCCTCTAGACCCCTTACATCGAGTGCTTGGTCTAGTCTTCAGGTTATTTTCATCGTAAGATCTAAACTAACGTTGTATTAGTACAGGTAGTAGTATTTGTAGATCTCGAGTCTCTTCTAAGTGTACAAGTAGTATAGACTAGTAGGCGTATCTCGTGTGTACACGCGTGTGGCCGGCTAGCTAGCTGCTGTATCCAGCCGGCCAGCCACTCGTTTCGTGCCATTGATCTGTACAATACATGCTCAGTGTGCTGGTACCCGTACCAGTCATCGTTCAGACTCAAATTAAACTCGAAATAAACCTCCTCCTGGGTAGGTTTAATTTAAACCCCGTTTAGACCACAGCTGGACTTAGTAGAATACAAACTAAACCTAGGTTTAAACCTGGGTCTAAACTGGTGGTTTAAACCCAGGTTTAAACCCCCAAAACCCACTTTTAGACCCAGGCGTGGGTTTAAACTTGGTCTAAGTTTTTAGCAGAATAAGGGCCATACATTGCAGAACAGAGAGAGAGAGAGTGGGTGTCTGTGTGTAAGCTAAGTGCAAGTATATCATACCTCTCACATCTATGTCAAAGGGAGGACGGGATGAGTCTTCATGCTCGTACTCAAATACCAGCGGTGGTAGTCTGTCTTTGTCGGGTGACAGCTCTTTCTCCACTGGTCTGTATCACAGACAGACAGACAGACAGACAAACAAATGATGCAAACATAACTTGTTTAGACTCCAGTTGCTGCTAATGAACTTTGGCTTTAATGAACTCCTGTGACTGGCCTGAAAAAAAAAATGGCATCATATTGAGTCTGTATCAGGATCCTGAATTTCCTCCACAATCATACCAGCAGGAGTTTGTTGCATAAAATGTTTAATTTGAGAAAAACTCAGGTAAGAACTAAAAAAATCAGGTAAGTATGATTCTCCCATTGATTTCACACACAAATATTTTTTGTTAAAAATGAACCCGACTTTTTCTCAGGTAAAAAGATTTATGCAACAGGCCCTAGGGACACGTCCCTTTTAGAGTAAATGCCCAGTAACATGCATAATGTATCATAACACTACTTCTTCGGTGGCATTAATTTTTCAATGCAATACAATATGAAAAGATAAACTGAACAAGCAGAAATACGATTCTTCATTCCAAGAAGCTGCATGAAATCAATGATTTTGGGATCATAAAAGATAATCTATGCAGCTCATATACTGGCCAGAAACAGTGGACCACTACATTGGGTAGACACATTCTCCAACACCTGAAGACAAAATGGCATTTCCAATGGGGTAAACTAGACTTTTTGGTGGGTTAAAAAAAAAAAAAAAAAAAACTTTCCAAACAGTGACCGTTAAGAATGCACAGTCAACAGTCTATGATATGGATGCATTATGAAAGTCGCTATATGGCAGGAAAAGGAATTTATTACATATTCAATGGATTAAGTCATAATTTTAGAATGTTAATGAGAAGAAGTGGCAGCATTTCAACCAAAACACATTCCAACTACTAGGATTTGGGTAGATGAAGTGATGAGCAACAAGTAAAATTTGTTGCATAGAATATCGTCACACTGAAGCCAAGTTCTCACGAGCACTGTTATGCACTTACTTTTCAAGAGATCGCTCAGCAGTTGAATCCCTTGGAGGATCCCGTGGTAGGCTGTACGGTTGGCCTCTGGGGACATCACTACTCTGTGGGGCTGGGCATGCTGGTGGTGGTGGTGGAGGCACACGCATCCTTGGTCTCTCAGCCTGGGGGTAATAGTTTTCTCTCCTCACAACGTATGGAGCCCTGGAGGGTTCTCCACGCTGACGCTCGTCTACGTAGCGCCTCTCCCCTAGAGGAACTTCCGACTGCTTGTCATCTGGCTGACGGACCAAAGTGTCGTAGAGTAGTTCTCGTAATTTCTCAAATGCCTCCGTGTTGGGCTGACTGGACTCTCGTGGCCGGTGATCGCGTCCCCGCGACTCTCTGCTGTACTTGTCTCGATACCTCTCTGGCCGGTCCTTCTGGCTGGAACCTAATCTGCGCCTGTCTGGTGACCTATTGCTCCTGCCTCGAGATGGTGAGCGGGAATGCTTAGACCTCCCAGGAGGAGAGCGAGAATGCTTGGACCTCCCAGGAGGAGAGCGAGAATGCTTGGACCTCCCAGGAGGGGAGCGGGAATGCCGCCTTCTGCTCGGTGACCTTGACCCCTTCCTGCCAGGCGATCGCGAGTCCCTTCTCCTTCTGGAAGGTGATCTCGAGTTCTTCCTCTTTCTGTCTGGAGACTTTGAGGCAGATCTGCGCCTACGTCTGTCTGGAGATGGCGAGTCCCTCTTTTTCCTGTCAGTTGACCTGTATCCTTTCGGTGGAGATGGAGCCGAGGCCCGCAGCGAATCATCCCGGCCTTTGCTGTCTTTCTTGACTTTGGAATCTTTGAGATCCTGGAAGATATTTCAACAGAGTGACTTAGAGAAGTGTTTGAACAGGAGAACCGGCTGAGTAAAGACTGAACATGCAGAGCTGCATTAGCTGTTTTTTAAGATAAAATTGTACCATTGTTTGTCCAAAACAATGACAAAATGAAAACATTAACTTAATGCATTTGGAAAATGGCTGTCATTGCATGTGATTGCACTGTCTCACATATCACGACTACCCAGTTAAGCATAGACTTGGACAGCCCAACTCATCTAACGAAAAGGCCAAGCTGCAATACATTGTCTATTAATGATAATAATAATAAAGAAAAAAACCTGCAAGATCAGAAGACCCTGTAGTTTTTCCTCCACATTAACAGTTTCAATTTGCTTGGACACACAAAAACAAAAATTTCAAAATCATAATGACAAAATGTAAATAAGTTTTATCTTGACCATGGTACATTTTCACACAAAATCGTACATCATGTTTACCATTTTTGGTTGGTTTTCCATGACAGATCAAATATTTGCCTCGTTAACACCGCCTTTGGTATTTGATATGCTGTATAAAATGAGTTGATTACAATTTTCATACCTTCTTTGGTTCATGCTTATGTTCCTCATCCTCCTCGTCTTCCTCTGCAGCTTTGCGATAACTCCGTAGTGTTGCCTTTGTTTCCTTGTTGAACCCGACAGTGCCTGAGGAGTTCCGTTTGAAGAGTTCACCTATTGACGCAGGAGCTGGGCCTTTGCTGGAAGAGTTCGGAGGTGGGGGCAAAGTCCGTCGATGGGTATCGCTTTCTTGAGTTTCCTCATCTGACTGTTTGAGTGACTTCACTATAATATTTATTTTCTTGTTTGTATCACTACTACTTTTAGCTGTTGGTTCGGACTTCGGCTCTGTCTTAATCTGCACTAAGCCCTTCTTTACAGAGTCTTTACTATCTTTGGCAGCAGAAGCACTACTGATAGCAGACTTATTTTTTGCTGTATTACCTTTAGTCTTTTCATGCTCTGATGCTTGCTCTAACTGCTTCTTTCGAGCCTTCTCTGATTCAAGGGTATCAAAACCAGCAAGAGGATTGCCAATCAGTGTTTGTCGTGATGACACAAACGAGCTCGAACCAAGTGAATCCTGAACCATCGCTGTTACTGGAATACAGTGTTGTGTCAATCCCCTGGTTTGCCTCGGAGGAAACAGAGGCAGGTTTTGTTTACGCTCAAACTCACTAAGCCCTGCATCATCCGGTTGATTCTCTGCTTTTGAAATGTCACTGTCTGGAGCATTTTGCTCTGCCCCTGGGGGGCTTGGGGGATCCAATCCTGGTGGGGCAACATCAGGCTTGGCAGCACTTCTTACACTATACTGAGGAGGCTCCATCCCTGGTGGAAGGGGCTCATCTTGAGCAGGGCCACGTCCACCTGCTGTGCCTATATGTTGGCCATCGATTCCAAGAGGAGCGATATCAACCCCCGGAGGTGGGTGATCTCTAGGAGGGCTACAGTATGGAGGTTTGTAAGGAGCTTCTTCACCAGGAGGATGATCATCCATGCCAGGTGGAGCAATAGGTGCTTTGAGTTTATCCCCTTCTGCACCTGGTGGAAAGTTGTCAACTCCAGGAGGACCTGTCACAGCACCTCTGCTGGGTAGACCCCTATCAATACCAGGTGGACCCCTATCAATACCTGGAGGGCCCCTATCCATACCAGGTGGACCCCTATTCATACCAGGTGGACCACTATCCATACCAGGCGGACCCCTATTCATACCAGGTGGACCCCTATCCATACTAGGTGGACCCCTTTGCATATTAGCTGGACCCCTTTCCATACCAGGTGGACCCCTATCCATACCAGGTGGACCTCTTTGCATACTAGCTGGACCACTATCCATACCAGGTGGACCTCTATCCATACCAGGTGGACCCCTTTGCATACTAGCTGGACCACTAGCCATACCAGGAGGACCCCTATCCATACCAGGTGGACCCCTATCGATACTAGGTGGACCCCTTTGCATATTAGCTGGACCACTATCCATACCAGGAGGACCTCTATCCATGCCAATTGGACCCCTATCCATACCAGGTGGACCCCTATTCATACCAGGTGGACCACTATCCATACCAGGCGGACCCCTATTCATACCAGGCGGACCCCTTTCCATACCAGGTGGACCCCTATCCATACCAGGTGGACCCCTTTGCATACTAGCTGGACCACTATCCATACCAGGCGGACCCCTTTCCATGCCAGTTGGACCCCTATCCATACCAGGTGGACCCCTATTCATACCAGGTGGACCACTATCCATACCAGGCGGACCCCTATTCATACCAGGTGGACCCCTATCCATACTAGGTGGACCCCTCTGCATATTAGCTGGACCCCTTTCCATACCAGGTGGACCCCTATCCATACCAGGTGGACCTCTTTGCATACTAGCTGGACCACTATCCATACCAGGTGGACCCCTTTGCATATTAGCTGGACCACTATCCATACCAGGAGGACCCCTTTGCATACTAGCCGGACCACTATCCATACCAGGTGGACCCCTATCCATACCAAGTGGACCCCTTTGCATACTAGCTGGACCACTATCCATACCAGGTGGACCCCTTTGCATACTAGTTTGACCACTGTCCATACCAAGAGGACCTCTATCCATACCAGGTGGACCCCTATCCATACCAGGCGGACCCCTATTCATACCAGGCGGACCCCTATCCATACCGGGCGGACCCCTATCCATACCAGGTGGACCCCTATTCATAGCAGGTGGACCCCTATCCATAGCAGGAGGACCCCTATCCATAGCAGGAGGACCCCTATCCATACCTGGTGGACCCCTATCAATACCAGGTGGACCCCTATCCATACTAGGTGGACCCCTACTCATACCAGGATCGGTATTCATACCAAGTGGTGCCCTACTGATAGGCGGACCCCCACCCATGCCTGGGTATCCTCCATCCATTGCAGGTTGAACTGGGTTCATGGCAGGTGGAACTGGGTTCATGGTAGGGGGAACTGGGTTCATTCCAGTAGGAGGTCTATTCATACCTGAAGTTCCTTCATCCACAACAGGAGGGCCTCTATTCATTCCAGGTAGACTTCCATCAACACCTGATGGACCAGCACTTACATTCCCCAGACCTCTATTCATACCTACTTGTTCTCTTTCACTATCTAGTGGTCTTCTACCCGTGCCAGATTGAATTTCATCTTTACCACGTGACACATCATTTGTACTGCTAAATCCTGGCTCTCTTTCTACTCCTATTCTCTGATTGGAGTCAGTGTGGCCCTGAGGACGCACTGGAGGTAGGCCAGCTTGTTTAGGCTCTGCAGCACTAGGAGTTGGTTTGTTTTCACCAAAGGTTTGGGCCATTTCCTCTTGGACTGACTTTTCAAGATTAGATTCCATCTTGCTCATAAATGCAAACATCTCCTTGGTTGGCATATCAGGAAACATATCTGGTTTCATATCACCAGGAAAGGGGAAGTCATCAGACTTAATGAAATCTGGAGGCATGGGAAAATCTGGAAATGGGAATGGGAAATCATCAGAACTCATACCAGCAGAAAACATATCATCAAGCTTCATATCTGGGGGGAAAGGAAAACTATCCATGTCATCAGGAAAGGGAAAATCCCCTGGAAATGGAAAGGGGAATTTTTTGCTCTTCTTAGGACCCATTTTAGTCGTATCTTTGCCACGTTCATCTGGCCCTCTCGAGCCAGGACCTTTCATGCCCTGGTCGGACCCTGTTCCAGTTGGACCCCTTGGTCCAGGACCAAAGTCCGTTCTCGCCGCGGTCCCAGGACCCATTGGTCGTGTGTCCATCCCTGGTCCCATCCCAGGCCCACTTGGTGCAGGGCCTTGTTGTGCATGAGCTGCATTCCCTCCAGGTGCAGTAGTGGTTCTCACATCTGATGTCACACTTGGTGCTGCAGAGCTGGTTCCTGTCACTTGGGGCGTGGTTCCTGGCTGCAACTGTGCCGGTGCTAGCGATACTGGGACACTGTCAGATTTTGCCTTCTTAAGTGAGTGTTCCTTGATCTTTATTTGCGTGTCCAAGGAATTAAGCATGCTCTCCATTTGAGTTTGCCATGATTTCCATTGATTCTGATACTGGTCAAATTGCTGTTTGTTTGGATGCTGCTTGTGCTGTTCCACCCACTGGTCAAACTGAGTTTTCCAATCTGTCAGCTGTTTCTCACAATTTTTCTTCTTTTCAAGCAAATCCTCCTGAATATTCAATGAAATACAAAATAAATCCAAAACAGTGAAAGTGGGACATCATCTCTTGAAATTACGCACAATAAATGAACTTGAAACTTACACACTTAAAACAATAATTTTCTACACATCTCTTCCATGTCTACTGATGGTAGGTTGATGCATTTTGTTTTGGGATTCAATAACCATGATGATGTTTATAGCGTTGCGACCACTTGACAGTTATAAGATGGCTACTTATCACTCTCGATATCCTGTCTGTAACCGCATAGTCCATTTAGACATCTAAGCTGAGTATTTACAGAACCATAAATGTACTTATATGCTAGTGAGACTGGCAGGGACACTGCTTTCATATCCTGACTGGTTTCAATAAGCCTCTCCACCTTGCATGCATGGATGATAGAAATGTACACATTCAATCTCCAGTTTTACAGGTGTGACCTTAAGGGCATAGGCAAAATAGGATAATTGCAAAAATTTCTACAACACACTGATAAAATCTTTCCAAATTATGGTTCTCATTCCCTAGAGGAACTAATTACAAAGCTGTTGGAATTCACCTATTCCTAAAAACCACTTTGACCATTTGGAATCTACAATGTGGATTTTGTGCATTCATAGCTGCCATGAAAGATATTCAACCATAGGGTATGCTCTCTGATTTAAAGGATTAGTCTGATTTTGTTTTGTTTTTTCATTTACACATAAGCATAAAATTTTACTACGTTGGTCAACTGGTCTATCAAGTAAAACTTCCAAAGATTTCCCCCTTATTCAAAACATAGCATCTGTCTGATTCTGTATATTCCTATGTAAAGAAATATCTTAAAATCAGATCACAACATAAGAAAGGGAAAATGAAATTCGATGTTATGGCACTATATGAATAACTGCCCTAGGATGGCACTGCCCTAGGATGGCAAGGGCAAGTTCAATGGATCTTTCTGTAAGGGCACAATCCCTGTGTCCCAGGACTCTACTTTAAACCTATATTTACATATCCCACCTCTCTCTGTACAAGGGTCACTCTACTAACAATGCAGCTGATACTGCAGAATACCAATATGACTCTTCCAATAAACAACATTTAAATTTCACATAATGAAGACACTTGTGCTTCTGGCTTTTCAGGCTCACCAACTTGACATTGACCAAAGCAGCCTCCTGTGCCTGGTACCACTGCTGGTACTGCTGCTGGTACACTTGCATCTGACTGTGGTAGTTCTTCCACTGCTCCTCCATGGCCTGACGTTGCTGCTCCACCTCCGCCATCTGCCGGTCGGGTGCAGTGGCCTGCCACTCTTTGGCCTTATCTTGAAGGCTCCTGAACTTTAATGCTTCCTCCTATGAACGGATGAGACACAATATTAAACAAGGCATACAAACTGTGCACGAAAATGTGCCATTTGATTTACCAGCAGTTTTGCTCTAAAGGTAGTTGCCACTAGTTGCAGCTAAATTTTGGTTGGTATCTGTAAACAGAAATGGTCATTTGAGCAGTGTCATCATAACAGCACTGTCCTGTACAACTTACACACAAATTGACTTAGAACTGTCATTGCAAGAAAACTGTGGCAACCTCAGCATCATGGTCAACCTTGGATTGCAGTGGACAACTTTATTGAAAGAGAGTACAATAATATCCCTGCCATGCAACTATGATCAATACATTTGTATCTTGATGCAGTATTCATAAATATTTACAATAGTACATTACCCACCCATCCCTCTCCCCCCTTCCCCCCCCCCCAAAAAAAAAAAAAAAAAAAAAAAATGAATGTAGATTGAGAGAAAGCAGCAGTATTGCAGCTGCAGTAGAACACAATAGGAAAATATCAAACAAAAATCAGGTAATCAATTCAAAAGTTATGAATTTTCAAAAATTTTGGTGCTTTCACAGCTTTAAAAGACTAGATTTTACACCAGTTCATGAAGTCATATGTAAATGTTACCAGCCTGTTGAGGGTATTGTGCTTTCATTGTAGTATAAACCACCGTGTACTTATGCAATTATTATTATCATTGAAGTGATTAATTATTTGTGTTAATTGTAGTATTTTGGATCATGCAGTAGTTTATGTTTAGGTATACAGTATGTAAAGCGCTTAGAGAATTTTATTGATAAGCGCTATACAAACACTGAGTCATTATTATTATTATATGTATGGACAATAAAAGAATAATAATTATTTTTCTTTATTCATGAAAGGTACATTTAACAGATTTGTTAGACATATAGTTCATTAAGGGTAATATCATTCCCCCGGACCTTTAATTCTGAAAGAAGTAAGTCAAATGCTCTTTCATTATACTATGAGTGAAAATATGTTGAATTTTCATATTTTCTTTATATTGTCATGTAGTTTTTATGCATTACATCATATTGCTGCTTTCACTCGATCCACATTTATCTTTGGTGTTGGTTTCCTTCAAGGAAGGTAAAAAAAAAAAAAAAAAAAAAAGTTAAATACCTCCAGTCTATGATCAAGAGGCCCAAATCTAGCACTGATATTTTTTCTACCTCACAAAGCTAAGCTGCTTATACAAGAATTGAATGGATACGCAGTCTAAGGCACTCATCTAACGCTTCTTCTCTGGCCTTTGATATTTTCTTGTGTGGCCTGATGTGAGATTACCGAGACTACTGAAGAGATGATCCAACAGAGGACATTATACATTTTAATTTACTCGTGCAATTTATACTATATCAATACCTGTGGATCCCTCTGCATCTGTGGCTGCTGTAGAGAATGTGGTCCTGGATCTCCAGCCATCACTAACGGTGGTGGTCCAGGAGGTCTCTCGGGTCTGGGACCAGGAGGACGGCCGTGCTGGAAGGGTGGACGTCCACCCCAGTAACCGGGATTTCCATCACCACCAGGCCGAGGCATGCCAGGTCCATGCCCAGGCATGGGCCCACCACCTGGGCCCATCATTCTTGGGCCCATCATTCTTGGTCCCATCATTTGATGAGGATTTCCACCATGAAACATCGGCCCACCAGGTCCTGGACCAGGTCCTGGACCAGGTCCACGCTGCATTACAGGCATTGGAGCATTTGGGTGAAATTGGGGATGCATTCCCATCTGAGGTGGTCCAGGAGGTCCATGTCCCATCATTTGGCCTCTCGGTGGCCCACTTCCCCAGTTGTTGTACATGTTCTTCCAGTTTCAGTGTCCACTGGTTCAGTCTAGTTCTAGTGTCCAGTTCAATTTATTCAGAGACTCTGAAAGTAGGATCCAGAAGGTAACACATTGTCAATGTCGGCGCTAGTGTACTTTTGAACCTGTTTGTCAATTGACCTCAAAACACGCACAAACTCGCTCTAAATACCCAACAGCCTCGAATATTTGCATCTGAGTGAGGTTTAAGTCCAGTAGGAAAGGAATTTTCACCGTTTTGACACTTTTCTACTTCTCGAAATAATGTTGATCGCAGCTACATATGTACTCGCTCTGCGATAACTGCGTTGCACAGGAGCAGATAGTGCACGGTGTACAAAACACGTTCACGGCAGCACGGCAGTGAGCTCTGCGTGATCTGAATGAAGCTATCTCATAGTGACCAGGGCAAGTTCTTCTATGGTGCCTTTAAAAAGATAATACTTTTTCAGCCTTTCTCTCAGCTTGTACCGAGTCGTGATACCGACTGATTTGAGGATTGGGGTTGTTCATGTTGTTTGTGTGAGGGTGTGAGTGAGTTCTGTTTTATAATACATGTATATACATTTCTTTTTCTTTTTCATTCGTAATATTGACAATGTGGAATTTATGTTGTCATAATGAAATTTGTATTATTTTGAAATTAAATAATTAGTGCATTATTGTTCATATGAAAAAGAGAGAAAAAATAAGATTGACAAAAACAAAAAAAAGCATGTGTGTACAGGTGTATGTGTATGTGTGTGTGTGTGTGTGTGTGTGTGAATGAAAGAAGATTGTGAAAAATGTGGTTATAAGACAAGGGTGAAAGAATATAAAGGGAAAGGCTAGGAAAAGGGGAAAAAGAAATGAAAGAAAAGATACACTGTATCAAAAAGTTAAAACTAGAAAAAGATGAAAAAAAAGGTTTACAAAATAGAGAGTAAACTAAAAGATGACGGAAGTAAAGAAAGAAGAGAAACTTGCATTATAAAGGAAAGCGAGAGATGGATATGTTTGAAAAGAAAAGAGGAAAGCAATTACATGTACTATAATAAAAATATAGATTGGGGAAAAAAAAGCACTATTAGGGTGTCGTATTGCGCCCTTCCTACCTTCGGACATTGCGCACTCTACCTCACAACACGCAACTCCCATAGGATGCCGTGCAAACGCGAGGTGCGCCGATTTTGGCAAGCAACTTTGAGCCGGATTTTGCCTTTATTGCATTTTCCACAGTTGATGCTGACATCAAATCCAAACAAATTTGGTATCATATGAAAGAAGAAGTTTGCCTCCATATTGCATTAGAGCACTGGTACATGAATCCACCAATGCGGCCACATGGGGTTCGCGGTGCGAAGTTGGATTGCGTGTGCATGCTGTGTGTATGTTGGACGTGTGTGTGTACTGTACTTATAGATACGGCCGCGTCTGTTGCCGTGCTACTATACTCGCTGCCCCGCTGCAAATACCCCGGTCGACAGCAATGCAACGAACGATGTTTAATACACACTGATTCCACGATTTACAAAAGGATAATGCTAAATGTCATGTGCCTTCGTGTAGACTCTATACATACAATCACAGTCACAAATTAAACACGATTGATAACATTGACTCTCGCTTTTCTCAGACAGCAAATGTGGAATTGCAGTTATTACATGAGTTAACCACGCAAACAAACAAGTTGTACGTAGAGCCACAGCTCATAAATGATCAGTCAATTCCTTCTGCAGGCCTACAGTGCAGTGTACGCGTGGAAGACACGATTAAACAGGAAACTCAACTGTGAGTACGATCGAGTAGACACGAATACCTATATTTGTTACTGACTTCAAATCGAGGTTATTTTCAAAAGATTGCTATAGCCTAGGCTCTTTTGTGATAAATGCTTGTATGAATGGTGGTAATTTGGCATCGTTTTCACGCAAGTTGCTGCTGGACGATATGCTTCCTGTGCTGGCGAGATTAGACTGCGACATAAATGTATTGATACTGGCGCGCGATGGCGAGGCTAGCTGCGGCAGGTTAGGCAGCACTGCTTGCGCTTTGGTAAAGGCATGGGCATGGTCAGCTGGCACATATCATCTTTGCTCGCATGCTGGCAAACAGAGCTGACAAGTTTCAGCGCACGTAAAAAAAAAAAAGGGGGGGTAATATTGCTGTGATTTGAAAGTTAAATTTCTCTCGATAGAAACATCATTTCGCCATGAAATTTGAAATACTTATGTCTTTGTTTTCTTGGTATCTTGCAAAAACTTAAAAACCCAATTCTCATCTCCACCAATACTGTACCATCCCTTCTTAAAGGGATCGTATAGTTGAGAACTAATTTCAGGTTTCTAACATTTTTAGTGAGATAATGAGAAACCTCTCATGAATATGAAAGAGCATGTAATTCCATGAGGAATTCAACGTTTAATCAATGAAAATTGGTCTTAAAATGGCTGAGATATAAAAAAAAAGAGCGATTCCAATAAAGTGTGGGTCCCACAGTTTATTACGATCGCTTTGTTTTACTTTGTTTTTGGATGTTTCAGTCATTCCAAACCCGATTTTCATCAAATAAACTTTGAATTCCTCTTAAAATGGTATGCTCTGTAGTATTTCATAAGTGTTTTCTTGGTATCTTGCAAAAACTTAAAAGCCCAATTCTCATCTCCACCAATACTGTACCATCCCTTTAATGATGTAATTCTCTTCCATATACAAAATAGTTCACAATTTGTTTTTCAGAGAATTTCAAAAGTTACAAAAATGCTCCAGACACCCCAACACTATGTAGAATAATAATAGAAATTTAGGACTAGATTCTGTGTTCTACCTGAAAATGGAAAAAAATATAGAATTTAGAAAAGAAAGAGAAAGATATAAGTGGCAATATACACATTCATGCAGGTGCTCAACCGCTATATGCAGCTACAAATGCTAACGCAAGACTTGATCAAGGAAAAGGGAAAGACAAATTTTAGCTTTTCAATGACACCATAGAAAAAGTGGAATGCTGTGTGGCTACATTCAGACCAAAATCAACCCTTACTAGGGCCTACTACTAGTATTTAAGTACATGCACTGAACGTATTCATACTGTGCTTGTGTACAGTAGTTTAGAATCTACAGAAAAGCAATTTCATTGCCTGACCGAAAGATCGGTCTGTATCTGGTCGTCGGGGATGTTCCGCAGAGACTGCGTCTGGCTTCACGGATCCCCTCCTTATACAGACCGAAGTCAATGATGCCGGCTCCTGTGTGGATCGGTCGCGCACAGATCAAACGTTACGATAAAACCAAATTTCAGACAGCTTTTTTACATTCAAACAAGTTTGACATGACATGACACATTATGCAGCAATATTTGGGGTAAATTTCTCACATTGTGCAATCGAAATACTCACAGTAACAAGATTATAACGCAGAAATTGTATCCATATCGCAACATAGCCGTTCGCTAGCTGTAAGTCGCCATTTTAGGTACGTGTTTTAATAAAAAAACTGTAAACTACCTCGCATGTGATTGGCCAATGGATTCATGTTTCTGCAGTTTGAACGTGACGACGCGATGGGCTGGTTGATGTGTGTTTTACATTGAAAATTATACCAAAATGTTGGATTATTCATCAATCTGGTGAGTGTACTGCATTCTTGAAATGTTGATTTTGCTATACAAGCTTAAATTTGCCGACCTACGGCCGTGAATTAGATGCAATCGAGAAGGGTGAGGTACCTCACCCAATTTTCCATAGAGACAGTGGTTAAGAACATCCACACAGCGATGGGTACTAACAACTTCCGTCTGTCTACGGAGAGCGATAACGTCAAAAATATAAGGCCAAAATATAAAGGACTCCTCCGGACAGACGGATCTTTCTGTCTACTCCAGTGTCAGTTCCAGCGATCGCAATTTTTCAATGATTTTCCGACACTTGTTAACAATAAAAGTAAAAACAAAAATGTGAAAACTTAACCTCTATTATTATCAAGTAGGCCTATTGGACTTTGGAGACTCAGATGCAAGTATTTACTGAATAATGTAGACCTACATCTAATCCATGATAACTCTAGTATTAGTCTTATAAGGGTGAGTTTGTGCATGTTTCATTGTGTCTGGAGATCAATTACAGGTGCGAAATGCAAAAATAGATGTTGTCTTACTCTACTTGTGTTACTTCTAATAATATTCTATGGTGCTTCTCATCAAAGCCTGTTCAGCAAATGAACTGGATGAAGTTGGTAAAGTTAAAATTTACACTAGCGCCTCGGTCAAATGTCACGAGTTATTGACCATATCCTAGCATTGTAGCAATCGAGTAGCTAGCCCGACCAGACACTGTTACGCTATGCGAAAACAGCGTCCGACGAGCACGGCATGCAGCCTCGAAGTGAGGAATCTCAACACAACTACAAAACTTAGGAACATGTATACTTTTCTCCTTTAAACAGAATACTTTACTCACGCTAAATGCATGTTTCTATTATAGAAGAATAGTTCGCCACACTGGGTCCATGGAGACCACTTGCGATAAGTCCGTGGAACAAATAAATGACACTTTCTGGCGCAATTCCTGACCGTCGGGCTTCGTCGTTGCAGAAGCTCAATGTTCCTCGCTGGCCCGACCAGACGCCAGCCGCCGCCAAGCCCAGTACAGTTTATACTTATAGCTGTATACTAGTAACCGTGCGTACGCTGCTGAGTGTAGCAGCACGGTCGACAGCGCGACCTTTTGAAAGGGCATTCACATCACCTGACCACCCGATATCAGTTCAGGAAACCCACTCACAAGGGGGGCCCCTCCTTATAAGTAACCCGTCCCCCTTATAAGTAACCCCGTCCCCCTTATAAGTAACCCCCGGGGCACCCCTTATAAGGAGTCTCCACGCTTTTTTGCAATGCAACGCGAAAATGAAAGGACTGCGGTAATTCGCTTGATTATGTCCATAAAGCTTCACAAGTTTCCTAGTTACTCACGAAATTTGAGCAAAATCGGTTCGAGGCATCATATCTAAAATCATGGATTTAAATGCGATGTCAAACGACCCATGCGAATGCTGAAATGCGAGCGATTACTGGCGTGAGTGTCGCCAGGCGCGGCGGCGCGGCAATGCTTGAGTGCAGACGTGGCGACTGAGTACGGAGACTTTCGCCACGTCTGCACTCAAGCATTGCCGCGCCGCCGCGCCTGGCGACACTCACGCCAGTAATCGCTCGCATTTCAGCATTCGCATGGGTCGTTTGACATCGCATTTAAATCCATGATTTTAGATATGATGCCTCGAACCGATTTTGCTCAAATTTCGTGAGTAACTAGGAAACTTGTGAAGCTTTATGAACATAATCAAGCGAATTGCCGCAGTCCTTTCATTTTCGCGTTGCATTGCAAAAAAGCGTGGAGACTCCTTATAAGGGGTGCCCCGGGGGTTACTTATAAGGGGGACGGGTTACATGTACTTATATAAGTTATAAGGAGGGGCCCCTCTTGTGAGTGGGTTTCCCGAACTGATATCTAAACTTGGCCTGGCGTGAAAGATTGTGTACGGTGTGGACATGCTGGATATGATGATCAATTTCGGTAAGTTTCATTAGACATTACGTACATTTGAATACTGATACTAGTGATAGCATCAGATGTAGAGTAAATATTGGAGAGTATACTCGATGAGTTTGAGGTGACAAAAATGATCGTAAGTATCAAGCTATCGTGATACGATTACGTCGCTCTCCTAGTGGCTGGTGGTCGCACTCGTACAGCCCCGTCGCGACTAGCCTGACCAGACACTGTGCTGAGCACAGGGTCTGACATGAGTTAGTGTTTCAACGTTGTAAACGACCGTCACTATTGACGGCAAAATCACATAAAATACCTTTTATTTTGTATGATTTTAAGAGTAATATAATTGCAACACTTATCTACAGCATATTTTCCAGATTGTTGAGTTGAATTCGGCGTTTTGTTGGTATCCAGACCTTATTGTTGAATTTTTCGGAGTATAGATCGTGCGGTTGCATCTTTTCCTTCGAGAGCTTCAAAAAATCAACAAACTACCTACGCCCGTGCGCCCGTGCGTTTCATGTGTTACGTAAAACTTGTAGTAGGCCTAGATCCGCGCGTGCTGCACCGGCAATGATTTGACCTATTTTAGTCGGGGTCACCCGACTATCTCCGACTACCTACGTTGTAGTAGTACCACGAGAGTGAATGCCATTCATATAACACGCAGATGAGGAGTGAAGCAGTAAGGACGTTTACAGACCTGATTTCAGCCATAGATTTCGGTAAGTTTTAGACGTAATTAAACAAAAAATCGCATACCGGTTATTGAGTGATGGTCATAGATTACGATAATTCCTTATATTTTAGTTTTCCACGATTAATAAAGATATTCATGAAGGAAACAGTGAACGATAACAACGTCCGCGAAGGAATAGAGGTGCAGCGCTGTCGCGATTCGCGACAGCGGCTGCGTGTAGTTATGTCGCGACGTACCCTGTAGTAGTACAGCGACTGGGCTGTGTAGACTAGTTATCGAGTAGCATGTGATACTGATATGTGTTGACCGATGAGTGAAAAATGATGTCGGATTAATGTAGCGTATCATTAAGTTCTCGAAGTAGAAAATAAATCTTAAAGATTTCTGATGTTGCGATAAACTTAACGTTTCGTGAGTCGTTGCGCGACACTACTTGGTAGAATCTACTGTACTTACGTGGGTGGCAATGGCAATACAGATTTGGCATTTGCTTTCGGCGATGTGTTCATGTCGCGATGTCGATGAGGCCGTCGTGACGCCGCGCCGTGCATGTCCACATCCTCGCCACTTCGACTATAAAACTTGCAGTTGCAGCTCTTCTAAGAGCAACATTACTGACGATCTTAAGTTATCACCATATCGTACTTGAATTGTCTCGGGTGTAAATAAAACGAGAAGCTCTTGAGGTTGTATTTAAACTCAGTTTCGACTTTATGGAAGGCATCAATTGACATACTTTCACGCTCATCATACACGCGCGCGCGTGTTTATGATCATGTACAATAAGTACGGGGAACCGTAGTACAATACATGCATGGGATGCTAATATGCCTAGCCAAATGCTAGCTAGCCGTACATATGTACGCCGTATTCGTACGGCACTACTGCCTAGCTAGCTTTCTCCCGACCTTCGCTGATCCACCTACGATCATCCGATCCCCAACTATTTCCTCTCCCTTTCGGAAAGTCAAGCAGCTGCGAAATCTATGGCAGCTGCATTGTCTGCCGGGTGAGGGCAGCACAACGTCTGAGAAGTACTTACAGTACAGTGGTAGATAGAGTTGTTGTGGCGCGGGTACACCACACATAACTGCATGCCTGCTCAAAATCAAGCTAAGCACGCAATACGAACAAGCCGCCGCGCGCCAGCACAAGCGCCGTCATCATCAGGACAGGATCTCTGGAGCGCTGGGCCGAGCTATGCTAGCAAGCTAGCAAATAAAGCATTATCCACACGTCGAAGACAAGTGTATGATCTTGAAATATTCGGACAACGTTATTATCATTTGTTATCACGAATTTTTGCTCATTCTGGCCCTGATTCCGACGATGCTACGACTGAACTCGGGGCCCTGAGGCTGAGGACTGAGCCTTCTTCGCCTGAGTGAGAGGCTGAGCTACTGAGGTCAGTGAGGGGCCTTCATTCAGCTAGAGATACAGTCGAGCTGTAAAATTTAGCCTGTGTACAACAACTAGGCCTACAGACACAGTACGGTATTCAAGTTTACCGGGCCGTGTCTTGTCTGTCTGTAGCCCCCTACCCAAGTACCAACGTGATTTTCTAGATCTAGATTCTAGAAATGGAGGCTCCTGTATGTCCTGTTGAGTCTTCGAACATTTCAGGAAATGCCTGCAAAAAGATGAAGAAGTCTGCAACTGGCAAGAAAAGTGGGAAACGGGTAAGTTTAGAATTAAGAAACTTAAGAAATCCATCTTTAAATCAAAACCAAAGGCAAAAGCAAAAGCCAAGGCAGCCTAAATTAATAATACATGTAACGTTAGTAACAAAGAGGATCTAACGTTACTGTATACGCTGATATTTTTTGCGAATGAGGAGGTCATGGACATTTTCGCATGATGTTGTTTTCGCGAATTGATTGAGATGGTAATTGAAAATTAAACCCTCGCGAAAACAAGCTCATGATACAGTAGATGCATCCTTTTGAGTTTTGACTTGGTAAAGATTGCATCAGCATGCAGTAATTCAAAGTATTAAATGCCTACAAAATTGAGCATCCATTTCGAGTATATGACACTGACAGTAGTTTCTACTAATTAATATTTTGTACAGTGTAAGTACTGTAATATGGCATCTATGGGTATGTGCTAGTGGTGAATGAAACTTGAAAGGGGTATTTATTATAGAATATTTTTAAGCAGTTTCAGATCCTGCAATCCCTCAGTACGTGTACCATAATACATTTGGAAGTTATGTGAAATTGATGAACTGCAACACCACTATGTTGTATTTCATTCCTAGCAAATGTAATGATATTGAAGAGCTCTCAATTTGTTCCAATGGAAAATTGTCTTTATTCAAAACTTGTTATTGCCTTTCATTCCAGAGGAAACACTTCATCTGCTCCATATGCTCCATGGAGTTTTCCTATGCATCAAATCTGCACCGTCATTTGAAGAACATTCATAAGAAAAAGGAAATCTGCCTGGTGGATGGATGTACGTATCAGTGTTCCAACAAACGGAAGATGCTGCTTCACCTCGAACTCAAACACACGCCCCACGTGGAAAAGGTTGACCTGCAGTTTCCAAACCTGGAGGAGTTCTATGCCTGGAAGCTGAAAGAGGAGGTGCAGAACTTTGTGTGTTTCACAAAACGGCGAGGAGACACCGAAATGCTGGCCTCAACTCACCAGCACTACATCTGTTACTTGTCTCGCAGAAAATCCGCTAAAGAAAAACTTGCAAAGATGGACTTGTTCTGTCCGGCACGCATTGTCGTTAAGCAGTCAAGGGAAACTGGTACTGTCAGTGCCACTTACTTCAAGACACATTCGCATCCACTCACATATTCGGGTACCCAGCATCTTCCAATTCCAGAGTGCCTCCGCCACGACATTAAGAAGAAACTGAAGGCAGGCCAGACGGTCAACCAAGTCCACTTGCAGCTCAAAAGGGACCACCAATCGCAACTTGCCGTGGCAATAGCCATGTACAACAGGTTACGCAAAGTGGACAAAACTCAAATTAGGTCTATCCAGCGCTCCATGGTGAGAAGTGGAGTGATATCGGACAAGACCTCAGATAAAGCGAATGAAGAGGATGCTTCTCAGATGGTTTGTGGAGCAGAGCATCAGGTCATACCTGACACAGCAATGCACTTAGAGGTCACTACAGATCAGAGCATTTCCAAAGATCTGATGCTGAATTCTACCCAGAAAGTGGCCGCCACATCGGCCATGACCCCTGTGGAGATCATATCCCCTGATGAGGTTACAAAGCACATCTCTGCTGCTCAGCGGGTGGACCAGGGAGATGGCAAGCCCAAAACTGATGTGCAAGTGATGGTGAAGCAGCTGTTGACTCTTCTTGAGAATGAGGGGGTTAAACATCGCATGATGTCTTGTGTCGAAGGGAGCATAGAAGAGCTCATCGTTATGTGTAAAGTAGCACAGACCTAAGACACCACGAGATGTGTACACTGTACAGCAGCCATATTAGTGTACTCACTGGTATAAGTGTGCCCTTCAGTGGTAGAGCAGAATTCCATTTTGTAATCACTCCTACGCTGTTGCAAAGGAGAAAAAATGATTAAGACTCAATGGAAGAAGCTAAGTGATATGTTGATTGACTAATAGGGTGGATTTCAGGAGCTGCTGTTAAGAAATATGAAGACATACGTACGATGTGTTCAAATATGAAAATGTCAAAGGAATCATATCCACTGTATCATACAGTCTGTATGTGTAATGACACTGTATGAGTCGGTCAAGATAATACACGTAGGCTGCTTATGGTGTTTCAAAACTCACCATGTTACTCATTGAAGCTTTCTGTCTAAGGTTATTTTGTTTTTGTTTCATTTTTAGCTTTTAGTATTTGACAAGTTAACACATAATGTCTGTTGAGAATGAGAAGGGCGTTAAGTGGTCTCGAACACTATGGGTTTAGTGGCAACTTAACGCCCTTATCATTCTCAACCGACGATAAGATAAACATTTAGAAGCATTATTGTTATCATTGATGTCAATTTTAGCTGCCTGATGAATTTATTTGCTAAATTGGTTTAAATTTCTTCACTATCTGATGTTAAATTCTGACTCTTATCTGACAGGGATGTTAGTATTTGTCTTTATTATTTATTTATTTATTCATTACCTCCTCCAAAGAGGTTACGTATTTGCCAGTGTTGGTTGGTCTTAAAATTATATAAATAACTGTTTGCAAAATCTCAAAAAAGTTCTGAATGGATTTACATGAAACTCACAGGAAAATATGATAGTGACATAAGGAATACGCAGTTACGTTTTATTTATTGATCTAGACCACCACCTGGATCCAAGATAATTTCATGGATTTTTTTTTTTCAAGGATTATCATTGGCAATTAGGGTCAAACAAACGAGGGACTTCAAGCTGGGCCTATTTGAGGTGTGCATACACACACTGAGCTTGCGCTCGAGGTGCAGCATGCAGTAAACTACTGATGAGATAGACTCTGCAACACAACAGAAAGGCTTCCTTACATCATTGGGGTACTGTATAAGCCATATATTTTGCAAGTCTAAATTTTCGTGAATCGGCAATTCCTGACGATTTCACAAGTGGTTATACATGTATTAGGGATCTTGGAGTCCTGTACTGAACGGAGAATTAATGTACACGCGTACGTAACATTGACATCAGGATCAGAGTCAATATTTTCGCGTGTCTTTAATTTCGCGAATAGCACCAACTCGCGAAATTCGCAAAAATAAAATCTTGCGAAATATTTGGCGTATATCTGGGCAATTTTCGGCATGTACGTATGGATAAAAATGGGCTGCTTGGCAGAGGTCTGCGTTCTCTTAGTGCTTTTCTAGTTTGTTTATTGTTTGATTGGGGGAAGGGTATGTTCATTGGTACACTGTATGTCAATCCTGTATTATCATACCATACAATGTACAAGCTGTTGTGTCACATTGTTTCCAGTGTATTTGAACATACATTGTATGCCAAACTTTGATAACACTGCAGGAAAATGATCTCTACATGTACAGTATTTGTATATGACATGTATATTAAGCATGCCCTTGTCCTTCCTTTGGAGCCTTTTTTTTTTTCCATAATTGAAAAATGTTTAGATAATTGTTAATTGACAGTGCACACCTGCAATTTCCCTGATTTGGGATGCAGTTTTATGTGCCTGTGATCAAATCTCCAGACAGCTTGTTTGGATGTGTTCCTTCAGCAACAAAAGCAAGTGGTGGTAGCACGGGATCAGTCATCGATATCAAGTTTCTCAGGTAGTTTTAAAAGTGATATTTGCTCCAATTGAGCAATATCATTATGAACAGTGGCCTGACATCATGGTACATTTAGGTGAAAAAATATCCAGTTGAGTCAAGTAGTATATGTACAGCATTACAGTACAATGTGCATGAATTTACCAATATATGTACTTTCATGGTTACAAACTCAATATGCTTCAATAAAGTCACTTTGCAAAACTGACATTTGTTATATTCTTGTTTAAGAAATAATAAAATACAAAGAAACTTTGAACTCTTTCGAGCAAGGGAGCTTACCGGTAGTTTGTTATGAAGAGAGTTTGTTATAACAGCGTTCTTAGACCAGGTGTCCACTGTATGTGCTTTAAATGAGACCTGTCGTTTTGATGCACAGTTTCCTGGAGTTCAGTTGAGTTATGATACCCCTTTGCGAAGATCCATTTTCCTCACAGTTGTAAGACATGTAAAAATGTTTTTATCTTTCCAATGAGGTCTGCCTGGAATCATTTTTCCCCCTCAGACAATGTGTAAGTCAGTGTCATCAAATTCTGTCAGCCCATAAAAATGCTGTATTGCAAAAGCTGATGTTAGAATTTCCTGACATTGCAGGTATTCAAAAGTCGTTAAAAAAATGACCTTTTTAACATGCAGGCATCATGCCCAAAATGTTTGGAAGACACATGGTCTATTGTTATAGTTGTGTGTATATTTTGCATGTTCAGTTTGTATTATAACTGCATAGCTTATTAAAATTGAACAAATTAATGTTCACTGATGAACATGTTTTGTATGTGTATGCATGTGTTTCATCTAAAATAACGTCATATAATCCTGTTGCACCTGAACTGTCCTGTAGCTATCCTTTTGTGTGTGTGTGTGTGTGTGTGTGTTTGTGTTTGTGTTTGTGTTTGTGTGTGTAAGTATGTGTGGGGGGATGTGGGTGTCCAAACATGGGTATACGTTGTATTCCTATGCCTGATTTGGGATGGAAACTTATTATAATGAGTTCTGACATAGGGAAATACCCTATGTAACAAGGTCCATTCTTTTTAGATTCTTAAGCCTTTATTTCTGAAATAAGGAGATACATAATATACCAAGGCAAATACAGTTAGTCCCAAGCAGCTTGACATAACAAAATTCCCTACCTACCCATTCTTCTCAACATCTCCAATGATTGTGGGAGATTTACCATTCCCATCAGAGAATACATTTGTATAGCCTTTGGAAGAGTACTGTGAAGTATGAAGCAAGTTTTTTTTTTTGTTTTTTTTTGTATTAATTTGAACACTTTCATAACACTTCCATAAATCAGATAACAAAAAACAGACAACATTGCTAATAATAAGACATATATAAAAGCATGACAACGATAATGTTAATACAAAATAGAGAAAACAAGGTAATTGGAAAGCATAAGGAGACAGACAGGAAAGCAAAGCCTTTTATCAAAGCTTGATCCAAATAAAAGAATTAATCAATACAAGTATACCGTATCATCGTGAATCATGTTATCAAAATACTGTTTGATATTACTACATGTAGTAAAAAACATCTCATATTCAGCAAAATAGTACACTCTAGATACCCCAACACACACACACACACACACACACACATCCTAACACAGAAACACAGAAAGGGCATTAAAAAAAATGCATTTAATATCTTATATATGTATATATGTATAAATGTACATATATACACTCGGCAAAAGAAGAAAGTAAACACTTTTTCAAATTTATATTTCTCATAGAATATTTGGCTGAAAATTAATATATCATATACCATATTAAAGGTAATTTAATTGGCTATCAACCTGGTAGGTCAACAAAAAGGGAAACTTTACGCATGAGTGAACAGCTTTGTTTTTCTCTTCCAGGGCACAAAAGTAAAAATGGCAAAACTGAACAAGTTGTCATTCATGCGCATGTGCTCTTCCGTAGAACATTAAGAACAAACAACAAATTTCATACAAAACGAAACATCAAGTAAGTTGTGAAAATAAATCTATGATATCTTTAAAGCCCAAAAGATCAATGAAGGCTAAAAATAATGGAAAAAAATAAAGAATTTGTGTCAAATCTAAATTCAAATGAAATAAGAGAAGTAATAATCAACAAAAATGGTAGAAATTTGAGGGTTTTTTTTTTTCAAATTAGGAAATTGTAAGTAATGTTTGGTTCTTGAATTCGTCTCATGAATTCTTAAATTACTAGATTAAAAGAAATGAATAAAGAAATTCTGTTCATTTAATCATCTTTATGCTCGAGTCATAATTCCCTATGTCATTTGAAGTTTGACTTGACAGAAAATTCTTATTTTCCCCCTTTAGTTTCCCACTTTGCTTTTCTTATAGGTTATAAAGAGATAAAGAGAACGAAAACTTATTTTTGCTATTTCATTCATGTCTCTCATTGTCTTAAACTGGTCTTTTGTTGTCAATGTTATCGTGAAGGGCATTTGCAAATGAAAGAGAACATGTCAATTTTTGCAATTTTTAATTTTCTACCTTGGAGGACAAAAACAAATGTGCTCACTCATGCGTAAAGTTTTCTTTTGAATTAACCTATTAGCTTAATAGCCAATTAAATTAACTTTAATATGGTATATAATACATTGATTTTCATCAAAATCTTCTATGAAAAATATGAATTCGAAAAAGTGTTTACTTTCTTTTTTTTTGCGGAGTGTTATATATATGTACATGTATAACATATTATATATCTATCTATATATATATATATATATATATATATATATATATATATATATATATATATATATATATCTATATGCGGATTCTATTCAGTAATAATCTTGGCCTCACAAGTCTCAAATTGAAATAAATACACATTTTCACTAAATTTTCCTGTATCATTACTTTTTGAAATTATGAACTAGAACAAAAAAAAAAACTTATTCTTTGAGTGAGATTTTTTGTGTTGCAATGACCTACCATGCTAATGATGAATTGCAGTGGGGGGGGGGGGATCTTAATTGCTAAATTATTGACCAAAACATGATTTCTAAGATTATTTTTTGCATAAGCTGTTAAGCGATGACATAATCCACCTGAATAATTTGCGAAGTTGGTCTCCACCATTATCTCTTTTCACAGGCTTAAAGAGAAGATATAGTTTTGGTAAAGATTGGGCTTCAACACTTTTGGCCTTTTGGGGGTTAGATAATGAGAAACAATCCGTGAAAAAAGGAGTATAATTTATAATAAAGAGGAATTCAAATGTACACGTGGATTCGGTTAATAGAGAAATATTTAGATTGTTCAATCTATTCAATCAGAGTTATGAAGTTTAAAATTTTGGTTGAATTCGTGTTCCTTCATTGTTGCAAAGAAAACAATCTTTTTTCACATTTCCTGATGTTACTGTACGACATCGATTTAAAGAAAAGGAACTTGGGGAGGCTTGCTTGAGAGAGGAGACCACCTGAATCTGGAGAGATAGCGAGAACAGTTGCTGTAAATCGGGGAACAAACCCGGATCAAAACTGGATGATAGATAGATATTAGAGGAAATAGATAGATAGATAGATAGATAGATAGATAGAGATAGATAAATAGATAGAAAGATATCAGATAGATATCTCATAGATATATACCAGATAGATATTTCCCACCTTCAGGTCAAGTGCTCTTTCGTTATGCTGGAAAATAGAAATGTGTCATTTTTAGCATTCATTTCAATCATGGTGGAGACGTGCACTTTAACCTTTTGCCTATTAAAACTTACTGTGACTTTGAAATGTAAACTGAATTATTCATCCACAGTGGCCTCGATGACCAGTTGTAATTGGTCTTGTTGCTATATTTAAACACAATTTTCGATATGCGCTGTCCTTGGGTAGTGATACACTCAGCAAAAAAAAAAAAAAAATAAAAAAAAAAAATAAGAAAGTAAACACTTTTTCAAGTTTATATTTCTCATAGAATATTCGGCGAAAAGTTAATGAATTATATGCCATATTCAAGATAAATTTTTTGGCTATCAACCTGGTACGTCAATAAAAAAAGAAACTTTACGCATGAGTGAAAACTTTTGTTTTCCTCTTCCAAGGCGCAAAAGTAAAAATTGCAAAAATGAACAAGTTGTCATTCATGCGTAACTGCTGTTCCATATTATTATTATTATTATTATTATTATTATTATTATTATTATTATTATTATTATTATTATTATTATTATTATTATTATCATTATTATTATTACTATTATTATTATTATTATTATTATTATTATTATTATTATTATTATTATTATTATTATTATCATTATTATTATTACTATTATTATTATTATTATTATTATTATTATTATTATTATCATTATCACTATCATTATTATTATCATTTATTCAGCCAAATGAGAATGACAATAACAATAAAAAAAACATACAATCACATGGATATAACAATCAGAGCAAAAGACAAATTTGACACAATTAGATACATGAATTAAGTTACAAAAATAAATCTTTGATCTCTATTAATTATCTTTTAAGCCCAAAAGATCAATAAAGGCCAAAAACAAGGGAGAAAATGAAGAATCTTTGGTTAAACCCAAATTCAAATGAAATAAGAGAAGAATTAATATTAAGAAAAATGGTAGAAATTTCAATTTGTTTTCAAACTAGGAAAATTGTAAATAATATTTGGTTCTTTATCTATTTCATGAATCCTTATTATTATTACTAAAAATAGAGTGAAATAAAAAAAATATATGTTTATTCAATCATCTTTATGCCATTACTCCCTATGTCGTTTGTAGTTTAAGCTGACAGAAATATCATATTTACCCCCTTTAGTTTCCCACTTTGTTTTTGTTTAAGGTTATAAAGAGAGAAAGAGAACAAAAGCTGGTTTTTGATATTTCATTCATGTCTTTCGTTATGTTAAATTGGCTTTTTTTTTTTGGTCATTGTTATCTTGAAGGGCATTGCCGATTAATGAAAGACATGCCAAATTTTGCAATTTTTACTTTTGTGCCTTGGAGGGCAAAAATAAATGTGTTCACTCATGCGTAAAAGTTTCCCTTTGTATTGATCTACTAGCTTGATAGCCAATTAAATTACCTTTGAACTGGTATAAAATACATTGATTTCATCTAGATCTTCTATGAAAAATATGAACTCGAAAAAAATGTCTACTTTTTTGCTGAGTGCATTTCTGGGTATTCGTCAACGCAATAGGCGATCAGAATACCGACCTCGTATACGAGATAAGGGATTAGCGCCATCTGGAGTCATGACTCGTGCATAAGCGGTGCAAGCAGTATACGCATCGTGTGCATTTTGCTTAGATGCCGCTTTTGATCCCCCTTTCGCCTTATTTCTCTCTTAATGGAAACAACGAGGAATTTCTCTCGCTGTGTGGTTGTGCTTGTCATCACCACGTAACACGTTTGATCCCTCTCGAACAAAATCTTATCTCGTTTGTTTTCAAGGCAATCTGTTTGAATCACCTGTTTTGTGCAGATCTGTCAAAAATAGATTATAAAGAGCTGCAGCCCCATTTTTCTTCTTTTTTCTTTTTAGGGGGAGGGGTAGGGCTCTAACGGAAATTAAAAAATCTTTAACAAAATGTTGAAAAAAGGCAAGAACATCCATGACTCCTGATAGTTCCGCGCGGAGATGTTGTTGTTATACTCCCTATCGGATATTGGGTCGGTGTAAATGTTTGTTATTAAGAGAAAAGAAAACAGAACATTACAACTAAATCGAATCGATGGAAATTATTTTACCTTCATGGTGACTGTCAAGAAAACAAGTAGCGAGTATGTAATTTTTAGTCTCTGACGGTCTATCAAAATCCACCAAAGAGAAAATGTCTTTGTTTGATAGGGAAGGAATCGATACCTGCAGAGGATTACCTAGAACTACAACAACTTATTTCATTCCGTTATTTCATCTAGGATGCATGTCCTTACCCTTAGAATCTATATTCACATTTTGAATTCACGTTGAAGAGAATATATTATGCTCAAAATAAATGATGAATATAGACAAATCTTTAGACCACCAGGTAGTTAGTGAGAGCGTTATGATATTCAAATAATTATTATAAGTTAGAAAGTGATCCAAAATGAACGCTAAATCGACCCTTGTTGACCCCGACCTCACCTGCCATTATGATATGTTTTAACAAATTAATTTACAAGAGAAATATTACATGGTTCAATAGCTTTCAGCAAAAGAGCGTGAAAATATTTGTTCTCATCTATTTAGGTTACTGTGTCAGAAAATTTAGTGTTTCACTTGGCTCAGGATTGAGGGAGTCACTCTATTCAATTCCAAACTACAATGATGATATCAACAATGATAACGACAAAATATTATGCTCTTTTTTTCACAAAGCAATAAAAAATAGATACGTCACGAGACATGCTTTATCATGATTAAGCAGACTCATCACACTATCAGACTATCACATAGGGCCTACACATCGACGTTCAACAATCTATCTCTTTACACTCTGTCGTAAATTTAACATCTTTTTCAAATAAGGATTTATTCATCTGGTTTTATACCAAAACAAAACTTTGTGTAAGGGATCGGATTTCCCGTCATATTATTGTAGATACAATAATAATAGTAGTAGTAGTAGTAGTAGTAGTAGTAGTAGTAGTAGTAGTAGTAGTAGTATAGTAATAATAGTAATAATAATAATAATAATAATAATAATAATAATAATAATAATAATAATAAGAAGAAGAAGAAGAAGAAGAAGAAGAAGAAGAAGAAGAAGAAGAAGACTGAGAATAAGAATAATAATAATAATGGAGTCTTGTAATGTTCCATGTCTGTCACACAGTGGCATTCCTGGCGCAGCAGATAGGCAAGACCTCCGCTCACATTGCTTCATTCAGGAAAAGATCCCAATTGAAAGAAAGTACAGTTACCGAAATAAAAAGGTCTTGAGTTCCCTCTTGAACAGAGGGAAAGAGGTCTCCATTCTCAGTTTCAAAGGCAATGAGTTCCAGAGAGAAGAGCCAGACTGGATGAAAGCTCTGGTGCCCCATGAATGATGAGTACGGGGAAGTCAAAGGGTATGAGCAGTGGATGTAGTTGGTCTACAGTACTTATGGAAAAGAATGACGAAATTATCAGCAGAGAGCTGAAATTACGAGATATTTTGCATTGCACGGTGTGAACTTTAAGCAGAAGGAAAATCTAGGTACTGTACTTTCATGATTTTTACTAACTTCTTGTCACGAAAGGACACGGAAGATCGGAAACGACCACCACACAAAGGAGTATTTAGATTTCTGTGATAAATCACTAATTTCTGGATTAGTTTGATTGCTAATATTCATGATCTAGGAATGGTTCGTGCAGGACTGATTAGAAGTGTTTCATAACCGATGCTTCATCCATACTGTAAACAATAAAAAAAAAAAATGAAAGCTCTTATATCGCAAAAGAATCCCTCCATCAGGGCCCCTCCCTTTCAAAACAATTACTTGCTACTTATGTTAATGGACTAAAAGAGCGACGGCATGAAATCATCATGTCAATAATATTGTTTTCGAAAGGTAAAGCGAGAAACATCGTTTGTGTGTGTAGAGATTTACCCAGGGAGGTACCGTTGTAGCAAGGAGAACTAATTACGCGCTGGGTACTGATGGTACAAAAGTCCTTGCCTGCCACACCCCCGCATTAAGCCAATCAACGTCATCAAACATAACCCGGAAGTCCAATTTGAAGAAACCGCGCGAGAATTATACGAGGGATACACAACGCATGCGCTGTGATTCATCGAGCCTCACTTGTGATGCACACACAGCGCCAGCGCCAGCTGACAAACGAGCACCAGTATCGTGTGTGTAATGTGTGGATGACAACACCGCGATCCCGCGCGCTCTCGCTGAGACCGGCTTGCTTGCTCGCTCGACTTCGCGATCCGATCCGTACAAGTGTGCTTAGCGCATGCATGTTAGCAGTCCAGCCCTTGCTAGCTTGGTAAGACAGTCCCAGTGATCCTCCGCAGCTCAGTGAGAAATCAACGCGTGTTTCACTAATTCCAATCTCTGCAAGACAAACGGAAGCCACCGGCATAATCTCTTCTTCGCTAAAAGCTTGATATTCACCATAGATATAGTAAAGATGTCTAACCACGTAGCTGTAGAGAATAATTCGAACTCTGCCTCAAGCAATAGCAATACGAAGAAGTTACGATCACAGCCCGTCAACAAAGTCACTGTCGTTCTTGGCGCCCAGTGGGGTGACGAGGGGAAAGGAAAGCTTGTCGACTTACTCGCTACAGAAGCTGATGTTGTTTGTCGATGTGCGGTAAGTACCAATTCCACAGACAGAAAAAAATTAATGGTAAATGAAATGCCATTCAGTAGCCTATGTAACGAGTTAATGTTTCATTAGATCAATCCCAGATCAGGATCAAGCTCTGAATATCTTAGTAGATCTAATTTGCGGAAGAATAGTAAAAAGCAATCATCAGATGTCCTGTAGTCTTTCTAATTATGTCGTTAATGATGTAAGAAAAGTGAGTTGTCATTCGAACCGCATTATCCTAAATTCAGTATTTGATTAAATTAATTAATAACGCTAGGCCTACATTTGGAATAGATTGTCTAGATCTAATTATTTACCTACCTACCAATGGATAGGCCTACCTAGCTATTAGTCTGGGTGCCAAAGCCACTTTTTGGGCCTAACCTTGTTTTACCGTCCACCCAATGTTTTTTGATGGTTATGCCCTATTTCGGGGGTGCTGAATCCGAATCTGGATGATGCAACTCTTGCATCCTTGAGGATTTTGAGATATTCAAGATGGCCGCCAAAATGGCCGCCAAAACCGGAAATTCCCACGTATTTCCTTCTAAGTGGTGAGATATTGAAAACAATTGATGGATTTACCCTATTTCGAGGGTGCTGAATCCGAATCTGGATGATGCAACTCTTGCATCCTTGAGGATTTTGAGATATTCAAGATGGCCGCCAAAATGGCCGCCAATTAAAACCGGAAATTCCTACGTATTTCCTTCTAAATGGTGAGATGTTGAAAACAATAAAATTGATGGTTTTACCCTATTTCGAAGGTGCTAAATCCGAATCTGGATGATGCAACTCTTGCGTCCTTGAGGATTTTGAGATAATCAAGATGGCCGCCAGAATGGCCACCAAAACCGAAAATTCCCACGTATTACCTTCTAAATGGTGTGAAATTGGAAATAATTGATTATTCTCCCTATTTGGAAGGTGCTGAATCTGAATCTGGATGATGCAACCCATGCATCCATGAAGTTTTTGAGATATTCAAGATAGCCGCCAAAATAGCTGTCAAAATGGCCGCCAATTAAAAGCGGAAATTCCCATGTATTTCCTTCTGAATGGTGAGAAATTGTAAACAATTGATGGATCTACCCTATTTCTATGGTGTTGAATCCGAGTCTGGATGATGCAAACCTTGCATCCTTGAGGGTATTGAGATATTCAAGATGGCCGCCAAAATGGCCGCCAAAATGGCCGCCAATCAAAACCGGAAATTTCTATGTATTTCCTTCTGAATGGTGAGAAATAGAAAACAGTTGATGGTTTTACCCTATTTCGAAGGTGCTGAATCTGAATCTGGATGATGCACCTCGAGATAGTCAAGATGGCCGCCAAAATGGCCGCCGAAACGGAAACTCCAATGTACTTCCTTGAATGGTGAGAAATTGATAACAATTGATGGTTTTCGTCAATGGCACAGTTTGAACTTGCTGTATATACAGTGAAACCAGCTCTACTGGATATCTTTGAGTTGGTACGATACAAGTGTGCCAGTATTATTAACCCTTCAAGACTACAGATGCGGTTGAATAATTGCAAGATTACACTGTTTCCTCTACATATAATGGATAAGTTTTGAACACTAACAATTAATGGACAAGACATGTTCATCTAAATCATATTGTGATAGTGATGTAGAGAAGTGTACTGAAATTACCCAACATTACCTGCCTTAATCCATGAGCAGTTTTAATATCTTTATCCATGAACACTCAAATTGGTTATTTGGTTTATATTGGTGGTCTTGATGACATTGTTGAAGACACGAGTGGGACATTTTTATTGTTATGCTTCAATTTTTTCTTCAATATGATGTAATATTACCTATGTGTATATGTATATATGTATATATAATCTATTACAAACACACACGAGGGGACGGACAAATCACAGGTAACGCGCCGTGAAAAAAAAAACTAAATAAAAATCAAACGACAACATGGAAGGTAATAGTTGATAATCCAGTACAATTGTACTTACGAATATCATAATCGCGCAGAGTGCTTTTGAAATTACCCTTATTGATATCTACTATAGTGGTCATGGATGCAACCATTTCCAGTGACCTAATCAGAATATGCCACAAGTTTCACAAGAATACGACGCGAGAGTCGTCAGAATACAAGACAAGTTTCAACACCAAATACCAACATGCCATAATTTAATTTTACTCTATTGATAGCCGAAAAGGATTAACTTTACATCTATGGAGCCATATTATTGGCGACCACAAGCATTATTTCATAACAATTATGCATAAAGACATTTTCAGTCGTATCTTTCTTTGCGTTTGTACGTTTCAGTATGATGTCAATTGACTTTTTTTTTTTTTAACAGTACGTGTTAAAGTTCCGTTTGAGACATATCGGAATATCTCAGTATATTAGAATACCATTCTAACAGTCATTTTGGCTGTCAATAAATTTTGGCTGATTTGACAAATTCGCTCAACTGAGTTGAATTCAAGAATACAAATTATTGCTTTTCACCCTGCATGGGTTTAATCTCCCGCTTCGCGTTGGAGCACAATACTTCACCATTTCAGTATAAGAACATGTTAAGGAGTTTCCGTTCATACAGGACATTTATAGATGTCCGAAAACCTTCAAAGACCTTCAGCACCCTCGAAATAGGGTAAGACCATCAATTTATTTTAAAATTTTTACCATTAAGAAAAAATATATTAACATTGGAATTTCTGCCACTTATTTTGGCTGTCATCTTGGACGTCTAAAAACCCTAAAGAATGGACGAATTTCAACAACCAAGTTTCGAGGGTGCTGAATAGGGCCTAAAATTTACCAATTTTTGACAGTTATTTTGGCGGTCATCTTGGACATCTCAAAACCCTTAAAGGGGATGGCTAGTAACCGATCAGTGGGAATCAGTGGGAATGCTGAGGGATGATTGTTTCAATCCTTGTGGGATTCATTTAAGAGTACATTATATATCTACTGTTGTGTGAAAATTATTTGCTTCAGAACGGTCTCGTATTCAAGTAATGTGCAGATTAATGCCCCGTCACTGACCAGGGACGCTTACCTGGAAGCATTAAACTGCACATTACTTGAATATGAGACCATTCTGAAGCAAATAATTTTCACACAAGAATAGATATATAATGTACTCTTAAATGAATCCCACAAGGATTGGAACAATCATCCCTCAGCATTCCCACTGATTCCCACTGATCAGTTACTAGCCATCCCCTTTAAAAAAAGAACACGAAAGTTGCTTCAACCAGGTTCGGATTCAGCACCCTCGAAATAGAGTAAAACCGCCAATTGTTTTCAATTTTACACCATTTAGAAGGTAATATAGGACTTACATGGAAATTTTCGTTTTTGACGGCAATTTAGGGGCCATTCTGGCGGCCATCTTTATTATCTCAAAACCCTCAAGGAAGTACGAGCTGTATACTGGAGCTTCAAATTCAGCAAACTCAAAATAGTGTAAAACCACCAACTGTTTTATATTTCACACCATTTAGAAGGAAATAGGGGGTCTACATATGAATTTCCGTTTTTCGCGGTCATTTTTGGCGGCCATCTTTATCATCTCAAAACCCTTAAGGATGCAAGAGTTGTATCCTGAGCTTCGGATTCAGCACACTCAAAATAAGATGAAAACCACTTGCTTACAAATTGTCACCATTTAGAAGGAAACACATGGGAACTTCCGTTTTGGGCGGCCATTTTAACGGCCATATTGAATATTTCAAAATCTTCAACAATGCAGGAGTTGCACCATCTAAATTCTGATTCAGCACCCTCGAAATAGGTTAAAACCATCAATTGTTTTCAATTTCTCATCATTTAGAAGGAAATACGTGGGAATTTTTGGTTTTGGTGGCCATTTTGGCGGCCATATTAAATATCTCAAAATCTTCAAGGATGCAAGAGTTGCATCATCTAGATTCGGATTCAGCAGCCTCGAAATAGGGTAAAACCATCAATTTTATTGTTTTCAACATCTCACCATTTAGAAGGAAATACGTAGGAATTTCCGGTTTTAATTGGCGGCCATTTTGGCGGCCATCTTGAATATCTCTAAAACTTCATGGGTGCAAGAGTTGCAACATCCAGATTCGGATTCAGCACCCTCGAAATAGGGTAAAACCATTAATCATTTTCAATTTCTCAACATTTAGAAGGAAATACGTGGGAATTTCCGGTTTTAATTGGCAGCCATTTTGGCGGCCATCTTGAATATCTCTAAAACTTCATGGATGCAAGAGTTGCATCATCCAGATTCGGATTCAGCACCCTCGAAATAGGGTAAAACTATCAATTGTTTTTAATTTCTCAACATTTAGAAGGAAATACATGGGAATTTCCGGTTTTAATTGGTGGCCATTTTGGCGGCCATCTTAAATATCTCAAAAACTTCATGGATGCAAGAATTGCATCATCCAGATTCGGATTCAGCACCTTTCAAATAGGGATGATCATCAATTCTATTTGATTTCACACCATTTAGAAAGAAATACGTGGAAATTTTCGGTTTTGGCGACCATTTTGGCAGCCATCTTGAATATCTCAAAACCCTCAAGGATGCAAGAGTTGCATCATCCGGATTCGGATTCAGCACCCTCGACATAGGGTAAAACCATCACTTGTTATCAATATCTCACCATTTAGAAGGAAATACTTGGGAATTTCCGGTTTGGACGGCCATCTTGGCGGCCATCTTGAATATCTGAAAACCCTCAAGGATGCAAGAGTTGCATCATCCGGATTCGGATTCAGCATCCCCGAAATAGGGTAAAACCATCAAAAAACATTGGGTGGACGGTAAAGCAAGGTTCATCCTCTGGCACCCAGACTATATGGAAGATTCTGAACGCAGGCTGAGCCTCTGTATTCAGATCCAGGTTTAACCGTTTAGTCCTTGAGATGAGCTGGGTCATGACCAGGTCACAGGTGGCGTGGTGTCGAACTTAAATTTTATGGGTTCATTGTCCCAGAATTTATCCAAACCAACTTCAAAACTGAAGACACTGGGTGCATCTATTAAATTTCTTGGTAAACTATTCCATGGTTTCCTGATACGCATGTAAAATGAGTTTCTTCTTGTAGAAGTGGTATGTCATGTGATCAAAAAATATATAACTTTTTACTATGTCCTCTTGTGCATTTTTTTTTAGTAAACCCAAATCAGGCGCTACTTCCTGATCATATTAATGAAATAATTAAAAAACTTAACTCATATCACCTCTTGCCCTGCAGTAGGCCTATGCTAGAGTTGAAAGTCCAAGGTGACGTGCCTCAATCTCTGTTCATAATTAAGATAGAGATTTTATTTCACGTACCACGGTACTAATTTTGTGTCCCTCCGGTGGACATTTTCTATTAATAGTCTGTACTACATCTAAACAACCATCCAAACAATCTATTTTACATGGATATGAAAGTACATGAATAGCGCCAAATGAATTTTTTCATGAGGTGTGTGTTTGTACTTTTTACTACACTACGCTAATCATGGTTTGTTTGCACTCTAACGCCTAACATGTCGTTAGTAGTTAGGCCATTAGGGGACTGCATTTCTTGGCTGACTTCTTTCCCTTCAGGCGTGGTGAAAAATTCTTTGCTATTCACAGAGTTGATGACACGTGGAACAGTCTGTCGTAGAGATGATTTGGCAAGACTTCCTTATGTTGCACCCCCCCCCCCCAACCCCTCGTCATACTGCACAACTCGCCAATCTGTGTGGGACTTTTGAGTGCATGCATCTGGGAGTGAGCTAACGGGTAAAGGGTAGAGGCTAAAGGGTAGAATCTAGAGTAGTGTAGAATGATATGGACAAATTAAGGGGGGGGGGCATACATGTAAGGAAGTCTTTCTGGTGGTTTCTGCCAGCTTGTTGATGCATTCAAGAATAGATCTACCCTGGATGAATTACTACCAGGATATTCTGAGTTTTATAGGGGATGTCATATCAGCTTGTAATAGCACCATGTTTCTCTTCAAAACAGGCACATAAGTCAATTTCATCCTTGTGATAGGCTGCACAGCCCTTTGAATATTACAGAAGAAGAGGGAGAAAGGTAGTGTTTAGCTTTGAGTAATCTGACCCTTGACCCTCTCCATCATGTTCAGGTAGACTAGCTGCGGTCACGCTGCTCAAACTTCTCAAAGAACTCAATCAATTCTCAAAATTTTGCCAATCTGACGATTGTGACCACAAACTTCTTGTGAAACTTCCCACTAGAGCTAGGGAAATTTCCTGAAGCCCCGCAAAATTTTAGCAGTTGGAATGCACGCAGCTGAAATTTAAAAGCAATGTTTGTCACCTGACCTGTCCAATTTCTGTTTGCGGTATCTCTGATGCTGTTGGAGAGCACATACTTTTTTTGTTGTTGTTGTGCATGTGCACCAGTGGACAAAACTTATCAGGAACTGAATCTTCGAGAACTTTGGCCGCCAGTGTGAACAGACAGCAAACTTTGCGAAGTGTTCTCAAATTATAACTTCACATAGTTTTGCAAGTGTGACTCTGACTGCGTCTACCGATTACATCTACTTTACTTCTATTTTGCTTGTTAAGATTATAATAAGAGGACTTTCCTCTGTTTTGTTTTGTTTTTTTAATTTGGTGAGCTAGAAGACTTCAAATTTTAGTGGCCCAGGGCCACCTCTAATGGCGAGAGCGCGCTAACTCCAGCCCCAAAATAATTTCCTCTTTTTGGCACCCAGGGTACAACCTTTTTAAAAAAATAAATAATTCAACAAAATGGCTGATTTTTGTTTGGTACACCGGGATACCATTTATGTCATCATATGTTGACTTCTTATTTCTGTCACAGTTCATGTCAACATTCTGTTTGCAGTAAAGTTTTAGGGGTAGGGGAAGTATTAGGAGTGGGGGCTGATCATAATGAAGTGTTGCCATGAGAAAATGGCTCTCAGTTTTGGTGAGCCAGGAGACTGTTGTTATAAAGTTCTGTTTACATGATAGAAGCTCTCATCATCTTGGCCAGCAGGCAGCATGAATGTCCATTATGAACTAAGATCCTGATGCAGTAAGTGAAAGCCACACCATTGATTTACAGCATGCAGTGCAAATTTTCATCAGTTACATGTACAGGCATTCTGCTATTTTTGTATTTTTTTAATCTCATTTACCTGTAGATGTATACTTACTATACATGTACATGGGGAAAAAAAATAAAGGAATATATGGGGGGGGGGGGGGGAGTTGGAGAAAGCAATCTAAGGGTATCATTCTAAGCCAGACCTAATTAACAAAGAGACAACCTTCAAGCAACACATTTCGAAAGAGACAAGTTGTTTTTCATATATAATACAAGAAAACCTCTTTTTTTTTTCATACTGTGGGCAAGACGTGGGGCCCATACTGCAGAGACTTCGTTTTGATCTTTGGCATAAATATCCAAGATCGAAGTGAGACAAAATTGACCACGGAAGTGAACAGTAAAAGATTTTAGTTGAAAAACAGTGACATCCTGTAAATCTTGAGATTTACTGGGAATGACCAAATACAACTCATACAACATGTCCAAGGCTCAAATCAATCTTAATTTTGTAGATATGCAGCATCTAGGTACATTGCCACACTACACATACATGTACAAATGTCCTGTAGCATTAATTTCTTTATCAGTGTAGGCAAGTCTCAGTTTTGTGACCACTTTACATATAATTGCATCAGCTTCTGAAACCTCATTTACAGTGAGCGAAAAGGCCGGGCACGGCCGTGGCCGAGCCCGGCCTTCATTTCAGCGTAAACGCGCAAAAGGCCAAATGCAGGGCCAAAATTGGCCGCGCATTTGGCCATGCTCTGGAGGTGGTCTCGGCCGTGGCCGAGCCGGCCTTTTCTCAGTGTAAATGCAAACTGGGCCAAATGCGGTACCAAATTTAGTCTGGCTTCCAGACCCTCTGCCCGTACTATTTCGCTATTCAGGATATTAACCCCCTCAACGGCGAAAACTAGCATAGTTTAACATGGTTTTGTCCTGCAAAGGATTCTTCTTTCGGCAAAGGCCTTTGTCGAACAGCAACTTTGTCGCCACGGAATCCAGTTGGCAAAGGGTCTGGAAACCAGACTATACCAAATTGCGTTTGTTTACAAGCAGAGCACCACTACGACAAAATATTGAAAGGTTTGAATTAAAAGCCTGGGCCAAGCCCGGCACTTTAAACGGACAGAATTGCGGGGCTCGCCATGCAATTGAGGCCTGGCTCGGCCGCGGCTCGGCCCAGCCCCGCACTGTAAATGGGGTCTTAGACACACACTGCTGTCTTAACTTGAAACATACACACTGATATTATACAGGATGAGTTATCTGGTACAAGCAAGCAATGTCAAATATGTGGAGTTTTGTTGTTCCATTGTTATATAGGCTGTTTGTATTCCTCCTGAAATTCAGGATTATTTGACTGCATTTTGATTAGCAAAATAACAACAACAACAGCACTCAAAATGAAACATTTTCAGCCAGGCACTTCAAGCATTGTTTGTGTTCTACCATTTGTGATATGAATGACAACTGCTGCATGACAACATTGCAGTATTTATTTCTGACTCTAGCAACTGTCGGCATTCTAAGCTTAATTGTTCATTTGGAACCCTCCCCCTCTTTATCCCAACCACATTTTTGTGTGACAATCAGTCATATTTATAGGGGCACACAAATTGCTCAAATGCTCCAAAGTGTAAAAAACAATTCTGTGCTTGTGGTTTTGTATTCAGTGAAGGATCACACTCTGTTCAACAATTGGCATTCCAGGATGTATTTTTTTTTTTTATTTGTTCTCAGGAACAAAGTGTGTACCTTATGTTATTGTTCTTAGATATGTAGGAGTCACAGATGCAGTTAAGAAATGACTGCATTTGTATCGGATGCAAATCAAATTATGTATACCATGATATACAGTAGTTATAAGGCGTTTTTACATCAGCCCGATAAAAATCCAAGCTCGAGATATTTTTCGCGATCACAAATTAGCGCGCTATTTCATTTCCCATTCACATCAGCCCGAACATTATCAAATAGCGTGCTAGTTGGCATTAATTATCCTGCTATTTCGGAAATTTCCCGAGTTGGACTTGAGAAATTTTCTGGATCAATTAGCGCGCTAATTTGTGTTCACATTATCAAATAGCACGCTATTTCGTGATCGGGTTAATTTCCCAAGTCAGAAAATAGGCACTATTTCGAAACATCGGGCTGATGTGAAAACGCCTAGTGAGTAAAATTGCAAATCAGGACTTGTAAGACAATTTAGTGAATTGTTGGATTTGCGAGTGAGGACCTCCTTTACAGAATGAGCAGGAAGTTTTATTTTTTTTTTTAAAGACAACAGTTAAGTATTTTCCACCATCTGTGTGTTGCTGCAGTTGTCAATTTGTTAATTGAGTTCTTAATTTTGTGAAATTCAGGAAAATAAAAGATGCAAGGAATTTCACAGAAGAGTTCATTTGTGCATCTCTACCAAAGAAGCATGGCAAGAGTATAGAGCATTTGATGTTTTTTTTTTTCTTTTTTTTTAGGGGTGGGGGGGGGGGGGGAGGTCTGTATATTTGTGAACTATTAAGATTTTAATTCAACCTAAATTCTGTCAGAGACTGCCAAATTTGGGGACTTTAAGAAACAATTGATGAAGATCAATCAACTATCAACTTATTCATATTAGATAACAGGGTTAACGGTTGTGCCAGACAGAATATGAAATTTTGAAACGTCAGTACATTACTTTCGGGAAATTTTGTGCTTAAGTATTTTTTTCCCCTCTCTCTCTGTTTTTACCTGTAACCTCCTGACAGAAGAATCTATTTTCCCAAGTGTACTATCACAGCTGCTGAAAAGGGTACAGTTAAACATGTTTTATACAATGTAGTTAAATGATGTTAAAAAGCTTTGGCTGCTGCAATGCTCCTTTAGTGCTTTTGGAATACTTATTGTCCCCGCCGAACGAGTTCGAGCAGGGGACTATGAAACGGGCTCCGTACGTGTGTGTGTCTGTGTGTCCGTGTGTCCGTGTGTCCGTCCGTGCGTCCGTGTGTGATCAAAATGTTCAAAATGCTACTCCTTCGCCATTTCTAACCCTATTTTGATTCTGTTTGCTTTATATGATAGCACTACATGGGAGCTTTGAAACTTCTATACAGAATTTCAGTTGTGACCTTTGACCTTGACCTTTGACCTATATTGTACATTTTGCTTCAAAATGCTACTCCTTCGCCATTTCTAACCCGATTTTGATTCCGTTTGCTTTATATGATGGCACTACGTGAGGGCTTCAAAACTTCTACACAGAATTTTGACCTTTGACTTCTTTGACCTTTGACCTTGATTTTTGACCTATATTGTACATTGCCTACAAAATGCTACTCCTTCGCCATTTCTAACCCGATTTCGATTCCGTTTGCTTTATGTGATGGCACTAGGTGAGGGCTTCAAAACTTCTACACGGAATTTTGACCTTTGACTTCTTTGACCTTTGACCTTGATTTTTGACCTATATTGTACATTGCCTACAAAATGCTACTCCTTCGCCATTTCTAACCCGATTTCGATTCCGTTTGCTTTATGTGATGGCACTAGGTGAGGGCTTCAAAACTTCTACACGGAATTTTGACCTTTGACTTCTTTGACCTTTGACCTTGATTTTTGACCTATATTGTACATTTTGCTACAAAATGCTACTCCTTCACCATTTGTGACCCGATTTCTATTCCGTTTGCTTTAAGTGATGGCACTAGGTGAGGGCTTCAAAACTTCTACACAGAATTTTGACCTTTGACTTCTTTGACCTTTGACCTTGATTTTTGACCTGTATTGTACATTTTGCTACCAAATGCTACTCCTTTGCCATTTCTAACCCAATTTCGATTCCGTTTGCTTTATGTGATGGCACTAGGTGAGGGCTTCAAAACTTCTACACAGAATTTTGACCTTTGACTTCTTTGACCTTTGACCTTGATTTTTTACCTATATTGTACATTGGCTACAAAATGCTACTCCTTCGCCATTTCTAACCCGATTTCGATTCTGTTTGCTTTATGTGATGGCACTAGATGAGGGCTTCAAAACTTCCACATAGAATTTTGACCTTTGACTTCTTTGACCTTTGACCTTGATCTTTTTACCTATATTGTACATTTTGCTACTAAATGCTACTTCCGGCGGGGACATATATTACGCACCGCGTAATTTCTACTTTTCCTTGTTTTGAACAACACAGAAGGAGTGGTTTTCCTCCTATTAGAGGTAGGTGTATATGGTCTACCACTCCTCTTGAAAGAATGTGGAGACTTGAAATGGTTTTAGAAATGACAATTGTGTCAATTTCTATCAAAATGCCCCCCTCGAATGTGCTGGCCTTGATGTATCAGTTCAGTGAACCACATATTTATCGATTATATGAATTCCTGGTGTTGAGATATTGCAAAACATGTTAGTGCTGTTTACAGAAGGGGAGAGAGAGAGTACATACAAATAATGGCTTTTGCACCTTTAGTTGTGGGGGGTGTCTAGCCTGTTGCTGTATTTGCGAACTCAACAGAGGATGAAGAGGACAACATACCGGTATGATGGATTGAAAAAGACACTTGTGTCAAATTTTCAATCACAGTGCTCCCCTTTGGTCTGCTGGCTTTGAGAGATCAGAAATGAACCACACATTATTTTGATTTCAAATTCCTTTTGTTAAGGATATTGACTTTACATGTCAGTGTTATTTATTAAGAGAGACCATAGTTGTGTCTCTTGAATTGTGTGTGTGTGGGGGGGGGGGGGCAGTCCAGCCTATTGCTGTATTTGCAAACAAGAAAGAGGATAAAGATGACAACATCATTTATTGATGGAATGAACACCTTTCCACTCCCTTGCTATTTCTACCATCAAGGACATAAACAAAATCACAATAATGGGGATTAATGGAGGGGAGAAACATGGCATAAAATTTGAAGCACAACCCCCTCTCAGTTGAATGGAGGAGTCCAATCTTTCAAGTCTGGTCAAAGTAAGAAAATGACCGGGAAAAAAGTAACCGGGGGTGCCATCATATCCCAGGTTATGCCATTGTGTAGCACCACCTCATTTTCCTAATCAATGTTTATTTACCCATTACTGTAAAGTGGGGATTTTAGCGTGAGTAATTTTTCACACCCAGCCAGGTATAGATGAATTTTGTGTGTTTTTAATTCCATAGAATCAACACATTCCTTAGTTGAACATTCCGTGACATGCAAAACTATTCAAGCAATTTTATTTTCATTCTGGTTTCTGGTCACATGAAAATTTCTGCTTGGACAGTATGGTGGCCAGATCGGCGATAATGATTCCAATGCCAATTCATCCCTGTTATTCAAGACATGTTTAATGCAATTGCAATGAGATGGGATAATAAGGTTTTTCATAATTTTTCCAAGTTAATGTGATTTGGATCACAGTTCAGATCAGAGACCATTCTAACTCACAAACTTGGCACATGACTTTATATTTATATATGTTGACTAACAATGCATCTAATGCAATGGTACTGGTGCTGTTACTACTCAGCTGTGCATCTGAGCTGCACATGCATGCTCTGCCTATACCACCACTATAGCGACAGGACCTTAATAGTGACATTGATTGAATTACAGGATTTTCTATTAGCATTTCCAGTGGTTAAGAGTACTAGCACAACAAAATCTTCAAATGTAAAAGAGTAATTATTGCTAGCACTCGTCTTCTGGTAATCCAGGGTTCTACACTTTCAACAAAAAAAAAAAAAGAAATTCAACAAAATTGTGAAATTTTAGTCGGTACACTGAAGTATCAAATGGTGCATCTTACATGTTCTATATAGCCGTCGGGGTTTTAACTTTCAGGCTATTCTACTGGATATTAAAGTACAATGTCACATTTCATCCTTTTACGATCTAGTTGTGGCTCACCCCCCATCCCATGTTTACCCTAGTAACAAATCAACAAGTGTGACCGATTTCAACATAAAATGGTTGGAACATGTTTCAAGTTTGTACTTCATACACCTCATGTAGGTCCTATTGTATGTACACACGCAACAGTACATAAGTACCCAAGTTACTGTTTATAGTTTACAGTGGTTTTTCTTTTGGAATTACTGGCCGTGGGGGTGTATTGTTGGTTTCCCTTACCCCCTTGGTGAGTTCTTTTATTGTGTATTGTCATTTTATAACGATCATCATATAAAAGAACCTTCCAGGGGCTTACCTCAGTACCGAGATCAATAAAAAGAAGGTGAAGGTAATTTTCTGTTTTGTTTACTTTGTTTATCAAATGTCTGGTAGCCAGCTCACTCGTTCCCACAGCCAGTAGGGACACAATTCAGGAGAGAATAAAAGTTGCAATTATTAGTGTCATGGGTATTGAGCAGCTAGGGTATGAAGATCTATAGCTATTTAAATGGCAACTTTATGTTGGTGGGGGTGTAGGGGTGGGGCATGATGGCTGGTGCCATGTTTTCAGAAGGGGGGGGGGGCACTTAAGACTTCTAGTGCTACTTCCAGGTTTCATCAGCTAACAAGCAAAAAAAGAAGTCTTTGGTGCAACTTCTGTAGTTCTGTAGGATGCCACTTCCGGGTTTCTTCAGCTGTCAAACAAACAACAACAAAAAAGGTCTTCATCCAGCACAAAAACAAAGCCTTACCACGCTCACACTTCAAGTTTATATCTATTTATTTCTAGTGCCACTTACGCACTTCGTGGGTTTAAAAAGTGGGGGGAGGGGCCAAAGTGGTGACACCTTATGTATTCCTTTGTATGGTGTGCAAAAAATTTTTCGCCGGTTCCGCCGGCCCTGTAAGGGACCCAGAGTTGGTCAAAAGATACATATGTACATTGTACATGTAGTTTAATTTTGTATACAAGTACATGTATTAGCTTCAAATGAGTACAATAAACCATGTTGACATGGGATGTTGTGGCAACAGAAGAAAATGAAACTGATGATCTTTCTGTGAAAAGGGGGGGGGGGGAGGGCTAACAATTTGAAATGGTTTACTGTAAAACATGATATATTTGCAGCACAAAATTTTCGCGAATTGGAGCCGACAGCCTTTTTCGTGGCATGACATTTTTGCGAATTGTGACTGGCGTTCAATGCATATAGTGTAGATAAGAAATTTTGCGTGCCACGGGGAGGATTCGAAACACCTGGTAGAAGTCCTATGTATAAATTTCATGATTTTTCTGTGTTGTAAAATGTTGACAGTAAACTTCCTGCTGAGTTACAACATGTAGGAAAATGGCACACTGGTCTGGCAGTGTTCTTGGCATATTGGTAAAACTGCTGGTATGGATTGACGTAACATTGTATGCAAAATGTTGATCGTTGAACATTCTGTGTAATATTTTTATGATGGTCATTAAAGTCAGACAATATGGAAAAGAGTTGTATTTGCAGTGTACATTGTATAACGTGGCAACTTTGGCAGATAGGTACATAAACATACCGTGAATTTATTCTGTATGTATGTGTTTGTGTGCCTGTGTGTACTGTACTTGTGTGTAGTGTATAATTTATGTCTGTTTGATTGTGTTGCTTTCCTGTTATCCCCTAGTATGCCAGGTCCACTAAAAACTACACGTGTGATGTACAGTTGTAAGGCAATTTGAAGTGTCTGTTAACCATCACATGTTGATACATTGGTGTCTTCCATTACTTCCACCTGTGGTAAACATGTTGGTGCTTGCTCTAGTTTTGCATGGAATATACAAGGAATGTGAAAGACAGCATGTAATTGCAGCTTTATTGATCACTTCTATTGAAGGTGTTTTTTTTTTTTTTTGGTAAAATCAGTCAAAATTTTTGTAAATCAGTCAAAATATCTCCTTTTGTTCCTGTTTCTGTACTTTCATGAAGGTGAAATAAAAAAAACACAAAAAAGAACATGCACTAAAGAATGAACTTTTTTCTTTTAGCTTGAAACATTTATCAAGTTCTCAGACATCCCAAACTGTTCTGAATTTGGAGAAGTTTTTTGAATTTTATCATTCAATTTTTAATATCATGTTAATATCCATATATGATGTGAGATTCCACCTTTCTGTGAAAAAAATGAAACTTATATAACTGTGCCAAATTGAGTATCATGCCAAGTTTTCAACCATATTTTTTTTTATCGCTGTTTTGTTTGTAAATATTATATCCCCCCCCCCCCCCAACATTGCACTGTGATGGTCAGTGCAGGAACATGTCACAGGGAATAATTTTCCTGGTATCGCATCGCAATTTGCTATGCATTTTTACACCACTGCTACACAAACTAATTTTTGTGTAGCAGTGTTCTTCCATAGAAGTGTACAGGATACCATAATAGAAATATTGTTCATCAGCTGAAATTGCTAATCAAATTTTAGTTGGAAAATTATTCCCTGTGTCACTGGGTCAGACTTACATGATGTATGTAGGACCAGGGTCCCATTTCATAAAACTTGTCATCAGTAACAACTGCCACATTTCTATGACATATTTGCTCTCAGCAAGTCAGGTGCAAGAATTTAGTAACTTGTCACTGATAACAAGTTTTAAGAAACTGGGCCCAGATCATACTGAGCCCTTGGTAACCGTGAAAGTTCAGAATGAGCGAAGTACAGTGACTTTTTATCATGGAAAAGGGATGGGGTTGTATGCAGCTATGTATAAGCTGTGAAACTTGGAAGTCAAGTTTGTTGGACAGTGTCTTCCGTGGTACCACAAGTGACCTTTAACCTTTTCCTGTACGGCTTGATGTCTTTCATGTCCTTCTATGGTGTCCGCTAATTGGGGGAGATGTTGAGTAATTGGTCATCAGTCTCGAACTCTCTGAGGATGTGACACGCTGGCCGTGTACCACTGGAATGATGTTAAGAGATAGCGGCACACTGGAAAAGGTTTACGGGTCATTGAAGGATTGGTTTGGACTTTGTAAATGTTGGTTGCGCAGGAACACCACAGTGTTTGGGTATGCCTTATGATGTCTGCTTTGTGTTTGTTTGAGTTGTTTGTTTTCATATTGAGGATTTTTCTTCTTGAGGATTTTCCCAAAAGCTATTGGGATGCCTGCAAAGTTTAGGGGAAAAAAAGTAATGTAAATGAGCAGTAATAGTGCAGAGTAACGCCTCCACCACTTAATTGGGATGACTTGAGACTGTAGACTGTGTACTGTGTTGTCTTGGCAACAGATTCTTATCAGCTACTTTAATATTTCCACAAACATGTGTTGTCCTCATTTATTTATGTATGAATATTATTTTTTCAATACCCATGGCTGCATGTTTGTGAACATTCATCCATTTTTTCCCCATTTTTGTAAAGTTACACGTATAGTGTTTTCATTTTGTTGGAATATTTGATAGAAAAACATGATATTCATTTTGCAGGGGTATTTAATGAAAATTTCATGTGTCTGTTTGCCTGTATTACCCTGTTAAGTGTGATATAAGATGCCTTGCATATGTTGTCCAGATAGTGTCCAGTCAGGGTAGTGATCCTGTATTAAACTGTGAGGACTTTAGCCTGAAAACCAATACAGCGGAGACATCTTGGGTGGATTGCTACAGGTGAACAAATAGCAGGTAACTTGGGGGTTGGGATGTAACGTCTTTGAAGACACTCGATCGCATTAAATCTGTGTTTATCCGGCTCCACAAGAAGCGGTCTTTACCTGTCCTGCCATCAATACAAGGCAGCTCGGCAGCACTATTGAGCAGGTATACAGTCGTCTCTCATCCCAGAGACAGCATCTAAATGTCATCTGTCATTCATACTAGTGGATGGGTAATCGTCTGCCCTTTACCAGCGGGAGATGTTATGATAAGGACCAAGTGTGACACGTTAGCAGTGGGGTCTAAAGTGGCATTTGTTTGCTATATATCGTGGGTAACTCTCTTGCCAGCCTTTGCTAATGGTGCCTTTTAATCTATCACTGTTACTCTAAACTGCCTTAAAGCCCAGGTTGAGAGTTTTGCCACCCGCTTTACATTGTAATATATTGAATAGTTGGAGCTGAAAATTCAAAAATGCAGCTGTGTCAGCAACTACAGATCTTAATGAAATTTAGCAAAAGAGATATGGAGAGTACCAGAGAAAATTTTATCTCCAAGACTTGATTCCTAGAAGTTACAGACAGAGAGACAGACAGACAGACACAGACAGACACACACACACACACACACACACAATATTGATTCATAAACAAATTTTCCATGAAGATTCATGTATGCAACAGATACTGATATAATGAGCACATTGTCATATTAAACCAAAAAAGTTTGTGAGCAGTGTATGTGTTCATAAAAAAAAAAAAGAAGAAGAAATTATATCAGTATATACATGAAATACAATGTAGTTCTTTGATGGGTTCTTCTAGCTCATTTGGAAACAAAAACTTGAATTTTCAATCAAAACTACCCCAGTGTGAACATTGACTTTAATTGTTTGTCTAAGTAAAGTAATTGAAATAATAGGTCTTCTAATTTAAAGTGAAATATATCATTAAGGACTTGAACATAATATGTCTTACCTTTAAATTTGTTTTGACTGTAGAATGTATGCAATTTTCCAATTGACTTTGATTGGTAAGACTTGTGGTAATACATTGATGCTGACACATGAGATTTACCAAGAATATTATAATGGAAACATGGAATCAATTTGATTTAATTCATTGTTGCATATTTTCAACACATATGACACATGTAATGAGTAAAGCAGTTGTGGTAAAAGATATAAGACAACCCCTCCCCCTTCAAAAACAAAGAAAAACTCATTTATCAATAAAGGTAAAATTTCTAAAGCAATGCCCAACCATTGATATATTAGTGTTTCCTCATGAAATGCTGTGATGAGCAATCAACCCATATAAATTAGCAGCTGAATGGCAGTAATTGTACCTGGCATTTATGCACTGCAACCATCCCCTCCCCTTCAAGTGCAGTCCTCCCCACCCCCACGGCACCAAAATTGGTTCTTTTGTTAATTCAGGCACTCCCACGCACTGCAGTCCCATGTGTATTGGACGACAGATTAAAAGGGATTTCTCGATTCCCCCCTACCCACGAGCGAGATGTGTGCAAGGTTCTCAGAACTCGGTGGTGCCGGCAAACCGGAAACGGGCGTATTTGCGTAAAAAGCGCTGGGAAATTGGCTGCCTGCAGCACGCGATCGTGTGATTGATGAAATAGATCTGCTCGCGGATAGGTGGAAATCTTTGAAAGCCCTTGCAGTAATATTCTTTAATGATGAGAGCGGGCTGGGAGATTCCGGCTTATGCATGTTTACTCTACATATTCCATCTCGAACATAATGAGAAATAATGTTTACAGATGCCTCCAAAATTTTAAAAGAGGACTTGTTTTCATAATCATAGTTCAGCCTTCTCAAACATGAGACCTCCCTACAAACCTGTTATTTGCTGTTCTCCTTTGATGAGGCACTTCGGTGTTATGCTAGATTGGTGTTTATGCTAGATTGGCGATGATGGAGATGTGTCAACTAACTGAGACTGTGCTTTATCTGCCCGTAGCAGTTGCTCATCTGGCTTTTTATTAATGAATATTTAATATTAAATCTGATGCTTTGAGAAGCAACATTTCACAGTTTGGGTTCATCCTGAGGATTTGTTTTGGCTTGTGCACACATGACAGCTGTGTTATTGTAACGTTGCCATTTTGTATTGTACTTCTCTACCTTTTAGATTTTTTTTTTTTTTTTTCAGTCGTGCTCCAGGAATTAAGAGCTTTACATTTACTAAAAGATATTTCTTTTGTGTACTCGTTTTTTTTTCTGGCTTTTACTGTGTAAGAAAAGAAATATTGCATGATTATATCTTGTATTCTACTGTTACTAGTGCTACATCTGATAAATTACTGCATCAATTAATACTGTACAAGCTGAAATTTTCGCGAATCGCCTTTGAACCGCGAAAATAACAACACGCGAAAAAAAACGTGCGAACAGATAAGCACAGTTAGACCTCGCAACCACGAAATTAACAACACGTGAAAATGTTCTCCTAGTAGCAATTCGCAAAAATATCTGTACGCGAAAATTTCAGCTCGTACAGTATATGATTGAAGTCAATATTATCAATAATTTGTCTTTTAACTCTGGTGTTCATGTTATCATGTTTTTCTGCTCACCTTCTATTTCTCTCTCTTTCCCCCTCTGTATTGTTTTCATTCCTTCCTTCTAACTTGCACTGCGGACCTGATGACTTCACACGTGATGAAATCGCAGGGAGGAAACAATGCCGGCCACACTGTTGTCGTCGGCGACAAGGAATACGACTTCCATCTGCTGCCCAGCGGTATCATACATCCCAACTGTACATCAGTCATAGGTATGTCTTATCAAGAAGGGAACATCTCTTTAAAAATACCTCCTTGGTCTTATCAACTAATAAACCTTTAGGTGCTCTGAGTACTGATTAAACCCCATAGCATTGTACACACTGTCCAAAGTGCCTAACACAGAAAGGGTTAACCTGTTGCTACATTTTAACATACTGTAAAACATGATATATTTGCAGCATGAAAATTTCACGATTTAGAGCCGACGGCCTTTCTTGCAGCATGAAATTTTCGCGAATTGCCACTGGCATCCAATGCATATTGTGTAGGGAAGAACTTTCACGTGCATTTTAATTTCGCGAATGTTGGCGCTCGCAAAATTTGCGAAATCAAAATGCACATGAACATTCCTCTTTTTACAGTACTTAGAATTCAACATACTTGTGTCTGTTATTCTCACCTGATGCATATGTCATAACATGTGAAACCTGTAGCTTGTCCTGTGACTCTGATTCAGTTTTAGATTCTCTTTCTTGATCAATAATAAACATGGGAATTTACATAACTGATCAATGCATTATGGTACAATGCACTAGATAAAATGGAAACAACTTAATAAAAATAGCACAATGTCCCTGTAACAGTAATGGTACTGTATCAAGAATATCTAAATATAGAGGACAGGCTCTTGAATGAATGAACTGTAGATACTTGATGCTATCACCTGATGTTTAATATCCAAGTGATACATCATTGGCACTTTTACTCTCGCAAATACAGCTCTGCTGTGCTAGATCCAAAGGATGAATTTCGTTCAGAGTTCTGAATCATTAGGATGATGATACAGATTTTCTTCATTGTTGTGGAAGTAATCAATGTGAATTTTGTATTAGGAAGTCAAACACAAGGATTTAATGAATATCTCTTTAACTTCAGTTAGTTATCCTTTAATACTGTGTTTCTCTATCAATTCTATAAGATCTGTTTCATAAGGATGCAGAGATGAGTATGAACCGCACAAACAAGAAGGCACAATGGATTTATAAGAAATCCACATGCATATATACATGTATATTTCATTTTGTATGAAGTAAGGTGGGGTGATCTTTGTGGCAGTGTCAAATTTCACAGAAATGGTAATTTCTTTGTGCCATGTTCATGTTACATGCAGTCAACTGCAATGTATATTTGCCTATGTAGACAGACCTATAAACTAAATTACATGTAGTATTATTTTTTTTTTCTTGCACACTGGTATGCTGGGCACAAACATACAAAGGAATACATGCACTTCACTGCCATTAACTGTGACTAGATGTGATTTTTTGTTTTGTTTTGTTTTGTTTGCAATGGATGATTGAATGTTGTCTACATTGTGATCCTGCAATCATGCAGGCAATGGTCTGGTCGTCCACTTACCGGGGCTGTTTGAGGAGGCTGAGAAGGCTCTTACAAAGGGACTGAATGGCTGGCACGAAAGGCTCCGTATCTCGGACAGGGCCCATCTTGGTGAGAAGTTGATCCTCAGCGCTTTTTATTTCCATTGACATTCATATTCATGATTTCATTCTTGAAATTAAGTCTTCTGCTCCTCATCATCCAAAATCCATTTCTGAATGAGATGTGACAGCATATATTCTTCTTCCTTGTTTTTTTGTTTTGTTTTGTTTTGTTTTTTCAATGTAAGAAAAGTAGGCTTCATATTTTTGGTCTGCTGTATTTACCCCTTTCTGGCAGCTGATTGTTGGTATGTGATGTTTGCTGTTTTGCTGTCAAAATGAAAGTGAAAAATCAAAACTTGACATCATCACACAAAAATCAGAATATGCAGTGAAGGACATTGCTTTATGATGATGACAGTCAACATTGAAAACAGCTAGACTTTATGTCATCAGCACATACACGTATCATTATGTCGGGAGTCCATGCTTCTTACCGTGTATACCAGTTGTAGAGTTTTTTTTTTTTTTGTGTGTGTGTGTGGGTGTGTGTGTGTATGTGTATGAATGTGGGGTTTTTTTATCTTCTAAAAGTACCAATCCCCTATTTAATCTAAAGCATTCCCCATTGTCCGTATTGCTATTTCTTGACGTGTTGATACAGTTTTGCAGACCAATTGACGGTTCATTTTCTCCCCTGTGTAGCAGCAATAAGAATTATTCCTAATATGTCTTTTTTTTTGGTATATTTTAGTGCTGGATTTACATCAACAAGTAGATGGCTTGCAAGAGCAAGAGAAATCTAAGAACAAGTCAAGGTGAGTCATTCTTTTGTGCTATGCATATGCTTCAACTTCTATTCATAACACTTACATGAATATAGATTTGTGGGACAAGGTAAGGCTAAGTTTTGTTTGTGAGAATCAATGCCTTTCTTTGAAGTCTTTCTTTTCTTCTTTTTTTTTTTTTGAGGGGGGGGGGGGGGTGGGGAGGGGGAAGTTAGTCCAAGAGCCTCCTTTGAAGATGTTAGTTATTTCTTCCCTCACAGTAGAGTGGAATGGTATGGTGGCTTGGCTGTATTTTGAATTTAATGCACAAAATCATGTATCGCCTTCAAGCGTGCACCCCTAACTTTGATCTCGTCATGTGATACGTTAAGTTCACACAATGGTGCAAATCTTAAAGATTAGATTTGAAACTTTTTAAGTTTTAAACTTCAATGATTAGCTTGTAGTATATGCCCATGTAGATGCTTTTGGAAGTGAGCAGTGTCTAAGGTTTGGTCAATGATTAAAACTGTTTACTGTTTGCACTCTACCCACAAGCTGTGGGGCGTCCCCACCTTTTTTTTTTAGAATCATGTGGAAGCGATGATAACAAACTATAAGGTTATTCAAATTCATGAAATTCTTCCGTCGAGATGTTTTCATTGCAACTGATTGACAAATTGCCCTACATCGACGTAAATAAGACTAGTAAGTTAGCGTAACCTCTCCAGTTCATATGAGCTTCCAGGCTAACCCCCAGTGAGTGAGTGGAGTGCATTGCTGTATTGTCTCACATTATCAGATTCCTCACAAGTGCTGAAAGTGTGTATTTCTCCCAGTTCTGTGTGTTTGTCACCAAGTGGGACTCCCACTTGAGAAAGTGTAATCTTAAAGATTAGGTGTCGTGCGGACACTTACTCTTTCCATCAATGATTAGCTGCCATCGATGATTAGCCAATGGCGAACGTAGAGCATGTAGTAAGTTGACCTGATGTTGGTGGAGTTCAAGTGTGAGAGAGAGAGAGATAGAGAGAGAGAGCAAGAAAATGAGATCAAGATACCAGTATTCATAGCAGCAAGTGGCTATGTTACTCTTTCCTTGCCCGGGAATAGCGGATTTAAAAAAAAAAAAAAATAAAAAAATAAACATTTTAAACTTTTACACAGTATTTAGGACACCCTATGGCCACTTTTTCACAATTTGTACATGATACAATGTTATAAGTTCTTTGCAGCTTCAGCACTGACTGAACAAAGTTAAATCCCTCAGTCCATTTACCATTCTGTCCAGTATCTGTTGAACCCATGACATTTTCAGCCATTTGTACATATGTAGTATACAGTGAACAGCACAGTAAGATTGTCCCTCCTTTTTTTTTTTCAATTGGAAGTAGGCAAGAATGCATTTTGCCAGTGTGAGTAGTGCCTGGAAATTGTTCTCACTGTGTCCCGACAATATAGGTCACGCAGGAGTCATCTGTCGACCACTTTGAAGGCTGAATGGGCAATTGGACGAAAAGGTCTTGATTATTTGGGTGATAACTGCCTTTGACGTGTTATGTGAAGTGATTAAAAGGAGGAATCGTGTGAATAAGCTGGGTTAGCTTGATTGCAATGTGCGGATATGACTGGTCTTGCTTTCCTATTGCCTAGCTGCCAGAGAACCATCGTGCCCCACACGCACACAAACACAGCTGTGCCAATGTAGTGAAACGTTATATAGATCGGAGCAGTTACTGTATCCAGCCTAGCCTTCCTTCCAGGCAAAATCTCCATGATTCACACCTGAATGAGCTCAAGGAATGATAAAGGCAGACAAGAAAACCTGGGGCTATGGTGTCATTTTTAAAAGCTTTATTCTACACGTTGTGTTCTGCATATATATATATATATATATATATATATTCTTGAACTGCGATCATTCCACACCTTAAACATTGCAGCTGAAATCGGTTTAGATATTGAGCAGCCTGGGAGTGAGACCACATGGCCAATACATAAAGGTCGTTGTACAGCTTGCCATGGTCTGATTCAGATATAGATGGTGAGGTATCTCTAGTAAAAACAAATAACATGTTTCCTATCCTGCCTCTTGTAGTAAAGCTGTTTACCATTCAATACTCTCTCTCTCATACTGGTCGGTTGTCACTGGTCTACTATGGTAGGTCATCAGGGGGCCAGTTCTATTGAACATTCTTCCAATTTTGAATTTTTGCCAGTATTTGTGTTCAGAGGGTCCATATATGGCATTAAATCCTGATTTGCTACAATGTAGCACGAGTTGTAAAGTTGAACATATTACTATTGGCATCACATATGACTTTGATGTGTGATTTCAAGCCTTCCAGCGACTTATGAAATGTGATTACTATTGGTTTTTTTTCTTGTTTTTTTTTTCTTTGGGGGGGGGGGGGGGCAATATCATCATTTGTGGTCATGCAGAATTATGTTGCACTCAAGAGTTAAAGGGGAATGAAATCCAGATATACATGTGAATTGAGTAAATTCAGCAATATTAGTAGAACACAGTGAAGTTTGAGGAAAATTCAGACAATTTGTTGAAGAGTTCGGGATTTTTAAAGTTTTGGTGCAGCCTTCACTGAATGAGAAGACTACTACAGTTTGTGACGTTACATATTCATGTACGACAAGGTGAAGAAAATATGAAGAGAATTCAAGAAAAATTTTGTTTTTCTATCAGAAGTACAATTTCCCTAGTATATGTTATGGGTAATGTTATTCCCACTGCTTTCTGAAAGTTCTCATTCACAAATTCTAGAAAAGCAAAAATATGTTGAATTTCCCCAAAATTTTCTTGATGTCGTTATCCATGTGTGACATCACAGACTGTTGAGGTCTTCTCATCCAGTGATGGTGGTACTGAAACCTTGAAATTCACAAATTTTCAGCTGATTGTCAGATTTTTGACAAAATTCGCTGATGTGTTGTACTAGTATTGCTGCATTTCCTTTAATCCAAAATATTTAGGTTTCATTCTCCATGCAAGACATCTTACAACACAGTTTCTCTTCTACACAAGTCTACAATGTATAATGCAAAATTAATAAGACTATAAAATAATCATGTGAAATAATCTGCGCATAGCCCTGAGTCATGCATGAGTAATTGTGTGGAACAAATCCTTCCAGTTTTCATCAAATCTCCTTGTTATTAATTTCCAAGGACTGTAATATATATATATATATATATATATATATTAGTACAGTGTATCTATGTTTATTTTGTGATGATGTAAGTGAGAAAGAGAGGTTTGTGGGAACATAATGTGTATGATGTGAAGGAGGGAAGTGACATAGGGAGAGGTTTTTTTTTTTTTTTTTAAGGTATAGACAGCTAGAGACAGGGGAAGGACAGCAATGAGCTGGTAATTAAGGCTGCACTAACGGAATAGGAGAATAAGATAAAGGACAGTTGTAAGGAAGGACAGTGAGAATTAGATAAAGGGTATTAAATTACCAAGTTTCTAAAAAAAAAAAAAAAAGTTAACATTTAACCATCTTGCACACATTTGTTCATGATGTTGTTTGCCAGGTTTAGCAGTCGAATGTTAAATCCTTTATATGATTATGTAATTGGCAAGTGCATAATTCTACATATTTCAGTAACATTTTACAGGTTTTCGAAAACTACGATTCTTTGCACACTAAATTGCTGCTGCAAAAATATTGAAGGGGAAAGTAAACTGCTGCTCACTTGACTTGATTTTTTAGGAATACTGCATACCTAAACAAAAGTGCTCTCTTCAGTCAAAAGTGATTTATTAACACCTGTGAAAGAGTGCATTTGCGTATCAACTTCTCTACAGCATGGAGTATTGGTGCGAAGGAGAGATTCTGATTTCTTCTCTTTCTATAACACTTTCCTGGTCAGAGGCATGATTGCAGATTATAAACCCATACCTGTACCAATTTATTAACACAGTTTTAACCGAGGTCAGATACAACTGGTGCAGCTGGCGTAATTAATTTGACAAATCATGCACTTAGAAAGTCAAAAGGCATGGATTAGCAATATTAAAAGAAAACCAATAACAACAGGAGTGGGAGCAGCTGGATGCTTTTGGTATCAAAAAGAGGCGAGGGAGATCTCTAGACAGCTAATGATTGAATTCATCACTGTTGAAGGTTTCCATTATCCCAGGCAGGTGCACAGATCTGATTTCTAATGCCATTTCCAACTGCTTTCATAGTGAAATCTTTTTGGTGGATGTAATGCGTATGTGTGTTCCATATTCTAGCGGCTGTTAGACGTCTGGTATGATTTGTACATGTGTGTCGCATGTCCTTTTGCGCTACCTTTTATTGTTAGCCATTTTTTTTTTTTTTTTTTTTTAGCCATTTGTGTGTTTGCTTGTTCCCTACTCACAAATGCAAAATCTATTGTATTCATATGGCATTACCACACTTTTTTCCCCCGATGTCGTAATTTTGTTCAGCCCAAAGTCCAAATTCATTTCTTTCTCATTCTTTCTCTAAAGGGCTTTTTACACTTGTGTTTCTTAACCCCGGACTTTCTCTGACCCAGGACTATCGTTAGTCCCGTACCAATTTTTTCAGCTTTTTACACTCGCCAATTAGTCCCGTACTATCTCTTGTCCGGGGCTAAGGAGAAAACTGACCTTTTTACACTCGTATTTCTTAGCCCCGGACTTTTCAAACCACATGAATATTCATAATTACGCTGTGTATTGTACACGTACACGCACGCACCGGCAGCACTTGATTACCTCGTTTCTGATTGGTCAGTGAGGGTCGGACTTCGTCTCCGTCGCTTAGCCCAGGATTATTTTTTTTTGTTCTGTTTACACTCACTTGCTTGGCACCGCAATTGCGGTGCTAACCCCTGCTATTTTGCAGGGCCAGATAGTACCGTACTATCGGTGGGGCTAGCCCACTTTGGCAAAAACGAGTGTAAACAGAAAGTGGGCTAAGGATAGTCCCCCTTAGCCCCACCGTTGGTCCGGGGCTAAGCAAAAATTTACAAGTGTAAAAAGCCCTCAAAGTTCTGATGTTCATGTGTTTCTTTCATTTTGTGTTATCTTGAAATGTTTATCCGCTTTGCTCTGGGTAAACATCTTTCCACGTTTCAGCGTGGTTTGGCGCCTGACTGAAGAAACACAACAAAAGTGGAGCTCACCCCCGTTCACCTTAGTCATAACAAAATGTTCACTTGTGGCGAAGGATGACACTAAACTATACTTATTTCTAACCCAGTGCTGACTGATCAACATGTGTGCATGTTTACCTGGGCGGAGGGTACATCAAGTTTGTCACATAGAGCCCTGTAAGAGGACGTTGCTCTTTTGTGACGGTCATGTGACATCATGACAATTCAGCTTGTGCCAAGACAAAACCAAAATATCCTTTTGTGTTTTTATTTTGCAAACCAAGGGCTGGTAATTCGCACACATATACTCACATGCGCACGCTCACACTCACACATTCATCCAAACACACATACACACAAAGTTTAATACTGTCTAAGTAGTCTTTATGTATAGAGTGACAGAAATAGATTAAGATGTGAACATGAACACGATTTTTTCTTCTAAAAAAAAAAAAAAAAAGAGTTGGCAGGCCAATATATTGACATAGTATATGTCCAAAATCACAGTGCCATGAAAAAAAATCTGTCTGGCATGCCGTTATAATCCATGGACACGCTTAATTGATGACGCTGTTTCTAAGTTAAAAGCATTTGTCATCATACAATGTCAGTCAAGTATGTTGCCTTATGAGTAACAATGCTTCTGACATGAAGTCACCCCGCCAGGACCACGTCCTGTTATATTTTTATTCCAATTTATATCTCTGTATTTACCTCTTATCTGTTATCCTGTTATTAAAAAATAATGAGTCGTTAATTATTGATCCCCCCCCCCCCGCCAACATTGTCATTGTTGTGCATTCGTGTGATTGTTGTTATTTTCTTTTATTACAGAGGGTTTGTCAACTTGGTTTGAATTTTGCTTATTTGTCGTGATTCAAAAGTAGCCTTTTCAGTATGGACGAGAAAGAAAGATAATGCAACCATTAGAGGTTCTGACAAGTATGGCATGTGAGTTCATATGGGGTTCCCACTAAAGGGGACACATAATTATGTAGTACTGTAAAAGTGGATATTTTCATGTGAGGAAGTTTTTGTGCTCGACCGGGTGAGGTGAGTTTTGCATCCTTTTAATTTCCCCGGAATGGAGACGTCAACAACTGGGACGTTTGGCAAACAATAATTTTTGTGTGCTTTTGTTTTCGCGGTAGTTTGTGGTTGCGCGAAATGGGCAAATTTCAACATCGCAAAAATGTTCACCTTTACAGCCAGTACATTACCCTTAGCGTTGAAGATTTGGAAGGTGTTTGAATCGCCACAGCCAGCCATTCTACCATAGAAACAGGAAGTGAAAATCAATTATAGTCATAGCTGGGTTTTGTTATTTTTTTCCTTTGGGTACGTGTGTGTTTTGCGAGCCATGTATGAGTCATGTGAATTGTTAGAGATCATAAATTATGGTTCTTGCAGCTTAAATACAACTGTGCACTGAACACCTCATTTAGGGTCTCTGGTGTGTATCCAAGACATGATAGAATGAGCACCAATAATTTCTGTATTTGTTTTGACTGTTTTTATAGCAGTTGACTCTACTGTTAATATGGGAATTATTGAGTAAGGGAAGTGCAGTCACTTAGCCTTATTTTTGTTGTTGTTGTTGTTGTTCTTGAAAGCATTGAGCATATATTTTGAGGCCTAAGTTTTTCCATAGCTTCATACTTTAATACACAATATCAGACATTTCTGATATAGCATGTATGACCGTAACATGTAGTTCAGATTTTTATGCTAAAAACATTGTTAAACAATGCTTTCGAGCTATTGTTTCCTAAAATCAGTGATCAAAAATATTGGTCTGTTTGGAAATTGAGAAGTCTAATGAAGACTAGCACTTCTAGGCTTTGCCACTGCTTCAGAACAGAGGAAAATTGAGATATCCTTATCTTGGTTTGGTACAACATAGCCATAAATAACTGCATCAATGTAATTGTGTCTAGTTTATATCTGAGATGTTAATTCATGGGAACACCTCCTAAATGTGTTTCTGCCCATAGCATTTTGCAAATTCTGCAGAATGTCACGTAGCAGTGATTGCCATGTCATGGAGGGGTGGGGGAGGGGGGGGGGGGGGGTGAGAGGGGTATTGTCAACACATAAATGAGGTGCAGAGTGTGAAAAGGAGTGGTCCTGTCCTGGGACAAGATGGTATTCAGATGAATCACTTGCCCAGAGCAGGTTACTGTGGTGTGGATACCATTGGGTAGAGTGTGAAAGGTTGACAACAACGTGCTGCTGTGCTCTAATGATTATATGCACAAATGATTATGTAACCAGCCGATATCAACAGCAGTTCTGTGTTCATCTGGAATGGTATCAGAGTATGCCCTGTGCAATATGATATAATACACATATGACAATGACAGGTATCTGTTTCATGCTTTTACTGCGATTTTATATCACGTTAGCTCAAAAGTAGGGCCAGTCATTGAAAAATGTAGAAAAGGAAAATGCATAATGATTGGTGCTGAACACTTTCTGAGTACCAATGTTTAGTTGGGTACACTTTTCAAGCATGTTTAAGTCTTTTAATAAGATATTTCTTAAACACTAAATATGTTTTGTAAACCACTAAAATGTGCTGCATTGATACAGTATAAAATTGTTCAGGTTTTATTCAAATGTTGAAACATGTCAAATATGAATGATAATAAATAAATAAATAAAAGATTAAAAAGAAATACCCAATGAAAGTGTGAGTTACATAAGTGTGCCATGGTTTCCACCATATTGTGCACACTTATCCTAAATCGTGTCATAGAAAATTTCTGTCTAGAATGAGGTCATTATGCTTAACCTGTAGACTGAAGTCTCCAAGTCCACATTGAAAGTGAGTTATTTTCTTCTTTTCATTGTAGATATTATCATTGATCAGTGCACTTTAACCATAGAAAAGAAAAGTTTTTGATATTTAGAGCAGTACTTTCACTATCATTTGTGAGACTCACACAAATATGCAAGTTGGAGATAATATTTTAACTTACAAGAGTAATACTAGCTCTTTGATTCTCTTTTTACCTCCCTGGTACATGTAGTGCTGGTGCCCCAATTGATTGATCACCATATCTTTAGCTTATGAACGAATACATGGTGTGTGTAGTAACTGTGATGTATGGCAAGAGATGAGAATATAAAATAATATATATCACCTGTCAGGGGAATGAATATATCATGTGTATCAGCCCCTCTTGCTCTTTAATCTATGACCCCCACCCCCACCCCCACCCCATTCCATCCCCACCAATGTTATCTTGAGATCAGGATTTAGATTTCAACTTTTTGCGAGATAATTACAAACCATTTCTGAAATATTAAAGAGCATACCATTCTAAGAGGAATTATAGTTTATTTGATGGAAATCTGTTTTGAAATGGCTAAACTATCCAAAAACTAAGTAAAACAGTGTGGTCCTAGTAAAAGGTGAGACCCATCTTTATTAGGACCTCTTTGTTTCTGGATATCTCAGCAATTTCAAAACCAATTTTCATCACATAAACTTTACAGCTGATCTCTCATAGAATTGTATGCTCTTTATGTTTCATAACAGGTTTCTCATTATCTCCCCCAAAGTTGAAAACCTGAAGCCCCATTTCAACCAAGCTATATCATCCCTTTCAGCATGTGACACAGCTTAACAGCTCAATTACTCTAGGGTTTTTATGTGCAGAAAATGGAAACTAGTCGTTGAATTTCCTGTTGTCGTCAATGGGTAGAATGTACTGGAGTAAAGATTTTGATGTCGTGGTCACACTGAATAAGGAGTGAAAGTTTTGCAGTAATTATCACATGATCAATGATGCTATTAATGTCCACTAGTTTTACTTCTCTTATGACCACATCTCAGTCAATGTTTATCAGATTGGAACAAATTATGTTAACGGTTAGCATGCAAATCTTTGCCTTTGCGTATAAATGTCCATGTTGTGTGTGTGTGTGTGTGTGTGTGTGTGTGTGTGTGTGTGCATTGTATGTATGTTGGTATGTGCTTGACATTTTGCCCTTTGCTCATTCTTTTGATATCCTTTACCCTTCACTCGTGCAGTCAAGAAATATCCAGTTTTCTTTTTTTTTCAAGCCTCTTGGTCTTTTTTTCATTATTTTTACTAATTTTTATGCATTTTTTTTTTTTTGTTTTGTTTTGTTTTCAGTCTTGGCACCACCAAGAAGGGCATTGGTCCAACCTACTCCTGCAAGGCCAGCAGGACTGGCCTACGGGTCTGTGACCTCATGGGAGACTTCGAGATCTTCTCGGACAAGTAAGACCTATTTCATCAAGCATCCAGGTTCAAATAACATGTGTACATAATATGGGAGGGGACATGTCACACCCCAGAGTAGGCTTTAATGAGAAAAGCACCTGGAGAGTAGACTAGCCGCTTTGCAGATGCTGCTCTATCTGATGTGGAACTCCTTCTCCCTATCTCAGATACATTTCTGGCGGTGTTAATGCTAGTCTTTGATGTTTGTATGTTACTGCCATCACCAGCAGTGAGGACATTGTCCCGTGTAATATCATACAGAGTTCTGTAGCAGACAGCATGAGTGGGAGGGGGGGGGGGGGGGAGGGGGGTATGCTCTGCATTACAAGACAGAGCCAGACAGGCTGAAAACATTGATGAAAAAAAAAATGGGAATTGTTCCATAAGCTCATATCATTGTAGCAAATTAAAATGTCCTTGAATACCAGCCGCTACTGTCAGCTATGTATGATTGATAGATAGACAGATTGACAAATATGCCTTTTGTTTGTTTCTTCTTCTTCTTCTTCTTCTTTTTTCAAATAGGTTCCGCACATTGGTCAGGATACACAAAAAGCTCTTTCCACAGCTTGAGGTAGATGAGGAGGCTGAGCTTCAGAAGTACAAGGTGGGTGTGGTTCCCTGACACAGGTCCGTCATGTTAGAATGTCTGCCAAATCAGCTGATACGGTCTCAAGCTTTAATGCCTGATGATAAAAAGATATGAATCATCCAGTGTGAATGTTTCACACTCTTAGAAAAGTAGTTATGATATACCAGTCTTCTGTGTTTTATTGTAAACAATTTTCTTCCTCTCCTTAATCCTCCTCTCCCTCATCATCTCCATCTTACTCCTCCTCCTCTTCCTCTTCTACCTTTTCTTCCCATATCTGTTTCTCTTCCCATTCTTGTTCCTCCTCTTGTAATCTATTGTATGATTATCAATATTATCAATTGTCTTTTTATGATAGTAGGTAATTGTGGATATGTTGCCTCCTGTATTATCACATGTTAATGCAGGTAGAAGACAGATTGAATATGTGTTGATTTTTCTCTTTATATGAGTCATTTTATTTTCATACCTATTTCATACCTATTTCATCAATAAGTAGATCTAATGTTATCTGAAGCGAATCATCTATTCAAGGATGCCACTCAAACTTGCAGGGTAGGATGTGGGTGGATATGATAGAGTAATTCTGTACTTTGTTATTCAGTTTGCATAGATAATATGGAGAGTTGTTTACATATACATTTGTTCTCAATATGTTAATTACTTTTAATTTTGTTTTTGTTTTTGTTTTTGTTCCCTTTTTTGACCACCATAGGTGTACAAAGAAAAGATCAAGTCCATGGTATGTGACACAGTGTATTTCATGGACTCCATGCTCAGGGAACCTGGCAAACGCATCCTGGTAGAGGGCGCCAATGCAACAATGCTTGATATAGACTTTGGTGAGTTTTACCATTTGTTTCTCTTTTTTGGGGGGAGGGGGAGGTGGGGGTAAGGGTAAACAATGCCAAGATTTGCTAAATTGATGATGTTATAAGAATTTGGAAATTGAAATGATACAAATCTGTGTGTTAACTATTCTCCAGGCTTGTTGATGTTCATTGCATGAGTACAGAATTTGTTTGTGAACTTCTTTGATATACTGTATTACTGTGGTATTTCCATACATTATATCCAGACAATTTTGTAAAGGGTACTATTCATTTGATGTCAAATATTTTTTATATCTTTGTGTTTAAATCAATGTCGGAAGATTAGATTGTGACAAAGGTTTCATGTTCAATTGCAGCATCGGTATGAATTCCAATATGTTATTAACCTTTCCCCAACAGGAACGTATCCATATGTGACATCATCAAACTGCTCAATAGGGGGCGTCTGTACAGGACTTGGGGTGCCACCGCGCAGCATCGGAGAGGTGTATGGTGTCTTCAAGGCCTACACCACACGAGTGGGCGACGGTGCTTTCCCAACTGAGCTACTAAATGTAAGGTTCCAAACCACCTGGAGCATAATTAATTGTCTAATCAGTCTAAAAAGAATGAGTGTATTTGTCTGCAAAAACAGTTTAGTTGTAATTGGCTTCCCTTTGAGAAAAGAAGAGATTAAGTGTCAGTGAGTGCGTTATGTAATCTTGTCAATAGTAAGGAGTTAGCCCTTATGAATATGTATGAAGTGACCTCAAAGATAAGACCTTGGGAAAGCGCTCTTGAAATAGTTTGACTGCTACATGCTGTACTCCCAGATGTTTGGTATCACCACCTGTCTACTAACACAGTTTTCATCTCTTTGTGTTGCCTGCAGGAGATCGGAGACCTCCTCCAGACGACGGGCCAGGAGTTTGGCGTGACGACGAAGCGCAGGAGGCGGTGCGGATGGCTGGACGTGGTCCTACTGAAATACGTCAACATGATCAATGGATTCTCGGCGTAAGTGGAGGATGGACGAGTGTAATAATGAGCAGTGCTGCTGTCTCACCCAGGTCACCATGGGCAATTACCCTGAACCCTTCCCTTGACCCTAGCCCTAATCGTAATCCTCAACCTAATCCTAACTCTAACCCAAACTCTAACCCTAAACCTAACCCTTACCCTAATCCCTACTCTCAACTTATCACTAACCAGTAATTATCCGGGGGCTAATTGCCCTCGGGGGGGGGGGGGGGGGGGTGTAATTGCCCTGATACGATCTCACACATCATTTGAACACTTAACGATGATTGCGTTGATTACTTGTTTATATAAACCTTTTAAACCCAAATGAAATCTCAGCTTCAATTTGCCTTTTTTTCACGCCTTGTCATTCCCACAATCACAGCTCACTTCCTGTTGCAGCTGTTAGAGCCTGGTAGTGTGCACTGAAGAAGATTGATTACAAGAAGGAAATTGCTTTCAGGAAGTCTACTAACTGCATAAAACCAATAGATGTCCAGATTTTTTGAAGCAACTGAAGATAATGAAATATTTGTCTACTTAAACATTTTACACCACAGCCCCCTTAAAAAAATTTTTAAGAATGACTTCTTTCAAAATTAATACAAAGGCATTGTTGCCTTCCATTTAGAGCATGTGATAAAAGCAGAATGTTACTGATTATTTTTTAGGCATAGAAAGACACCACAAGCAGATGTGAGTGCAGGCAGAGCCTGTTTGTGATATCTTTTGAAACCTACCGGTGTGCACATGTCTTTATAATGAACGTATTTACCGAGAAAATTGTTTGTATATATATACAGTTAAACTCGCATAAGTCGATCTTCTCGGGACTGAGCAAAACACATCGACTTAGGCTATTTTCGACTTGTGCGTAAGTCGAAAAAAAAATCGACTTAACAACAGTTACACCACACGTACATTATGAATAAATGTACATGTTGTCTACTCTGGAGTCGAGAGCTGGAGAGGTGTGCCGCAGCACGGGTCGCCCGGCAGGGCCGCGGCTAACTTTGCATGGACAGTGCATTAGTATTGGCACAGGTCCGATTACTTTACACCCTTGTTAAACCTTGGGGAAGTGAATATGAACGAACTTGAGCAGTGATTGATTGCAGTTTACCATACCGTGGCTTGAAATGCATGTAGAGGTGTAATTCTGATTTACCCGTGCCCGTAGAAACTTTTCCCCTACTTTCTGCTTTGAAAACTCAGCAGCTTCATCCATCCACTGCACAGCGCAGACTGCAAACATACACAGTCTATACACAGCCCAGTCGCTGTACGCACAACTATACACAGCCTAGTCGCTGTACGTACGTAGCGCTGGCGCGACAGGGCAGTACCAGCGGACCTCCAAACACGAAGAGAGATCAACAATCACATGCGATCGCTTTGAATTTTGATACTTTAGATAATTTTTTTTTGTCACCTGTCTGGTCGGGCTAGTTCTTATGTAAACAAAAACTGGCGTCTCGTGATTTTGACAGTGATTTATTGCACAATGAAATCTTATTCGACTTAGGCACAGTGAATGTAATGGTTTTTTCGTGAAAGTGTTCTTGGAATTTCATCGACTTAGGCGAGTATTCGACTTATAAAATTCGACTTGTGAGTGAATAAACACACGTAAGTCAATGGGGAAAAATCGGGACTTTTTAAAATCATCGACTTGCGCGATTATTCGACATATGCGATGTCGACTTAGGCGAGTTTAACTGTATATATATATATATATATATATATATATATATGTCATTGATTAATCAAAACAATAAAAAATTTCACTTAGTGACACACTGTCCAACCCCATGTTGTACTTGTCCTTTGCAAAACAAGCATAAATTGTATCTTGCAATGAAAGCACAGAACGTTGTCTGGCATTGTTACAGATGAGATATGCAAACGTATCATTTTTATATTTCATTTACTGTGTTGACATTTTTGCGCATTTCGCACACGCAAATATTTTTGTGTGCCATATGTCCTAGTAGTTGATGTCTTCATTCCGCAGAATTAAAAACACGCAAAACTCTTCTTACCCGGCCGAGCGCGAAAAATTAGTCGCACAAAAATATCCACTTTTACAGTGTTTAGAAACAATTTGACCATATTCATTTTTTTTCTTCATTTAATGTCCCTGCTCAGGTTGGCCATGACCAAGTTGGACATCTTGGACATCTTTGATGAGATCAAGATTGGGGTCAAGTATGTCCTCAATGGAGAACCACTAGAATCCTTCCCAGGTGAGAAAGCGAGATGTGTTACTTGCATCAGGTAGTTAAGACTGGCAGAAAAACTTTCAACTGCTCAAAGAAAATTGCAACTTCCTTTTGTCTTTGGCAAGTGATTTTAGTCAAATGTCATTGAAACCTTTTTACTCACAAAAACTCTTTGAAGTCCTTTAAATTGTTAATTTTTGAAACATGCATGCTAAGTAATGATGCCATTTTTCTTTTGTGTGTGTGTGTGTGTGTGTTTGCTTGAACACAAACAACAGCTCGCCAAGATGTCCTGAAGGAGGTTGACGTCGAATACGTGACGATGCCAGGATGGAAGTCGTGTACGGCCAACGCTCGGCGATTCGAGGATCTTCCCGAGGCTGCTCAGAACTACGTGCGGAAAGCAGAGGAGCTGATTGGAGTGCCAAGTAAGCTTGATGAGAATGCCTGTCCCTGTCCCTTGGCCAAGTACAAAATTGTAGGAAGGGATCGATCAAATGAATCAAAACAGCTCCATTATAAACTCACCTATGAAGTCGCATAAACTGTTTATCTGTTGTTTGTTGTGTCGTTTTTATCATGATTTTTATTATTCAGTGTTGGTGTGTCATAGGGTACAGTGAAAATGCTCTTTCATTCGAACCCTTGATGTTCATATAGGTTTTGGTTTCGGTTACAAAATTTTCAAAAGCCTCTAAATTGCTAACTTCGTAATTGATTCTAAAAATTCGCAACTCTGTTTAAAAGATTAAAGTTCCTGTTTCTCTTTCAAATTCAACATTTTTGTTCATTTTATCCTGATTTTGTGCAGATTTTGATGAATTCTGCCATTTCCATCCAATGTCTTTTCAACAGTGGATATGACATTAAATTCATTTTGCTTCCACAAATCTTGGCTCCTCTCAAAAATTTGCTGAAGTTTTATGCACATGAAAATTTCTGGTTTCAGAGTATTCATAAAATGTATTGTGATTCCATGTCACATGCAAACTGGAAGAGCTTGTAAATTGTTGTGAAACTTGCAGTCTGTCACATACTCATGCCATTTTCTTATAATAGTTATCTTGCTTTCATCTCAAGAGAAGGGAAGGACATACCCATATGTGATGTGGTATGTCCAGTATAACATTAGCATCTTTATACAGAGCAAATTAGCGGTCACTACTTTAGATAGTTGAAGTGCACTAGCTTGATTAACTATTGATGTCACATGAACTCGTTTGTTCTGGGTTTTTCTTTTTCCTCCATTATAGAAACTGAATAAGGGAAGTGGAAAACTCATTGATGAAGTATGTTTTGAAACTTTTGCCTCAGAATGTGGTCGAGAGTGAACAGTGCCCACTTCATTTTTTCTTTCTTGGCTAGTTTTTGTTTTGTTATGGTCATTCTATATCACAGCAAAGCAAGGCAGTGCAAATACTCCACAAAGATGTAAGAAGATCTGAAAAACAATCTAGTTGTCATAGCCTAACCGAAAGGTGGTGTGAATTTAAGTTGGGCAGCTGTGGGAAGCCTCACCATCTCCCGTTTATTGCCGTATGAATCACTGCTACCAGCTATGTATGCACATCCTTAACATCGATTGATTTCATTTCATTGTCTCCACGTTGTAACTTCTTGTCTTTTCTCACCGCCGTTCACCTCCACAGTCAAGTGGGTCGGAGTTGGGAAGAGCAGAGACTCAATAATCAAGCTCTTCTAGGCAGAGGCTTGACAGACAAGGATCACGGGGAAGACCCGTCACATCGACACGTTGGAGCAACAAGGTTAAGATGATGCAGCAGATGACAGAAAAAAAAAAGAAGTGCATCATCATTGTCTGTTTGTAAGCTGTGTGCTACACTGCAAACACTTTGTGAGATCAGGAAGGCTGCATTGATGTAGCATTCAGAGAAAACGCTTGGATGACGCAGGGAGGTGCCACACCCGAAGGCCGTCTTCACGAATGTAGTTTACAACCACTCGCTCCTCGTGTAGTAGAATTAGAGATGTACCCACTATAAAGTCCGGTTATCTACCTTTTATATCCGCAGCTTGTAAATTGATGATCGGCCATTGTTTTTGATACTCCAGGTGTTTTAACCCTAACTTTATTCACATCCTAACTGTGGTTTTGAAGAGGCGATGTTTGTACCCCACTAGCACAAATTTAAATGTTTCCCCACTCATGCTGCATAGCATCATTACTATCGTGTCTCCCCGTCTTGTAGTTTGCCAACATTGTGTGCGTAAAATTTTGTTACCTTACGTTTTTTTGAAATAGTTAGAGAGGCTTGAAGACTTGTAATACTCATCTCTTTTCTTTTGTAAGGTTTTGTATAGATTTATTTAAATCTACCATTGTAAATGGTAGGAGTTAATACAACGATAGTAAAGGAAAGATAGTGTCTCACTAGGTCGTATTTTTTTTCACCTCCATGATGAACCAGTTTTCTGACATTCTTTTACATCATTCTTCCCTCTACACAGTCAGCTGCTATGTCTGCTATCTCGTTATGATGTGGTATAATCTGTGTGGTGATTCTACCATAATTCATTCCCCTTTTTGGAGAATGGGACAGAATGCTTTGGCTTTAATGAGGAATGCATATTCACCGCGTTGTGGATTTCGATCGAATTATTTTTGTACTTAATTCAAACTGTGTTGCTCAGGAATCCGTGGGTACTTTTTTATACCCAGTGTTCGTCTTATTCTCTTTTATTTTATATATTTTTTTTTTTTAGTGGTCAAAGTTTGTAAGATGCAAATAGTTCATGAGCTGTAGTGTCATGTTTGCGTGCAGTTTTGTGTGCTTGAGATACCACTATTTGCTGTGAAAATGAACACCAGTGTGTCACCAACTTATTTAGATGTCATGGACATGCATTTTGTAGGAAACTGATGCAATTGCATTTCATGAAAACAGAAACAAATTTGTCATGCAAAAAAAAAAAAAAATGAAAGCAGTCTGTTCATACATTTTGTTTTGTTTAGTGTTTGACATGTGAAGAAATATTGACTTGCAGGTGTATTAGAGTTTGCAGCAAGTCTCAATAGTACCAAAGTTTATTCATATTCTTTATTTTCTGTTAGGTTAATCAAGGATGTGATCATTTTTACCTTCTCTCTGACATTACTTGCTACATAGATCATTTCCACAGCAAAGAGAAATCCATTTCCTCTACAGCGAAATCAGAACTTGGTGCAGTGGCATCAACAAGCAGCAAGAGACTTATGTAGACATTGCATTGTAGGGGTTGAAAAGTTGAAGGCACAAACTTAGCTATATCACCATACAGTCATCCGTTTCCACATGGTGGGCATTACACACGAAATGGAGGTAATAGGTCTTATTTATGAACACCACCAGGATTTTTATAATAATGTAATTGCGTATCACTCACAGGTTTGTCTGGTTCAAGGCAAATTTGTGTGAAGCCCTCTCTATCGTTGTTACATAAAAATCAGTTGCAAGTGATTTCATCATTTTATTTTCCCCAGGATAGCTTCTTTAAGGTGAGCACCCGGATTTCCATGCCGTTTTCATTCATTACCCCCCATTGCCCGGAACCCATTTTACACCTCGTTCAAGAGGGCAAAATTAGGTGATACGATTTGTCTAAGGGTGCTTGCATACTTCACGGTGGACTCAAACCCAGGACCATCCTGTCCTGAGCAATATCCTGTATCACATTGTTCTGTTTAACCCTTTGTGTGCCTGGGACTTTAGACAGCTATTTTTTTTTTTTTTTGGGGGGGGGAATTTTTTGCATTTTTTGTGGGAATTGTCACTCAAAGCACACAAAGGATTAGCAGAGTATTACAGTAGCATGATCTTCCAACTGTACTGTCCCCTTTCTAATCAGTGTTTCTATTTAAAGTAATATAAGAATATGATGATGATATCAAATCACATAATCAGGGAAATGGAAGACATGTAATAGTGTAGTTCATCAAGCAGATTATTTGGGTAAAAGTTCATTCTGTCGCAATCAGTTGCAAATTACCTCTTCTTGATGAAACTTTGGCCTGCTGGATCTGTAGGCTTCTTCAGATGGAATGCTGTGAGAGAGAGTTGTCTTCCCACTAGCCGGCATAGCTGGAACGGGTAATTTGCAACTGATTGTGACAAAATGAACTTTTACCCCGTTGATATTCCAATCAGATGAATCTTTTCAGCGATTTAAGCAGATTATTTGCATCATGTTTGCATCAATGTACCAACTGCAGAGCAAAACTGGCCATCCACCAGTTTACATTGTTCATGCACTTAGTCGTGTATACCCGCTCTGAGCATGTCGTCGCTCTTGTTTTTTCATCACATCAACTTGGTTTCCATAGTGTGTCTGTGTAATGTGTGACTGGTTCTTTGCAAAGCATTACAACACAGGTATGTTTCCTTGATATATTTGTTAGAGAGTGATGCGTGCCCGTATCTTTGTTCAGGAGCGAAGCAGAAAATCTGAAACAGTTCAGATGTGACAAAAGGGCTGCAAATTACCTAGGCAGATGTCTTTTGATTATGTATGAAACAAATACTATACATACAATAATAGTCCCACTGTTTCTCGTGCACACATTATCCAAAGCTGATTTGTTCAATTCCATGAATTTATCAAATAGATATTAGCAGAGATTTATGCAATCCTCAGAGGCACTTTAACCTCATGAACTATGACGTTGGAAAGAAATTTTTGCTGAAAAATTTTCTGTTTGAATTTTTGAGTTTTGTTGTTGTTTTTGCCTTTTTTTTTGTGGGGTTCATAATGAGATGGCAACATCAAGTACTGTAAGCGTCAATATTTTTGCGCGATCAATTTTTCGCGCTGAGTCACTTGAAATCGTATTTGCAGGTTCTTGAATTTGTGCTGCACAATTACCAACCTGTTCAAAATGTGCAGAGAAACTTGTGAAGAGATTTTCATGGGTTTTAGAAGTCATGCCAGCCTACAGTAGCGCAAAATACGTGAAAGTTAATGTACTGCAAACATTTTTGCGTTTACAGTATATGAGCGTTCTTGAAAAATGGCTCTGTTGGGTAGGAAAGATTGCACTGGAAATACTTATCTATCTGAACATATTATGCATTAACTTCATTATTGACGGAAAAACTAATGGATTTTCCTTTTGGATGCACCTTCACCTCTTTGGAAATTATAAACATAAATGAGGATAAAAATTGTATATCATTGTGGTGTTGTAGGATTGTATTCATGTATTTATTTTTCGGTTTCAACATCATATATGTTGACTACTTTTCGTTCTGGTATATGTAATCTGTGATGTCACTGGTTTGTCCGTGGTATTATTTCGGCATGTATGTAAGGTGTAGGAAGTGAGTTACCATGATTATCTTATACCCTGTTTCTGTTTTTTTTTTCTTTTAATCCCATTATCATAGCAGATTAAAGGGTGCAGTTAGATACTTGCATTTGATTTTGAAGTGAGATTAGGAAGAGTGTGTGTGTCCCATAGACTGAATGTGCCTCAGGAAAATGATTCCTGTGTTCAGTCAGTTTAGATGTTTCATGCTTGTGACATTTTAACGATGTATGTAAAATAGCAATTGACTTTGTATATAAGGACGACACATTTGTACAATATATATTGCAGATTGGTGCAGAAGATACGATAGTCCAGCCAGCCTGTAATGGGTGCTTTGGCCATAGCAAGAAAAACTCCAGTCCAGCATGATTGGATGAAAGCAACGACACTGCATGCAACGCACAAACGTAGAACTTTGCCCGGATTGCTGACTATATGTGCAGACTAAAGTACCGTAGCTTGAATTAGTCGTACTACATCATGATACTACTCCGACTGTTTATCGTGCTTTCAAGCTTTGACCTTATGACCTCAAAGTTCTGTATATTGAGAAGGGAAGGATGATGGGGAAAAAGTAACAAGAAATTAGTGCAAAATATTGTAAAAGTATGAAATCACACTTCCAATCAGTAAGACAAAAAGGAATAATAATACAGAGGAAGGGAGAAAAAAAACTATATTTCTATAAACCACTTTTTTGTCTTCCTGAGTAGATTTTATTGTACAAATTGGTGTGTGATTTTAAACGATGTGTATGATTATTTGTGACCTTCATACATGCGGTGGTGTGGATGCTGGTTTCTGCTTTTGTCGATTAAGTTGTTCAAATTTTATTGTAAATCGCTGGATTTAAAGGAATAAAATGAGAAAGCATCTTGTAATGATATGGTGATATGGAAGTCGAGTCTCACCTTATATTTGTATGCATTTTACAGTGGAAACCTGGTTATAAGAAGGTCGTACATTTAACAGAATATTTGATATAACACTCTCATTCTGATGGTCATGAAAGAACAGATTTTCTTGCTTTGTATTGTTCTTGGTAGCTGATAAATAACAAATACAAAATACCAAGAACAAAGTTGCCTACCCAAAGGGCCTCTTCATACCAGGTTTCCAGTGCACCCTGAATAATGTGTGATGTGGAGGTTTGTTTGATTGGTGGTGATTTTATGCCAAGATTGAACAATTTCCAGTTTAAAAAGTGTTGTTTGTCCAAGTGTAGTGGTGGTGCGTGTATGTGTGTGTGTCCGGTGTTCAGAGACTTATTTGATTCTTCAAACTTATCTCAGTCTTCAGACACTTACACACAGATTTGTTATTCAAACTGTTCATATTTTTATTCTTTTTTAATAAGGGGACAAAGTATTGTGATTGATGTTCAGAGTTATTGTGCAAGTGCAAAACTTTCCCATCTTTTTTTTTTTTCTTTTTTTGAAGTTTTTGTGCAGTCACCGCTGGATGAGAAGACTACTGCAGTGTATGATGTCACATGCGTACAACAATATAAGGAAAATATAAAGAGAATTTCACAAAATTTCAGCTTTTGAAAAAAGTACACATTCCCTTGACTCGTTACTGACATATGTTATGGGTAATATTATTCCCATTGCCTTTGGAAAGAGGCAAGTCAAGTGCTCTTTTATTATGCGAAAAAAGTGAAAATATGTTGAATTTTCTTTACATTTTCTTCATACTGTTGTAATCATATGACATCACGAGCCTTAGTAGTCTCCTCATCCAGCGGTTCCAACACAAAAATTATAAAAATTCATAACTTTTGCATCGATTGTCCAATTTTCCTCAAACTTTCACTGATGTGTTCTACTAGTATTGCTGCATTCTCACAATCCTTATGTTTATGAAGGTGAATATTCATGAAATATATGGCATATATACATCCCTTCTCTGCACACACTCATTCAACCACATAAAATTCTATCAAACTTTAGAACTGCATATTCTGTCAAATTAGGTGTTTCGAAGTTTTCACCATCTTGCCAATTAGAAATGAGAGCATTTCTTGTTAACATCCTCTCATTTAATTTTGATTGGTACTGTATGTGGTTGGTACTGTATGTGGTTGTTGGAAACAACCAGATTGGCTAGCCACAAACAGAGAATAAACCCAGGAGGTTCAAAGGAAGAAGTCACAACTATTTCCTTCGAACCCATGTTCGATGCCACCACTCCAAGATATTTGAAGCATGTACCAAAGTGGATCTGCTAGGCAGATAGGAAGACAATTGTCTTGTGTCTCATTGCATCATTACTAGCCACTTTCTAAAGGAAGATACAGTGTTATGTTGGTGATTGTAATTACTTTTTGCCATCTTATCAAAGATAGGTGACACATGGTAAAGACAGGGGGATGCGCGAATAGCAATTGCACCAAAATAATTAAATAAAAATGAAAATTATTCAACTGGGCATGTCCAGGCACTAATCTGATAGACAATGTATATATTAATAGAAACATACTTTAAGATTATTCCATATCTGTTCTCTTTATCGGAATTATGTGGAATAGTGATAAAACTGGCTTTCCAGGGAGGTACAGTTTTAAACACTTTTACATGATACAGCTCTGATTAACACTTTTGCACGTATCTCTGGACAGTATTGGCTTTTGTTTTATAAGCTTTATCATTACAAGAGATTTCATTTTATTTGATAAATAAACAAGCAAAATGTAGCTAACATTATAACTTTCAAAATGATGAAAAAAACAAACAATATCTTGCATAATGTTGCATTGTAAATGTAAAATGAGTACAATGTGGCAACCACAGAAGTACTATCTGGAGCGTGATTGTTACAAACAGAAAACAAGAATGTGTGTGTGAGTGTGTGTGTGTGTGTATATATGGGTTTAGTGTAGGTGTACTTGTGTGTGGGGGTGGGGGGTGGGGTGAGGGGCAGTGTTGAGGTTGACCATCCACCCTCTTCCACTTTGAAAATCACATTCTCTTGCACCATGGTGGTCAGTCTTCACAAGGTTATTCAAGACTCGGGAACACTCGTTTTGATTGGCAAGGTATTATTTATTCAACAGCACTCTCTTTCTGAGCTCAGAAAAAGTAGAACACCAACTTTGATCAAAACCAAAACAAGATATTAACTGATGCATATCATAGTAAACATGAATCTTAAAAAAAGGAATACCTTATTGCCTCCAAATGTTCACCCTTGTCAGATTAAAAGAACAAACAAAAAACTCAATCTCATACATGTATATCTTCATCACTGGCAGAAGTATGTTTTAACATCATCAAAATGCATAGAGAATTTACATTATTCATTGACTATGTTGTGTGTGTGTTTGTTGTTGTTTTTTACTGGATGCAAAATTTAAATCTTATACTTGTACATTTGTATACCCAATTTCAAGAACAGAAAGTACTGATGATAAAGGTCTACCTTTTTAAATGCCCCATGCTAAACTTGCAGGATTGAGACAAGAAATCGAGGTCACCTTGTGCAAACAACTGACATATTTACTTTAATTTTCACTCAAGGCAATATCTCCTCACACACTACAGCAGTATTATCTTGACACGTTTCCTTGAATACTTGTAAGGTGAGTTTACAAAACAGAATTACTTTTTTTTTTTTTACCGGTAGTTAGGGTCACACGTTGTTCCTAAACTTTAAGTTTAGGTCGAAAACTTTACTCTCGATGATTAGCTTGTAGTTTAGCACCGTGTGGACACAATCGGAAGGTAGCAATCTTAAAGTTTAGTTGATGATTAGAACCATAAGACATCTTAGGGTTTACGCCCTATCCACGAGCCTCGGGGGAGGAGGGGGGGGGGGGGGGTCCCCACTCGTAGTTTTGCTCCGTGTGGACACAATAACCAATGAGCTTGTGAGTTCGCGTGAACCTCACTTCTTGTTCACATTAGGGTCAACCTCCAGCTGCACTATTTTGTATGGCATAAGGTCATAACAAAGGCTCTGCACTTCCAGTATAATCATTGAGGGGGATTCCTTGTTAGTTTGTACCTTACAAAGTTTAGGTGCGCTTGTGAACCCGCATCGTGAATGTACGAGTGGAGCTAATCATCAACAGTTAAGTTTTCGACCTAAACTTCAAGTTTGGCAACCGTGTGTTAACGTAACTATTGAAACTTCTTGACACTGACAAAACAAGATATGAATGGTAATCATAACTTAAAACAATAAAGCAATGAAATTGTCTTTTGAAAGAATAGCAGAATAGATAATTTTTTTAGTATTATCATGAACACTTGGTGACTGCAAACCGCAGCAACCTACCTCTCTGGTTCAACAGTGTTTATCTAGCAGCCATTTGGCGCAACCTTCACTCATGAGTAATACTTGTGTGATCTCAAATTACAATAAACACCATGTTTTGACACCATTTTAATTTCTGTAGTAAAATACATGTAAATGAACATTCAAAACATTGATAAATAATCAAACTCTTTTGGAAAACATTGCATTAACAGAGATTATATAAATTTGCCCGTATCACGTAATAAAAACCCAACAACAATGGTCCTGTCAAACAGGAATCAATTCACTTGTCATAGGACATGTTCCACAATTTGGAAAAAAAAAATACATGTATATGGATGCACAATTCTATATTTTGCACTTTGTAAAACAAATCATAAGTAACAACTGCTTTCTTTTTCAAGTTGTACAATAAATTGTAATAGCACTTGTGTTTTCTTTTTCAGAAGCAATCTTTGGCACGCAAATGCATCATTTACCAAAGCAGTTTTTACGCTGGATTTCATGCAGTTTGTCTCTTTGATGGCTGTTGGTGCGTTTACATAAATCCTTTTAATTATCACGCTCATTAAACTCATTAGCATGCATCATCTTATCAGTAAATGTCTTCAGATGTGTTCTTTCTTTGCTGCTACGACTCACAAATCATTCTCACGCAGTCAAAGTTCAGGGGAAAAATATCAAGGAAGATGACAAAAACAATTGAAGTAATCATTTGTAAATTGTCAATACCCCTCGGCTTTCGCATAAAACAAAGTTAGATTTTAATGATTCCAGGCCAGCATTACAGTTGGACAAACACAGAATTTCACATAATGCCATTTTCTGTTAAGAACATTAAAATGAAATGAATATTAGTGCAAATATTGGTACCAGCACTATCAGCTCTATCATGCATGAACTCTCCAACTTTGCGCTAAAATGCTACAAACATGCCAGACACAATAAACTGTAGTTGGTTGTTTGAGTAGCTTAAGAGCGCATCCAAGAATATTGTCATATTAAAGCTAACGTTACTCCTCTATCACAGATCATTCTCACGCAGTCAAAGTTCACACAGTCAAAGTTTAAGTACTATCAGTTTTATGTTATTGAATCCCAGAAGCACATTTCTGTGGTTTGGTGTTATCTTACTGTTTTCTTCTCGTTACATGTTTTACTATTCAATGTCACTGTTTGACAAGGTAGACTAAAGACATTCCCCTTTGATTGAGCTGCTTGTTGTTCAAATATAATTGTTTGTTTCCATTCAAAAAAAATTTTTTAACTCTTCCTCGCAAAAATTATAATCGATTCTCTACTTAGCAAAATTTATTAGAATTTTACAGTTCCAGTCCTTCTCACAAATTGCCACTTTCTTGTTGATTTCTTTCAAGTTTTGAGCAGATTTAATGAATGTAATCAACTCCATCTAACCTTTATACAATATTAGATACTGTAAAGCAAGAAATATTTGCGACATGAAATTCTTGTGCAATTGGAGCCACTTTGCAGCATGATTTTTTTTTTTTGCAAATTGCCCTTACATCCAATGCTTTACAGTGTAGACAAGAACTTCCATGTGCATTTTAATTTTGCTAATCTTGGCTCTCGTGAAATTTGAAAAATTAACATGCATGCTAACATTTCTGGTTTTAAAGTACTAGTATACAGTGAAATTCAGAGTTGCCAACTTAATGATGACAAATATTTGCGATAAAATTCCACCAGTCTGTGCCAGGTACTTTGGACAGTGTGTACACGGCAAATGGGTTTTCTGTGCCTATTAGCACTCAAAGCACACAAAGGGTTAAAACAGTATTGACGCTTCAAACAGTATGTTTTTCAATGGTAATAATTGAGTTAATGAGACCTTCTCAAACAAAAGCAATCGAACAAAGTCGGTTATTTAGGAGTGAGATGAAACTTTTCCCCATCGATGGATCATAAGCCCTGCATTGCATAAAGAATGAATCAAAGCCGACATCCTGCCAATACTTGCTAACTACAACACAACAACAGAATGATCACAACAAACTAGCCAGCATCCAGCATACAGGAAAGAATAACTCACCAGGTTCTGTCAGCTCAAAATTACAATCATTTCTCCAGTATCCATCACATTATATATACAAAGTTTCAGCTCATCACAGCTCTGCATTGACAAAATCCAACTTTGAATGAAAAGATTCAGGAGGACGATGAAGAATTACGGTATTCCTCCATCACAACACACAAGGATATCTGTACAGAATTTGAAAGGTGCAGTCACCCCCACCCCTCAACAAAAATAGTGCTAATTAAGCTCTTCAATTTACATCTGGCCACATATGACACATTGGAATTTTTTACAAATCAACATCGAAAGATATAGTAGTGCCAGGTATCTACAAACCCATTCATTTCAGTATTACCTCATTTATCTTTTTTTTTTCTTTTTCTTTTTTTTAAGTTTGCACTAGAATGTGGCACTACCTTTGCGAGAGGCTAAAACAATGCTGCCACAACTTCTTCTGCGTACTTCAACAAGCTCACATGTGCCATTACATCAAGATTACATCATAACAATATCCACACCCAGATGAAAAGGAAACTGAAGCAAAAATTCAAAACAATGTACAAAGATTTGAAAAGAAGACCAACAAACACACACTTGTCCAAATATTGGTAGCAACTGGCAGTTATAGTATATGCAAACAGGGAGAACTGTACTCAATGCAAGCTGAAATGCCTAAATTAGGGATGTCAAGCTCATAAACAGATTTGCAGTATGTTTTCTGAGGGTTGAAAGGGCATATTTTTGGTGGAAAAACAGCATTCTTATCTTTCCTACCATAGACAAGTGAAGTAATACAATTTGTGAAAAACAGTATTTTCCATGAAACCTGCAGTATTTTTGGCAAACAGCAGTACAAAATACTGCCAAAAAGAAAGTAATAATAATAAGTTGGAACCTTTACTTAAAATTACCAGCCTGCATATTGGGGGGGGGGGGGGGGGGGGGGAGGGAGGGGGAGGGGGAAGGGGGGAGAGGGTTCAATGCCTCACTATGAACATCCTTCATAAAATGTACACTCAGGTATGGATACGAGTGAGCCATGAAGTCTGTTTCTTACTAAAACCTGTGTAGGCAAAACAGCATAATTATGTTGCCATTGAATGCAAGAGAATGCCAATCAGAAGGGTGAAGGCTGAGGTGTGAATTTTCTTGGGGCTACCGTGACAACAGGACAGCATTTATTGCAGTACTGGCACAGGTGATGCGGTGCCGAATGCACTGCAAGTACCACGGCTATCAGTTTAACCTTCATAGAACAGAAATACCCAGAGAAGAAATGCTCGCACATTGAACAAGCAACAACAAAAAAACAACAACCACCAATAGCACACCATGAACATTAAGAACAAAATTACAAAGCAAAACAAAACAAAAATATTTGGCAGGTCCATAACTCCACAAAAGTGACCTTAGTATGTATTAGGAATATGCTAACATGAAAACGAGAAATTAAGGGAGATGCCAAAGATATTGGGGAGAAACTGTTAAGAGTGTCATACGCATCTCAGAAGGCAAATATAATTCTAATACCAAGCAGACTTTTTCATTTTCTCTTGCCAGGACATAAAGAAAAGTTTTCAGGGGGACTTGGCATTATTTGCATTAGTGAACTAAACACTTTCACGGATAAATTGGCTTCTAATCCCCGCTACACTATTTCATTATGCATATATGTCTGCTGTGTATTATTTCATGTACACTGCAGGTTCTACTTCAATTTTATAAACTCAATCATAATGCCCAGCAAATCCCATTTTGGCACAAGTCCGCTGACTTTAAAGATTGGTCTGCAGGTGATCAAAACATTTTTCATACAAAGAATATAATAATTTGGAGAGAACCGATTTGAGTACTGTGGAAAAAATTACCCCCCCCCCGAAAAAAAAAAAGGAACACATAATTCTTTTGTGTCTCCCTAGTCAGCTGTACCCCTACACACATTCATGTTACAGTAGTTATCTTATTCATATCAAAGAAAGTTTCTAATTATGGCATGCAGTTCTCACAGAGAATACACAAATGGCAATAAACAGTCTGGTATTAAAGTTTGAGTGGACATGAAGGATTAAATAAAAAAAAAAAAAAATGCTGGTACGAAATAGTATTATCAAAAAAAAAAAAAAAAAATACACATAAGCTTGACAGATGACTGGTCCACACCCCCCCCCCCCCCCCCAACATTGAATAAACAAAAACCACAAAACAAAAACTGATAATGTATAGACAAGACATTACTCATGCTTACTTGCGTAAAATTCATCCCTGGCTGGTAATGAGCAAATTGTAAGGCACAGCCCTAAGATCCTATGGTTTTTCAAACACACAATATCCACATTGCAAGCAGGAATTAATATCTAAACCAGAACATTGTCACGTGTCTGCTGCTGAATGGAAAATTGCATATAAATATATATATGTGTATATGTTTATCAAACTTTTGAATGGAGTAGTAGCAGTGACCCATGACATTGCTGCTGTTGTTTTTGTTTTTTTATGACAATATTTCCATAACATTTCTCTGAGTTAATCAGAGAGTTCAGCATCAGTGAAGTGCTTGTTGGCTTCATAAAATATATATATCAGCTAACAAAGCCAATGCTTTTTGGTTGATCTACGTTCAAAAGGATCATCATGCTGTTCATGCACCTGAATTTACTTTTCAAAAGTGTTTTAGAAAGACTGAGAACTGTGAATAGCTATCAACTAAAACAAAGAGAGGATAATGCAATAGTTATTCCTTTATGAACTGTTGACCAATACCTGAGATTTTTCTCAAATCGTAATGATACGTACATGTACACGGTGTATATCTTGATATATATATATGCATATACTCTTAGGTTAATGGAGTATGACGTCTGTTTTAAAACATTAAACTTGCAAAAAAGGAAGGACATTCATCCAAACACATGCAAACACATTTCTGCATCTTTTTCAAACACACCTCAAGTAATAGAATCACTAGATGTCTATACTTTTGATTTTTAAAGACAGTTCATGGAAAGAGCCAAATGAAGTAATATTTTGTGTATGATAGCTTCTTTTTTTCCTATTTGACTCTTTCTTTCTTAGTAATATGTGACAAAAGAGTGCATACATCTACAGTGGTTATCATTGATTCTCACACATCTTTGCTGACACAAAAGACACATCTCACTTTCATTCAGCTACAATTATAAAACAGCTTTGCCTTTAAAAGAACACCTTTGTTCAAGTCTAAAATTCGCTGACTCAATCGACAATTACAATAATATACTCTCTATCTGAACAACCATGCCACCATTTTTTCTTCTGCGTGATTCACCGTAAAATGCATCTCAGCAGTGCACACCACCTCGTGCTTATATGGAACACTACGTGTTTGCCCAACACAAAATAATTTCAGTCGGAAACATCATGAATGTTAATTTAATTCCAAAAAGCTTAAATGACATGAATTTGAATATGGAACGATTTTTCTACACAAGCATGTTTATTCCTCACATACCACACACTGCCTGAAACTGACATATGCTTACTAATTCGACTCCATGCAGCACAAACATACATAGCTAAGTCTTCAATCATTCTTACGTATGATATACGTTGATGACATACATACGTAGCAGTTCTTTGATCACAAGAGAAACTACGGATTGGACAGCATGATGAGTGTTTGAAATACAATGTAGCAGTCAACTCAAATCAGACTGGGCAAATATATACATATCTTAACAACTCGGGACAGGTCACGCCCATTCCTCTTTAGTTTTGCTTGAAGGCTTCTGCCGGTAGCTGTCCTCGACTGTGCACAAAGATTGAGATAGCATGATAGCATAGATTGGCCAGCATGACGAGTGTTTTAAACAGCAGTCAACTCAAATCAGACTGGGCAAATATATACATATCTTAACAACTCGGGACAGGTCACGCCCATTCCTCTTTAATTTTGCTTGAAGGCTTCTGCCGGTATCTGTCCTCGACTCTGCACAAAGATTGAGTGAAAAATAAAAAATTAACAAAAAAAAACAACACGTTACACAGAAAATAGAATGAACACTACATTTCACATAGCATTCATACACACAATAAAAGGTATGTCCAGAACCTAGAACTCGGAACCATCTTCAAAATGAATAAATGTATTCTCGTATTCTCTTCTCAGATTTTGCCCCAGTACCTCAGGTGTAAAAGTGGCCTTTTTCGCATAAGTAATTTTTTTTTGCACTATGGCCTGGTATGGAGAATTTCATGTGTCTTCAATCCATGGAATCAAGACAATAATTATGGGAACATATGGCAAGCAAAATATTCATGTACTTTTATTTTCACGCTAGTTTCTGACTGCAATAAATGTGTGAAAATGTCCACACCGCGAACATTTCTACTTTTAGTTTTACAATGCCCAGTTCATCATAAACAGTGGGAAACTGTTCCTCACTGCACTGTTACTTTACAAGATATATTCGGCATATTCTTCACAGACTACATAACGTGAACAAAGTAACATGTCAGAAGTAGTTTCCAGCTATGTTTATTTCCCCTTGTTATTTTGCTGTTTTGTTTTCATTCAAAATATACTACTCCAAAGATTATTTTCAATTTCTTTTTCTGAAAATTGAAAAATCCTTTATTTACCAGTGTCTTCATAACAATGCACACATAAACATACAATATATAATAAGGTAAATTGCTATTCTTTTAATAATTTTAAAAAAAGAATACATTTATCATAGTATTACCTGTAAATCTGTAAAGATCTTCGCTGATTCTTCATAATTCCAATTGCATTCCGAGAGACACCTGTTAACAACAATGAGCAAACCGTCATAAAATATACCTGCCTTACTTAAGTCAACATTGCATCAGTTGACAAGTCACTCACATCAATACAATAAAAAAGGGGGGCTTTTGAACCATTCTGTTACTTTACATGAAACTCCTCATCAACAAGCTGAACATATCACCTATTTCCACTTCAGTTCTTGTTTCCAAATGAGGAAATCCTGCTCTTCTACCTCACATAAGTGAAGGGGTATTTTTTAGTTTGATAACAGTGAAAGACGCGACAACATGCATGCTTGATCATCAGTAAAGTTTCTGAATGCTCTCAGCATTGGATCGCAATCAAAAATCAACATGTCGAATGAAGAGAGGGCCAAGGGGTGTTTCACAAAGAATTTAAGCCAATTTTAAAAGTTAAAATCAGCTCAAAATTATGGTATGTCACTGGTTTCCCTGTTCAGTTTTATTAAACATTATCAGAATACATTTCAAATTGTTATCAAATTCCTTTGTCACTCATTTCACCTTCTAAATTAATGGCTGCCTGAAAAAGTTTCCAATATTGTAATTTTCATTTGGAAGTTAGAATACAAGGGAAGTCACAAAGGGCACACACCATAATTTCATATTCATCTCAGCTTTGAAGATTGACTTAAATTCTTTGTGAAACAGCCCCCAGGAATGGTGGGGAAACGCAAACTCACTTGATGGACCATTCAGCATTCATGCCAGACTGTCTCATGAACGCAGACAGCATCTCCTGTTGGGGTGGGGTGAGACCCTGCACGGCGGAGGCTATCGTCACATTCCCCTGGGGCACATTGACCGGGCTCGTGGATGGGGTGGGACCCGGGCTGGCGAACGAGGCCTGTTCAAATCAGTAGACCAAAGTGTGAGAATTACTCTTAATCTCTTCAAAATCTGTCAATTCTTCTGGGTTCTTCATTTAAATTATTTGTTCAATAATGTGCAAAGACCAGAAAAAGCATGGCTGCAAACCTCTACAGACAAGAGAATACCCCAATGTATAGTCCAGAACACATTCTGAAGGTAAGTGACATGTTTTCCTGAATCAAATTTGAGAAAAATTAATCATGAGTTTTAATGTCACATCCATATTTCGTTAGTGTGGATGAAAAACAAAAAAGAGACACTCATGCCATACGTTTTCATGGCATTGTTATATCATTGGGTAGTCATGCCATTACACAAATAAATTACGGCAAATCTTGGCTCTATGAAAGATGTATCCCGATTTGTCTCTGATTCGATTCTTCTCAGTTCTGTTCACCAATTAGCATATCTTGTAACTTTTCCATGCATGGATAGAAATTTTGATAAACACATTGTATTGATAGTAAATAAAGAACACATTGGCATTACCTCATCCTCTTAATCAGAAATTCTAGCAGGACCATGTTTATTCACATTACTGCCGTTAAATTTCTTTGCAGTTCTTCGACACTTCTTGAAGTAATCTAACACAATTTCAGTTTCTTTAAAAAAAAAGTAATAATAATTTTCTGCAATCATATCAATCAATTGTCCTCAGTTTGTCTCCAATAGTACTTGCCACTGAATAAACATGTATATATTCTCTCACTCTGACCTGACCAAATACACTTTGGCTAAATTGTCGGGATCTCGAATGGTTGTGCCAAAATAATCTCAAGTATTTTGAACGAGTCCATCATAACATTCCCTTAACCCTTATTGCGTCCCCATAACCTCCCCATTGGATTGAAGCCCATTGCTACACTGGAGTGGGTTTGCTAATCTACAACTAGATCACTTGGATGCATTACTGAATGCCAGTAAAAAAAAAAAAAAAAAAAGTTCTGTAGGTCAAGTTAGTTGCCTGGGCATAACACGTAAGTGATTAAAATCATTTTACACAAAAATCATATTTTGGCATTCTTCTCTAACCCTGACATACCTTCTGCTGGTTCGTGGCTGGCCGTAGGATGAGCTGATCATTGATCAGGCAGAGGCCATTGGTCGGGTGGTGCGATGCCAGGAACACGCGGCTGAAGGCGTACACGACCTCGTTCCCACCTTTACTTGTGACTGAAAAGCAGAGTAGGACAATGGTGTTTCTCATAAATAACTAATGCCTAGCACCCCCATGTGGTATACTCCTTCCCTTACTGGGTTATGAAATCTCTATACTTTGTACAAAACCCATCAGACTAGTATAGGAAATGTGTGGGCGTGTATATGTGAAAAGAGACATAGGAAAGTGTCATTATTTTTCATCGGGTTAAGCAACACACACAAATCATTTCATACTGCAATCCGACTTCAGGTGTATTTTCAGCACAAATAGTCTCCTTGAAAACCTGAAAAATCATCCCCTTGTCTGCTGACAATGTCATTAGGAGAGCATAAGCACAATTTGCATGCATTGTTTCCTTAAAACGTCATTCACATTATCTCTCACTAATCTGGCCACATTTTTTAGACAGTTGAAGACTTTGTATAATCAATTCATTTTTCTAAAACTAAGCATCACATCAATATGCAGAGCTGTACGTGTGGTCCTCATTTTTTGACTCAATGAAAGCATTAAAAATGTACAAAGCATGGTAGACCACGTTATTAAACATGAGATAGTCAGATTAGCACTTTCACCTATACAATCCCAAAACATTCTCATCTTTTTTTCTTTTTCTTTTTTTACCTTCTTTGACTGCACCGCTCACAGTGAAGCTGAGAAGAGTTCCCTGTGGGGGACACAAGAGAATGTCATAAATATGTATGATGGCAATGATGAATATTCATGTTTATCTTTCAGCTTACCATTAATTGAAAACAGGGGAGAAAGGCACGAGGATGAAAGGATGGTTATCCAAGTCAAATGCCACAGGAAAGTTCATAATTTCCAGCTTCGTTTGCTTGTGCATTTTTATTCTTTGATGGAAAGGTGGTAACCAGTGGTGGTAACATTTCTTGCAACCTCCCTCATCTCCTTCAAAACCTAGCCTCATTAAACATGCATCCTAATAGGTTGGGCTAAACAAGGCATTTACCGACATGCAATCTTCATCCAATCAGAAGAGACCACCCATTATGCAGAATAATTTGATACTGACGTAGAACGCAGTAAGCATTCAAACACAGAGTACTGTAAAACATGGAATGTTCGCTTGCATTTTAATTTTGCAAATTTCATGAGAGCCAAGATTCATGAAATTAAAATGCATATGAAAGTTCTTGTCTACACTATACGCATTGAATGTTAGAGGCAACTTGCAAAAATTTCATGCCGCGAAAGGGGCCGTCGGCTCCAATTCGCTTAAATTTCATGCTGCGAAAATATTGTGTTTTACAGTATGCACTCATTACTCATTCTGTTTCGTGGCACTTTCGTATCATACACTTCTGACAAAGCACCATCACGCAGCATATACACACCCACTCTCAAAACACAAACACATAAAATGAACAAGGGAATCAAAACGTGAGGAGCCGTTCTTACCACTGCCATGGATACGTCTATCCTCAGAGAGTTGAGATCATGCTGGGTGGCTGGCAGATCGTGGAGGTAGGCCACGATGGGAACCTTCTTTTGCTTGATAAGCTTGTTGCGCTGAGCTGTAGGACAAATACAGAGCAAGACAGTACAGTACCCACCAGAGCCTAAAACTTGAACATGAAACCTAAAGGTTCTGACATCCAATGGCATAATTTTAAAGAATGTTATGTTGTTGTTGTTGTTGTTGTTTTTAATTTGAATGTTGAAAGAAACAAACAGGGTAAAAGGTTTGCTGACTCTACTCACATGGATCCTTGGCCACCAGGAGATTGCGGCTCTGATTGTTGCTGATGTAGCGGCTGAGCCGAGTCCTCGGCCCGCCTCCTCCATCCGTAGAGAGCGGCACACAGATTGAGAAGCATGCCTACAAGATAAAATAATGGAGAGCAGAAACACACTCGTACTAGATAATGAAAAACTTATTTTTGCATGGAAATCCAATCTCGTGATTTTCAAAATCTAGCATGTGACAAATCTTATCTTATGCAAGCTGTGCCATCATCACATGACCACTGGGCCATTTTCACTGCCACTAGAGGGAGCTATTCCAGATGATTCACTGACATTCTATCGGTTGCAACTACCAGGTATGTTACTACTAGTCAAAATTACAATTGAATTTTTGTTGCTATGCAGTTAGCTTCTTTTGTTCAAAGTCCAAACTATTCTTTCCCCTGGGGAAAATACCTTTGTGGAGAGCATACTAAAAGAAATGTATTGCAGCAATAGCTGTCAAGCTGTCATGTGCCACATTTAAGAAGAAATTCAAATGACTCGAACAAACCTGATCATGGTAGACATTAAGCAAAGGCTGTCTATCGTCCGAGTCATACACCTTGAAGTATCTGTGTGAAAGAGAGAATGCAATACATATGGGTCAATTCACACTCTCTCCCAACACACAATACACAGCATTATTTCTGTTTGTGGGGGATTTGGAATGTGACAGTAGAAATCAGTCATTCTTCTTCGTTCCCTTTTCTGTGGCAACAGTGAGGGCAGAATAAGACCAATCTCATCAAAAGTGAGATAGTTGTGAACCAAATTCTGCATCCTGTTTGGGAACATCTTCTCTGCATCTCTTTAAGAATGCTCAAGAGACTTGATCTCTCTCACTGCTCTTTCAATCTCACTGCAATGAACATAACAAGTGAACAAAATAATGACTGTTTTGCCTTTAAAATTCTCTAGTACTGACAAAATTTCATTAAAATATGTCTTCCCGAAATTAGCTCGATCCAATAAGCGAGTGGCTCCATGGAGAAAAACCACTAATCACTTTTCACCAATACAATAAAAACATAAATAAACAACTTGCAAAATTCAACGTATCAAAAAATACACCAAAGAAAACTTCTTATACTGCCAGATTACTCTGCAAAAGGAAAAGAGCTCACTTCTCAAGAAAGGGAACTAGTATCCCTTTGATCTGCTCGTTGGCGAAGAAGTTGGGTCGCGCGGTGGGCAAAACAGTTTCGACCTCAAGACCAAAATTTATCGGAGGAGGGAGTTGGTGACCGTCCTGAGAAAGAAGAGAAAACCTTACTACACATATGCATCATGAGCTACATGTTACACACACGCTATTATGTAAGCATTAGATATTCTGCTTATTCAATATCCTCATCAGTTGAAGCAAACTTGTCTTTGAGTGAAACATCAACAGACAACCAGTATCAAGAGGTGGTGATCCACAGATGTTCAAATAAATTTTGAAAAATAAGCACAATTACAACATGCTATGTCTTCTTGTTGCAGATGTTAATACACTGATGGGATCATGTAAAATAAGGGGACAAGAAGTGTACACAACATACATAACATCCTATTGCTACAGACATTTTTGGATTTTGCAGTTAAGATGAATGCAGAGACTTGGTCACAGACTAACTACAAAATATTTTTACTTACAATAAATGACAATTTTGTGATGGGGGTGGAATCGAATTGAAGCTTCAGTTCATAGGATCATAATATATGATTACACAATCCTACATAGCAAAAGTAATGTCATATTTGATACATCATGACCCAAGCTTTTAGAACACATTACACACCATATAAGTATAATCATACAAACTACAAACAAGTGTCATGATCAAAAATTCTTCATTCATTACTACATTAGTATTGCTGAGTGCCCTGACAACCACAGAAAGCAAATTGACCCAAACTAACTGCCATTTTTTTTTTTTTTTTTTTATTTCTGGTCATCCAAGACCAACAGCGCGGGTGAACTAATTTGCAGCTCTGTCTCATATCAGTCATAATAATATGACATATCCTGGAGAGAACATTGCAACTAACAGTGTCACAGAATCACACAAAGTTTTGGCAACCACATCCACTTTGACTTACCAGGATTTCGACTTTGGGAAAGCGGGATCGAACAGCGCTGAAAGAGAAGTACATTTTGTGTCAGTATGTGTGAGAAAATCCTCAACTTAAAAAAAAAAAAAAAAGAGAAAACACTGCACATCACAACTCTGAATGTTTGTGACAAAAAAAAAAAAAAAAATCTAGCAGTAACCATATCATCTGTACCAACCTGACAAGAACAGTCATCAACTGTCTCAAGGGGAAAAAAAAGAAACAGAAACATAACATGAAGACACTAAGATATCGTCTACTATTCCTGTTTTCTTTTCTTTTCTGGTGAAATGAAACACTGACCAATCGGGAGAGGAAGTACCCATCAAGATGAAGACACACGGGTGGAACAAAGGGTGACATTGTCACCTTCTGGGCCGTATTCTATTGAAATAGAAACACCAAGACCCATGGAAATAATGCTAGATGCTTCAGGAAAGAAGAAACAAACACGACCATGTAACTGATTGCAGTCGCAACATATCCCTGGAGAGCCAACTGAAGGTGATGAAAAGTATAATACCACTACCACTGAGTAGCATCCAGGAAGGAAATCATCAACTGACATTGCTACCTTCCTGTCGTCATTCCAGCTCAAAGCCCAAAGGGATGTGTTTCCTTACTCTCTTACCTGTGTCAAACATTGCTATCACCCATACTCAAGACATTAAATGGCAGAATTTATACTCCTACAACCATGAAGTAGAAGGCTGGTTAATGAGAAAAACAGGAAGGCCTGGCCCATTGAGATAATAGATACATCTTTTTTTTCTTTTTTTTCTGTAGAGTCTTTCTATAACAAGGAAGACTGAAACACACAACAGACTGACAGACATGCAAACACACTAACAAATGCACACATACAAAAAACACACATGCACACTACAGAGATGACATGTTCAAAAGAGTAAGAAATGAGGGACTGTGTGATAGAGGGGAACACTACAAGAAAAAGGTTAGAAGGTGGGGTGGGTGTGCAGTGTTGGGTATACAGGTGACGCCATGAAAGTGATGGCAGCATTAGATTCCCATACATCATTTGTCTAAAACTATTTCTTCCAAAACTTCTCTTCTTTTTCTCTTTGCCTCGTTGGAGGCTAAATATTAGTCACGTTTTTCTGTCAGTGATCATAATTCTTTGACTTGGAGAGATGACATGTCAAGCACGCCTCAGTCATTATTTTTTTAAGGGGCGACATTTCAAGCTTGACATGTGACAAATTGGAAGGCACACTTTGCTGCCTGCTGTGAAGAACAGATTCATGAGTTCCTCAAACTTGGTGTGGGATGAATAGATATCTTCAGTCCTGCTCCTGGGTGCCTCTTACTACTCGGTGATCTGTGGCAACGAGGGTGAACTTCTACCACGGAAGAGCACCCCCTTGCGATCACGACCGGTCGATAACATACCAGAAATCGTTCCCCGGTGGCAGGACCCCGTTCGAGCGTCTGTCATAGGTTGCCCCCTTGCAATGGGGATCTTACCCGTCATCGACCTCCCTGAACAGTCGGGTCCTGCAGCCTGCCGTACGGTGGTGGAGTTGGCACCATGCCGTGTACAGTGGTGCTTCTGGGATGTCACTGGAGGTTGCCATGGTGATGGGATGAGGGCACTGCTGATGAAGACAGCAAAGAGCTGTGGCCAGTTGGGGGACTTGTTTAGAGTACTCCTCCTTGTCGTGAGGTAGAAACATGAGATGTACCTGACAGTTACGAGTGTCTTGTAAACCCTACTCCTCTTCTCAATCTTTGGGATGTATAAGCTTTTCGCTTTTGTGTGCATCTTTTACTTCCAAAGATACCGGCATCTCAGGCAACTAGCCTGTACAATTCATAGTAGGATACCTCCTACTTTTCTGGCTTTGTGATAATGCATGTCCAATTTCGTCATTCCCTCCACAGTACAGAACTCATGTCAACTGACAGAAAACTGTGACTGTATCTTTTTTTTTTTTTTTCTTTATTTTTGATCTGCTCATCGAATGATACAATGCCATGCAAATTTGGAGTTTGAATGGGTATCTAATGCTGCAAATCTATTTTCTTTGCGCAGTTCTAGACAGTGAGCACAGAGAACATATATCAGGAAGGGAAGCTCACAAGTTTTAGATGTGGATAATTATCTTAGAAACGGCACATCCAATCTTGCTTTGTTTTTGTTATGGAGCTCTGCAGTGTTGTTTAAAAACAGATTTTCTAGTTGCTGTTCTCTTAACATTTTCACAAGCTAGGAAAAGGGGGAGGGGGTGAAAAAGAAAGGATAGGATGGGATACAGGTGAGGAATGAAAAAAAAAAAAAAAACTCACAGGGAAAAGGTTCGTTCAAAGGGCACAGACATCATTCATCATTGCATCACCAGATGACTCATTAAACACGTCACAGCAAGCCTAATCTAATTTACCCTTAACAAATAAAAAAAAAAAACAAGGCCACTCTTTCTGAGATATCCCAACAAAAAGATTCCTTAGCCATCTACCATCTTACAGTATCCTCTGACACCACAAAACTATACACTACTGCCTCCCCAGCATTATTGGGAAGGGGGGGGGGGGGGGGGGAGGAAGTCTGCTATCTTTGTTTAGGGCATTTTTGTGAGGTTCCATACTGTGCTATTGCACACACATAAAAAAAGTAGCCATGGCCTCATCTTCAAGGAACTATTCTCTCAACTCATATTAAATGCCTGTTCATTCAGTAAGGGAATGGCATTGAAAATTGCTGCTAAACCCACTTGCTCCATGCTTAATATTTCCTTTGAAGTTTTTTTTTTTTTTTCAGTCAAGGTGAATATACCTTGGCCGTCTTTAATGTATCTTTGCAAAGAAAAGTACTTACACGACTCGATTCAGGTTTTTATCGGCATCTCCTTAGTTCAAATATAAAAGCTGCTATTGGATATCGCCGTCTGATAGCGTATCATGATACAGATTTCACTTTAAGATACATAAAGCTGAATGTGACACCACGGTTCTACACCAAGGAACATCATCATCTTGTCCATTCTTGTTCTTCTGCTGAGACTGTGTCTAGCAAATAAAAATACTTCAAAATATGCCATGCAAGTACAAAATGCAGGATACCAGCAAAGAAAAATTAGGTGCTAATTTTTGGGTGAACATATCTTTTTAAAAGTCTACAACAGTGCACGAAACGGAACACAAACAACATTCTTGACAGCTGAAGAATGAAGACAAGACTGTGAGATATAGCTACGTAGGGGCTACAAAATGACCCATACACACATATCAAGTTTCCCCTTCCACTGAGATATGATGATCCTTTTGATACCATGCAACCTTCCTACACTTTCTCCATTAAATAAGACCGACCAACAGTCAGGGAAAAAACTACGCTTCCATCTTTCAGTAGTGGCCAACCACCGACTAGGACCTGGGACGACACCTTGTGTCCTTCAAATGGGATGATCCTCCCGATGAGCTCTGCCCACAGACCCTAGGGTCCCACTCGAACCACCGGCCGGTATGTCGGCGGAAGAGCTCTGGTTTCTGGTAGCGGGTTTGTGTTTTTGTTTCGTCCATGAGTTTGCTCATCAGCCACCACCAGTCCACCTACACCACAGCTCCATCTCACCACCCAGCCCCACCGGACCATACCTGATGTAGAGACTTTGATCCTGGAAGTGGTCGCACAGCGGGTTCCCATCCAGGTTCAGTTCCTTCAGCTTCAGCCCCTTCAAGTGGTCCAGTTCGGTCACAGACTTCAGCTGGGCCAGCCAATCAATGTACAGGAGCAAGAAAGAAACAGCTGAGTTTAAACACACATGGACAGCAGGACTTCACATTAGGGGTGGCCTTGGAAAAAAAACTTCATGTTGGGCTACCAAGTTTCGAAAAAAGGATATCTTTTGGTGACTTGATCAGGTATCTAAGAATAAAAATTGATTGTTATGTTTTCTTTCATTTGGGGCCAAAACATTTCTTTTTTGGGACTAACAAAATTTCAACCTTTAAGATTTTTGTGGTCCAAATGGGAAACCAGAGATAAAAAAAAGAAGAAGTTAGTGTTAAGCCCTGCTTGACAGACTGAAAGAGGGAACAGATAAAGAAAGAAGGGAAACTACTTGTTGGCAAGGCATGGTGGTAATCTGCAAATTACTTGGCCACATTGTGAACTGTTGATTGCCTACCTGGTTCCTGGCCAGAACAAGAGTGGATATGTTGGGCATCTTCAAGGGTAGATCCTTCATGTTCCTCAGGCTGTAGAGTCTGTTGGCATCTAGATGGAGCGTGGTCATCTGTAGGACAGTGAGGAGGAAAGCACATAGGTCAAAGGTCATGCCCTACTAATGTGTGATATGAACAAGAGTTGGGGTCAGCCATCAATATGTTTTTTTTTTTTTTGTAAATGTAAACAGTCTTGCCAAGACGTCTAAAGCATTTGGTTGATCAGGTGACACAACATTTGCTCCTGCATCAACAGCTCCAGTGTTAATTTCTCCAGGGACTTAGGGTTGTGATAGGGTTTTGAGTTTAGTTTGATTCGAGGATTAGGATTACCATTAGGGTGATGTTTGGCTTAGCGTGCAGACATTTCATGGAAGCAGTTGTCGCAGGAGCAAATATAGATCCTGTCGAGCAACCCTGTTCTTCCATTAACTACCCTGCAAAACGAAATTTGATTTCTTCATTTCTCTCCAACAAGATTGAATTTTGATAAGTTACTACCATGGACAGGATTTGCTCTTGTTTTCAAATTTATGCTTTGCATCTGACCTAATTTCTAAGGAGCAAATATAACTTCCACTCAACACCCATCTATTTTCATTTGTCAAATTCAGAGTTGTGATGAAAGTGCATGGCACTGACACTTGATTATGCTTGAATTTAACCTTACCTCAGGAATGTTTTCACTGATTATCTTCAAGATTATGTCAAAGTGGCTGGGCCTGTCGACTATAATCACCAGTTTTCCTTTCAAGTCTGTATCAAAGCAAGATTCATGAAAAAGAAATCACAGCTTACATGCAGACAAACCTGCATAACAGCTCAGATGTCAACTGCGTGTTTGTGAGTGTCAACAACTAGCCTGGGATTTGAACCTGTGTCACACACTGCTAACCAGTAAGCAGTAGGCAACATGGATTCAAACCCCACACTAGTCCTTTCCTTTTCACTCGACTTTCATAATACAGATTGAGCACACAATCTTAATTACAGAGAGTAACAGTAAAAAAGAAATTATACACATTACTGGATTACAGAGATACAATACAGACGTACTCATAAGCATTCTCTTTATTTTGATAAAGGCCTGAGCATTCTATAGATATGACATGGGGGTGTTTCATAGAGGTGTTCTTAAAGTTAAGAAGGACTTAAGAAAGAATGGTGGTCAGTTATTGTACTGAATTATTGAAATTCTGATAAGTATAGCACATCAGAACGTGTTCCAGTCGTTCTTAAGTTGTCTCATAACATTAAGAACAGCTTTGTGAAACATCCCACAGAAGTTATGCATTTTCAGCTTCACCACTCTAAGAGGACAGTAACTCACTCATTACCTTCGTGCTAAAAAAAGTTTAATTGTACTAATGCACCTTTTTTTTTTTTTAAAGTTGGAATTGCATCATAAATTCTAGTGGACCTGGAGATGGAATTACACTTCTACCACAATTACAGTTACACATTAAAATAAAAATGGTACATTTACAAGTTTAAGAATTGAAACATCAAAGGAGCAAGTTTCACACACTGGATTTAATGGTTTGTTAATGACAAGACAAATGAATTTTCCAAATGTATATCTACAGAGTACTAGGCAGTCACTCAATTTCATATTTTGTGACTACCAAGATAAAGTCATAATCTGGATATCACTCACAACCCATTGTGAAACACAAAGAATGTCTGGAATTTTGTAGCAAACGGGCATTAAGTATGACTGTCATATAAATATGTATTGCACTGAATTGCACACGACATAGAATGAGAGTCATTGGACTATTGAATGGGACGATCAGTTTTGGTGGCAACTATCAATCTTGCGCAAACAGCAAAGGGCAGACACAGATTCTAAGAATGACAAGCAGGAATGTAAAACCAATTAGAATATAAAATGCCTATGTTATCTTAGTTTTCTTTTTCTTTTCTTTTTTATTTCCACAATCTCACCTGCGTCGTTGGTGAGGTTGCTCAAATCTAAGGACTTGGCGGATGGGTCATAGCGCCGACTCATGATTTCTTTCAGAAGAGTCAGCTCTTTATCATCAAGGATCGTCTTAAAGTGAGGCTTGCAGGGCTTTGAATGAATAACGACCTGCCAAGAAGAGAAAGACAAAACCAAAAAAAAAACAGCATTACTGCTTCATTCTGCACATGATATCTCACTAGACTTACATTTTCTTCACACATATTCTGAGGATGCCAGAAATGTCATACTCTTTAACTTTTATATTTCTATATCTATAGGTATATCTATAGGTGTACTTTACCATAACCTTTTCTATTCATTGTTAGCATTTAAAGGTAAAGTAAACTAGAAATATTGCTATGGCGACTGATATGCTTTGAATGAATAACGACCTGCCAAGAAGAGAAAGACAGAAAAAAAAAAAAACAGCATTACTGCTTCATTCTGCACATGATATCTCACTAGACTTACATTTTCTTCACACATATTCTGAGGATGCCAGAAATGTCATACTCTTTAACTTTTATATTTCTATATCTATAGGTGTACTTTACCATAACCTTTTCTATTCATTGTTAGCATTTAAAGGTAAAGTAAACTAGAAATGTTGCTATGGCGACTGATATGCCTCCGCTGTATCACATTATTCTTCCATACAGTGGAGGTCTGTTAAGATGAGTTTCATATGATTGGTAAAAAATTTGAATGACATGTTTGAAAGTTTGATGGGCACACCACCAAATGTTTAATGTTTATACATTCCTTGAACCAGATTTCATTTGGAGGGCTAAATTGTTTCAGAGAGCAAGTATTCCAAATTTTAAGTATTGTCATTTGACCCTTGCCCTTTGACCCCATGACTAACATCTTTCTTCAAATAATCACTACCTGGTAATATACCATTTTCATGACAATAATTTTAGACATTTTCAAAACATGGGGAAAATGGCGACATTTTAGCAGTATCATTTAACCTTTGACCCCATTGCCAAAATCTATCCTCACAGAATCATTGTGCAGTAATACATGCATAAACCTAGTTTGATGAAGTGTATGCACCGAGTAAGTTTCAAGGAAGGTATGGAGAGAATAGTATGATATCAGCATTAAATAGATTTTTTTTTTTTTATTTTCACCTGAACTTTGACCCTTGACCTTTGATCCCATGACCCTAAAATTCTAGAGAATCACTGTAAGGCATTACATGCATATGTATTTTCATCAAGGTAACATGAGTTATTTCTAAGATGTGGAGAAAAAAGTGAAGTGTTAGCATTGTTACTTCACCTTTGAACTTAGACCCCATGAACCAAAACTTTCCCTACAGAATTTTTATGTGGGAATACATGCATATACTAAGGCTCATGAAAATCTGGTTCCAAAAACAGTAAAAAGATTATCAGCAGTTCGTCAAGAGCAAGAAGTATTTATCTTTAGATCTGATTGGAAAACAAACTCAACTAGATACAGACCATCCAAATGTATGACAGAAAGGGGTTAGCATGAGCAGTGAAACTTCTGTAAGCAAACAAACATGAAAGATACCTTGTAACCTGTTGGTGTTGTTATCCTATGGCTGGCATCTTTCAGAGCTGCTCCAGTCGCTAGGTCATCCACGTAGAACACTGCACTTTGTTGATCGTAGGAAAACTAGATGCAGGCAAGGGAGAGTTATGTGGAAACAAATATTACATGATATATGTATGTGAACAATAACCTCAACCTCTAGAAAAGCACAACTTCTCATGATTATAGATTATTCTACAACTTATGATGCAATCTCTGGACACCGTAATTAAATACACTGTTGAGTGAAGACTCCCCATTCACCAATGTACAATGTAATATGAATCATGAGAACTGTGATCATTACTAATGGCACTTGTGTGGTGTTGCAGTTATGTTGGTCCAGTTGAAGAAAAAAAAGAACAACTGACAAACTGATTTTTTTTTTTTTTTATCCATTCTGAATAAAGATTGGAGTCTCAGTGGAGCTAGCTAATTCTTTTTTTTTTTTTCTTTCTTGAGAGCTGGTGAAACAAAATGTGATGTTAAGTGTGTCACTGTGTGTGTAGTTTGGGAAGTGTCTAGTGCTCATGCAAGGGTTTGTATACATGTCATGCATAAATTCTACTTGTTGCGATAACGGCGAATCTATCGTAAAATTAACATTTCGGTTAAAACATAAACCAAAGACAATGTTCTCTCAGCACCTCACGGTCTCTTCAAAATTTATAATATTTACATCAATTTTAATGACTTTCTGCAGGAAACTATGAGAATAAATGAAGTTTGTCTGGAAAATTTCTAACCACTTAACCCAGATGCCTTGCCAACTATCTGGTAAATATAACAGGCATCGGAACTGTTTCTCAGTTTGTACATAAATTAAGCCGAGTACTTGATCACCGATGATCACCGATCACGTGGCACCCAATTATGCGGAGACTACTGTAGTAGTAGTAGTAGTAGCAGCGGCAGCAGCAGTAGGATAAGAAGCGTTTATAATGATGATTCTAACCAGAGAAGAGAAGCTCATAGATAATCTGTACAACATTTATGTGGTACATGATAGAAAAAATGGCTCCTATTTTCATCATGTAAGAGCAATAACTTGACTTCACTGGGTAAGAGCGTGACAAAATTATCTGACAAATCTAATACAAAAGCTACAACATGATAAATGAAACTTGACAAACTTGTTTGGAAACGCCTGATGTTATGGCGCTTTGTAAATTTGGATCAGATTTATACATAAGCTTTGCCTCCTGCAGTAATGCATTTCTTTTGATCCATGATAAAATTGACTTCATCAGAAAGACAAACAGACAAGATCAACTGGAATGAGAATATCTTTTCGTGTTTTAATTCCCTTGATTCAAACGGTCCTACTGGGTTACCTACTTACATGTATCTACAGGGTAGGCTCCATTATCCAGTTTCAGATACTCCCTATACTAAAACTTCTCCTTTCAAACTTACCTCAAGGGGAATGAATGGGACTGAGCAGATGTTTTTGATGGATGTAAGAAGCCACTCTTTATCACTCTTCTTGCCGTAGGGGATCTGTTGCACCAGAGCAATGCGTGAGAAAAATTGTGACGATTAGCAATCATAACAATGCTGCCAACATGAACAATGGCAAAATGGAAGCAAACCTTAAAGGGATGGTACAGTATTGGTGGAGATGAGAATTGGGTTTTTAACTTTTTGTGAGATACCAAGAAAACACTTATGAAATAGTACAGAGGATATCATTTTATGAGGAATTCAAAGTTTATTTGATGAAAATCGAGTTTGGAATGACCAAAACATCCAAAAACAAAGTAAAACAAAGTGATCATAATAAATGGTGGGTCCCACACTTATTAAAATCGCTCTGTTTTGGATATATCTCAGCCATTTCAAAACCAATTTTCATCAAATAAACGTTGAATTCCTCATGGAATTACATGCTCTTTCATATTTCATGAGAGGTTTCTCATTATCTCACAAAAAAATGTTACATTTTAGCAGGTTCAAACAAAAATATCTCAAATTGACTAGAATGGAGTTGACTCATTTTGCAATCAAACTCTTCTCATATACTCACAGTGATTTTACACCAGGTTTCCTCATCCGAGCGTGGCCCTCTGCCGGGGTGTCGGTCCCCCCTCAGGGGGACGCCCAGTCTGGACATGGACCCAGAGCCGCCACCTCCTCGGCCACCCTTGTCACTGTGGGATCTTCTGCTGTCATGCTTTGGTCTGCCACCTCCGTAGGGATTACTGGTTTTATGCAGACATGAGGCATAGATGTGTTGTAACAGCTCAGAATGCAAACTTAATTCATTCAATTCATTAATTCATTTAGTCCTAAATTTCTGTCACACTGAACGTCCCCAGTACCAAGGATTGATTACGGTATTAAGTGCCAAACAGCATACATGTAGCCAGGGCTGCACACTAACCCATTTTTTTCTACTGGTCCGACCTGTCTGTTGGACCAATAGGTACCCAGTTTTCCCATGTTTTACTGGTCCATTCCTGAAAAAGTTACTGGTCCTACAGTGATTTTTACTGGCTAGGGACTATCAGACCAGTGCCAGTGTGCAGCATTGATGTGGCACATAATATTGTCTGCATAAAATTAAATATACAGAGAATTATTCAGTTCTCTTCATGAACTCACACTAGACCCAAACAATACATGCTGCAAATGAGCAAACACCACAGTACTTTCTAGAATTTGTAATTACTTTAGGAGGTACTTATTGTAAATCTACTTTCTTGCAGTCCACAGCGATTATTTGGACTTTGCCACACAAATATCCATATCTGCTATAAGCTACACTACGTCTTGTCTTAAATCTTATTTCAAATTTCTGTCAACTTGCTCTACTGATCATAAGCACATCAATTGACAACATTTTGAAAGCATTTTGCTGTTGTTCTAGAAGTTGGCAAGTATGAAAGTTTTATTGAGTTTAGACATTCTGTAGTTAAAGGGGAGAGAGAGTGTGTTGTGTGCAAACCAGCTCTTGTCAAATTATCATGGACAAAGAAGGAAGAGCCTAAATTTCTACTCACAATCTTGAATTTGACTTGGTGTCTTCGCTGTCCTCCATGGAGACATCATCATCATCCAGTCTCGAGCGGGGCGTCGGTCCGTTGTTGTCGTCATACCCTCCATCTCTTCCACCACTGCCGCCGCCGCCACCCCCTCCTCCTCTCTTCCGCATTTTCCTCCGGCCACCACCTCCTTTCCACTTGCCACCACCACCACCACCACTACCTCCAGATCTGTCCATGCTGCCACCACTCATTCCTCCTCCTCCTCCTCCTCCTCCATAATCTCCTCTCCCTCTACCCCTCCCTCTGTTGTAGCCTCCACCTCCTCGCTCGTTATACCTGTCGTTATTGTATCTGTCATTGTTGTAGCCCCTGTCATTTCGATCACTCCTGCCACGCCCCCTGTCATACCCCCCTCCCCTACCCCCTCCACGCCAATGCCCTTCTGGAGGTCCTCTTGAACGATCATCATGTCCTTAAAAGTAAATTGGAGGAGAAAGAAAGTGAGATGACAAGATTGAATGTGGAGTCCACTCAGTTTACTAAAAACTGCTCGTTTTAAAATGACACATATTACAGTATCATACTTGCAAGAGAAAAAAACAATATTACAGAAAAGATGTGCAGGAAAAAATATGAAATTCTTGCATGAATTAGGAAGAGAGAAATATTGATTGTTAATATACAACATTTTATAACAAATCACCCATATTACTGTCACGACGTAAGCCAATTTATCTTACACTATATAGCGGCTGAAAATTCCCCCACAGTGGCCGAAAACTCCCTACAAAGAAGCTTGTCACATTTCTCCCTGTTGCCATGGTTATATATTACCTTGCCTTCAGTTTAGTATACAATATGTTGAGGGATTGTATGCTCTCATAATTTGTGTGTTCATCACTTTGTTTCTGTTATCTATTTTATACCAAAATCTATAAAAATGCCTAAGTGGCAAAAACTACCTCTCTTTCTCTGATATTAGAATGCAAACTTTAAAGTTCAGTTTCAGATTGTGCAGACAGCGTACAACACATTCACTCCATAATAGTGAGTTCTTTTGAGCGACAACATGAAAGTCAACATTGATATCAACACTTTCCATCAACACAACAGATTTGATTCAAATGTACACGAGTGACTGGAAATAAGCTATGAATTTCTGTGATTTTGGTGCAATTTAATTTGGTGGAGTGGAATTCAAGATACATTGTATTTAACGTTACAATTAACTTGTACTGTAGACAGTGTAGTAGATCTACATGGATACAAAAATATAGCCAGTCTAGGCGGCTGTCTGACATTTATTTTACTTTGTTTTGTTTGACAATTTTGGTGTTTTCAAAAGTGTTGGACGTGGTTAGCCAAACACAGAGGAAACTGACATTTCATTACATCAGTGTCAGACGTAACATTAGCTTTACGTAGAATAATGCCAACATCTACAAAGACAACCAAAAGTCTTGTTATGGGTTGGACGACATGGATTGTGTAAATTCTAACATTTATTTTTTGTTTCTAGGTTAATAGACTATATTCTACACTAGCTATGTAATAGACTCTATCCCACGTCAAATGTAGTCAACATGTGGTAGCGTTCGTCATTCAGCACTAGATGGCGCTCTCGCGCATGTACATCGTTTTCTACACACGCAGTATGCTCAATTTCTGAGCCCATTCGCGACGATCGCTAGCTGTACACGGTAGCAGTTATGAGAGGGGTGCATTGATAATCATTCTTTTCAAAAGTAATACGGCCGTACTGCAAACAACATGTTCGAATCACAAACCTAACTACTTTTGCCATCATGTAAATGGGTTTGCGTCTGCTACCTACCGCTAGTAGCCCGAGGAGGACGATCTGTTTGGCAAGCTAAGTCGAAATTTCGCACTTATTTGTCGTGACCTTTGGTGTATTTTGTACTTAATCCACATTGCGCAAAATATGGCAGTATCGAAACTTCACTTTTTTCAAAACTGAAATGTTTTCTAATTTTTTGAAAGGAAAATTTATCGAGCGCATGTTAGCGCATGTGGCATGTGTACACGAAATGGACCTTGCAATGCCTGTTTCAGTGAAATTGGCTGCCCGATCGGAGCCCGTGAAGAGCTTCGCGGTTGCTGCCACGGGAGTCGCTACGGGTGTTGTGTGATTTACGACTGCCCGCACCCGGACGCCGCGCGCTGGCTCAGCTCTCTACTTGCGATGATCGGCGAATCGAAGCCGCTAGGGCCACTAGCGGCCGCTAGGGCGCTCGGTACTACAATGAGAAAATCGTAAAAGCGAAAAGTTATTAAAATGCAAGATTTTTACAAGAAAACGAAAAAATCGGCTGATTTCAACACTTTTCATGTGTAGGGTAACATCCCAAGTACTCGGTCACTTAAGCTTTTTTGCAATATTTTTCAAACTAAAATAATACATACATACATCATATCTACAGCAATGTATGTGAAATATATCAAATTTCTTTAATCTCAACTTTCATTTTGTTACATATCTCACAGAATTGCACAAAATCCCGAAATATTTCACCTTGAAAATTCCCCAGTATACGATCACCGGCACCAGTATTCGGTCACGCGATGTGCGCGTTCAAAGTCAATGCGTGTTCAAAGCAGCTGAAAAATGCGTGCGCGCGCTACCTTGTTGGCGCAAAATTGCATTGGGGACGTTGCGGCGACTGTTGGTGACCGAATACTGGGGCCTTGGCACTTGCATTCAACCCTTGTACATTGGGACACTGTATTGGCACGTATGGAAATTTTGTTTTTCTTCTGCGTTTTTGAGGATACCATTACAGCTGTACACACCAAGCTTGCAATAGGCGGAAAATCCCGCGAGAGAACGGCGTATTTCTTGATTTTCAGCGCTTTTTCGGCGACCCGTACTCTTAAAACTGGGCCTTATCCGCGCGTGCTTTTGGAAAGTAGCGCCGATTCTGCACTTTTGACGGTAAAATTTGGGATTTTGGATGGATTTTTGGAGGGGGCTAAGGGAGTTTCCTGTTGTGAATGAGTGTGCAAGTATGTGAATTACTGTAAAACATGATATATTCGCGGCACGAAATTTTCGCAAATTGGAGCAGACGGCCTTTTTCGCGGCAAGAAATTTTCGCGTATTGCCTCTTGCGTTCAATGCATATAATGTAGATAAGAAATTTCGCGTGCATTTTAATTTTGCAAATCTTGGCGCTCGCGAAATTCGCGAAATTAAAATGCACGCGAACATTTCTCGTTTTACAGTAATGTGATTTGCGTGTGTTGTGACAGTTGAACTCACTGGCTGGTGACTGTAATCTAGTGATAAAGTGACCGAATACTGGGGGCTGACCGAATACTGGTGCCCTTACCCTATATTACGTATCAATCTACGGATAATTGATCTCATTTCATGGCTTGGTGTAGGCCTACATCTGATTTTTATATAAAACGCTACATGTGGCCCGACCAGACACTGCGCAAAGCCCGTCGTTAAACTTGTGTTACGTTACTGTGACAAGCAGTGACAAGGCTGTGTGTTGAATTCTAACATTAGCTAGTCAACATGCAGACATTTTTCTCAAGTGTGCAAAAGCCAAAATGGTAACTTTTAAATTTAACACTGTCGTCTTTAGTAGGGTCTACTCTAGCTAACGTTACATAACAATACACATTGTCATGTCATGGATTGGAAGACATGACCACTGGCACTGCCACTGCTAGAGTATGCCTACTGGCATTGCCATTGCCCAACCAAGATTCCAAATTAACAGATTAACTGACTTCTAAACTGAACTGTGTATTTTCGTCTTCGATACTAACAAGCTGGACTGATGCTGATAATTCCGCGTAATTCCTAAGGTGACATGGACCATCAAACACCTGAAGATAGACTCTGGACCTCTACATAAATCTTACGTGAAATCTTTTAGTTTCAGTGCATTGCGCAGGCAGCAGTGCCAATAATGGTAATGCAATGTCGTCGTGAGCGATAGTCTGCTGCATGTTTTGTTGGGCTCATGAACACGATGAACATGATGAAACTGACTGTTGTTGTCTAAGCCATTGTCCAGAGCAAGAAACAACCTAAAATGACCTCGTACTTACCATAATAACTCCTACCACCTCCCTTAGTTGTGGTTACTTTGAAATCGCCATAACGATTGCCATAATTTGCCATTATGGCGACTTCTTCTCGATCTTAACTCGACAAAAATCAAGACAAGCCGGCGTTAAGCACAACGAAAGGACTTGCTGGTGTTCCGTGTTCCTTTAGCTGTACGCGGTCGCCGCTTATTCGCGCCCAGGGAGTGTAATGCTAGTGTACGTATTTTGTACGTAGTGAAGCAGCCGTGCATGGAGATATATGGATGGGTTCTTGATCCCGTACCAAGCCACTTCGGCCTCAGTTAGTAGGGGGGGGGGGGGGGGGGAGGGGGGGGGGGGGGAATCGACATTCGACCATTGCAACTCAACATTTCGCTTCAACAGAAGTTTGGTGATGCCAGGGATCGAGGTGTCTCATCTACATGGTGGTGCAATTAAAAGGATTGTTCCTTTTTCATTTTTCACAGATTTTAGACGATTTCTTTTATTCATCTCCTTGTATGTGTTTGCGCGTGTTTGTTTGTCATTATTTCTATTTCTCTCTGGAATTCGATGCCGCCGGATGGTCTAAATATTTTCAACCCCTCCATACATCTTGTTTTCTGAATTTCCTATAACTTATTTACTAATGTACATGCATTATCACGCTATACATATTCGCCTATTTAATGGGCATAGGGTTCTGATATATAGTTTGCTGATTTTCACGTTCCGCTTTGGAATAGTAGGAGGAAACAGCCACATTATCTGACTCCAAATTGTGTGTGTGTTTGTTTTTTTTTTTGTTTTTTGTTATTGCTGTTATTTCAATGCAAGTTGAATATTGACGAGATCACTATCTAGATTCGACAAACCCGTACTTCACATACTGTCTGATATCACTCCATTACATTATTTCTGGTAGGCCCTAATTGATTTTACAATCAGAAAATGTAACAAATCCAATACGGCACCCCTATGAATACTGTGAAATGACGTGCACCACTAGACCCAAAAAGGGGAAACCTGCTTGATGGGAAGATGCTAGTACTGAAAATTGCAGTTGCCTAATATCCGTAAACAATATGTTATGTCTCTGGGGCCAAACACTGGTTTATGATTGTCATTCACTTTGAGGCCACTCAGTGAGACCCACAGCATTCAACTCAAGATCATTTAGGCCAATGAGCAAAAACAAAAAACAAAAAAAAAACTAATAAAAATATATATCTATATATCTAGCAGAAAATAAAATGACCGAAAAAAAGAAATGCATTTCTTGTCTGAAATTTTGGCATCATTATGGGTTGGAAAAAAAAATAATGGCGGCCAGGCATATTGTCAGTTTGTCATAACAATGTCGAAATTTTCAAAGCTTTACCCAACGTGTTCAAGATAACCATACCGAAATTACTAAGGTCGACGCTGCCGTAGTATTTGGCCCCATAGTTATAGTGTATCGTTTACGTAATCGGCAAAGTCCAACGACCTTGGAAGATTTCCTCTTCACTGTACTGTCAGTCCAAAGTTATACAGTCATCATTTTAGACCGTTTATCTACGGGTAAAACATCTTTCCTGCAGCTCTGATGTAGCAGAAAAGCAGACCGGTAGCTATTGTTGCATTTCTCTTTTTCCATATAATAACCAAGTATGTTCCTAACACCAGCAGTCCATGAATGTGCATGGGTAACCAAAAAAGCTAAAAAAACAACTAAAAAACATCTAAAGTGGTTATTCGCATTTCGTCATTTTCATGTTTCGTATGCTTTGAATTTCACCATCACTTTTCTGCCTTCGCTTTGGTTTTCGTTTCGTTATAAGAGTTTTTCACGAGTTTTATATTGATCAGACAAAACACAAGATCATATTTCTTTACTGTTTTTTTTTTTTTAAGACTTCGTGTCTGCTTAAGGGGTGTCGTTTGGTATCCTCCTACCTATAGTGGCGGATCCAGGGGGAGGGGAGCACCGGGCGCGAGCCCCCTCTTTATTTTTTGGTAAATAATAATAAGGTCTTATTTACCCAGGGTAGCCTCTTCAGTGTTGCCACTGCTCTACCAGAGGGCCCTGCTATTATTATTACCCTAGCGTTGCCAGGTACCCATTTATACACCTGGGTCGAGAGGGACACAATGGGTAAAAACATCTGGTCCAAGGACGTAAGCACTGGGCGGGATTCGAACTCGGGTCCTCCGATCGGTAGTCGGGAGTCTTATCCACTATGCCACAGCACCCCCATAAAACAAAACAAAAGAAATAAAACGAAAAAACGGGGGCACGCCCCCTTTAATTTTGTAAAGGCGCATCCTCTTTACGGAATACCTGGCTCCCCCCCCCCCCCGGGTCCTATCATACATTGTCGTGTGGTGTTTTTTTTTTTTTCTTTTAGAAATGCATAAAGACAACAAAGTCACCGTAACAGTGACCATCACTGCAAAACGTTCGGTGTCAATATGAAACACTGAGCTGGTGTTAAATTTCCGATGCTCATTCATAGTGTTAGATAAATACCTCCGAGTGTCATTTAAAGATATAGAATTTGTGTGTTTGTTTGTTTGTTTGTTTTTTGAATAGTTGCTATAGTTACTATTCTTCTTGTTGATTTTGAACTATTTTGGCTATCTTCATCATGATGCTTAATCATGATTTTTATCATTGTGATGAAACTTTTCTCTCACCCGTTTGATCATCATAAAAGTTAAAGTGTTCTTTCCGAATTTTGTCCTACTCGTAGTTAATTCTCATTCTTGAGACAATGGCCATGACGCATGCTATGTACGCTGCACTAAGGTTATGCACTCTCTGTCAAAATAAGCTGTCAATATTAATTAGTATTCTGGCTGATTATTATACGATAATCTTATTATAAGCAGACGTGACATCCCGGATCACCCCGGACCACGCCGGATCTGATCCGGGGAGAGATCCGTGTTGACGCCGGGAGGCCAACACGGCAACTTTTGGAGGTCAAAAACATCTGGCGTCATCCGGGGATTGCCGTGTTGGCAGAGCAATCCGGGGTGGTCCGTGTGGCTGCCGTGTAGCTGCCGTGTTGATCCGCGTAGATGCCGTGCTTGTCCGGGTAGACGCCTCGCTCTTCCAGCCTTATCCGTGTAGATGCCGTGTTGATACCGTGTGTACAGTCATACCAAAATCTCGGATCTCCCCGGATATCCCCGGACGTCCCCGGATCACCGTGTAGATCCTTGAGCATCCGTGTTTATAGGGTGACTGGGGCAATACGAAAATCCCGGATCTCCCCGGACGTCCCCGGATCTCCCCGGATCACCGTGTAGATCCTTGAGCATCCGTGTTTATATGTGACTGGGGCATAAGAATCAAGTATATCATAAGTGGTTATTCTATACATCACCACACAGTCGTCCCATCGCTCAGAACTGGACCCAGGACACAATAATTGGAAGAGAATAAATAATTTGAGTCGGCGACAGAGGAAAATGCAACTACAGGCAGGACTTGCTGTTTTATTTGCAGCAAATGTATTTTCGAGATGGACACATTTAATAGGCCTATACTCACAGTTAGTAATTGGAATAGCGCGCACAGGCGTGAAAATTACCATCTTTTCGTCATCAATCTTCTTAACTATACTTGGAAGCGTAGGTTATTTTATAAAAGCCGCAACCACGAAATACATTATCATTTTTACACTCCTGCATGTATAGCTTCGCTGCAGATATTTAACAACGCAATCAAGTTATTTGACAAAAATCAGATAAACTGAAGCTCTTATAGAATAAATACAGTATTTTTTTCGTAGCTGAACGAGGATTGTTTAATATTCATCCTCCTACGGCAGACATTTTCTGGTCATTTTCCCCTATAGCACTCAAAGACATTTCTTGTGATAATACATGTATTGTGAGTTTATTAATCAATTTCCCTAACATTCAACATCCGGTCAAAATGAGTGACAAAGATACTATAAAGTTAAAAAAAAATAGTAATGATAAAAAAAAGCACATTAAAAAAAAACAAAAAACATGTAGCATATTGTATCTAATACGTTTATTCCGGATCACCTTCGCCTCCAATGAAGGTTGACACGAACTTGCTTGCTTTAAACTGCACAACCCATCTCACTCAAACTAATTATTCTATAATTATCCGGTGGGGAACTTCGTCACCATCATTCCAAAGAATCGTACATGTACATTGTAAATGTACACATGCATCTATCTTGCTACCTTCACTCACAATGTTACGGTATTTCCTTTCCTTTTGGTATATTACATATCTTGGGCCACTCTCGAATGGACAGGAATACCCGTACATTTTTTATCATCATCATCACCATCAATTCAATTCAAGTCATCATCATTATCTTTGTCATTATCAGAGAATGAAGAATATTTCTCTTCTCGTCTTTTCACCTTAAAGGCATAATTTACCATTTGCATGCAGATGAAATAAAATCCCAGCATTAGTGCTTTATAATAGTTCTAAAATGTGAGTTAGGGATAGAAACAACCACTGTAAAAATTTGAAGCCGTGTTATCGATGTTAAGTATTGTTAAATACGCAAAATGTGAACAATAGTTATAATGAAAATGTTTCCAGTCTAAACCGTCTACAGTTATGGTTTATTAAGAAAAATCATACTATAATTCGAGCAACGTTTGTCTGTCTGTCTGTTTGTTCCTCTACTCATCCCAGGTCCTTGGTCCGATCTCCATCAAACTTAGTGGGTGGATGCAGGTTGACCACGAAATTGCCCTTTAGGGGTTCATTTTTGGAAAGGTCAAGGTCACTGGGGTCAAAGGTCAAATAACTGTTTTTCGCTACTCCTTCAATGGGATCTCCCAGGTGTAGGCCTACTAATATGGGGATCCCCCCAGAAATATCCTCAATGGGGATTTCCCAGGTGTAGGCCTACTTATGCTTCCAGCAAGTTTGACCAAGATCGGACCAAGGAGTAGCGCAAAACAGTTATTTGACCCCCATTGACCCAGTGACCTTGACCATTTCTGGGCACTGGCTGAAGCCAAACAAGCATGATATATGTACTCTCTGATAGTAGACAATGTTGTATACAGAGAAGTTCTCAGTACATACCAAACTACTGCGATAACTTCATCATAGCCCCCCCCCCCCCACCCCCCCCCCCCCCATGCCCCACTTCGGCTGATTCAGCACTCCACGGGTACATTGACTAGTATTGATAAGGTAAATTATCTCCTTATATTTTAGGCTTAATTACGAAAATTTTAAATGGTAGGATGTTTTGTGATACAACAGACCTACACATATGCATCAAATGTGATATCTTGAGAAAAAATATTAGATCACTGCTCCCGAAGGTAAACTGGACCTTTAACCCTCTCATAGCCAAGATGCTAACATGATCATAAAATATACAATATACACTAACGTTCGGGAGCCAAAATTTTGTAATACGTGTCAGAAATATATATACAATGTATTATATATATATATATATATATATATATATATATATATATATATATATATATGGGTAAATGCCTGTATCTTTCTTAGTTCATTTCTAGAGCATTTAATTTGTACATCTTAACACTCTAAACTGACCAAGCAAACGATATCACTATTATACGCTTTTTTGTTACGTATTAATCCCTAAAATACAATGTATAACCTTTCTTGGTTCCTCAAAGACCCGAAAGCACGACTCATCATCTTTGTATTTGTCTGAGAATCAGATAAAACCACAGTCGCTTTTTACTACGTCATCTCGAAATGATAATATTGGCTCATTGACTCTGTATAGGAATGCAGAAAAACTGTGATATTACACCAGACATGTGCACCATATTATTGCTTGCAACAACTCCACATGTAATGAAATGTCAACAAATATACATTCAGATTCTTTTTTTTTAAAGATTTATCAACCATAATTGGTTAACCACAAACAAACAAACAAACAAACAAACGAACGAACGAACAGAAGGGTTGGTAGCAAAACGGTGAATAAAAAGTTGACACAATTATTGCTTACACCAAAGCTGCGTATAACAGCAACAACAAAAAAAAATAGAAAAGTTTACAAACATATTCATATTTTACGCATACATTTATATACATTGTGCATATAATAAACAACTTTCCAGACATACAGAAAGCGTCCATGAGACTTGCTCGATATAGTAATAACTGATCCTAACCCTAGCGTGCAAAGTGCATTCCAGGTATTAAAATGCATTATGTTCACATCTCATAACCGGTGGAAAGAACAGCATGTTACAGGATTCTACGTTCGTAAATTTCGATACGCTCGGTTATAGTAAAATTGCTTTTTTTTTTTTTTACGTGATCTTAACAACACTATTTCTAGCAACCTGTTCATGCAGAGGTTCTGGTAATGTCATCACTATCCGCCTGTTCATGTATAGGTTCTAGTATAATGTCATCACTATCCGCCTGTTCATGTATAGGTTCTAGTAAAATCATCACTATCCCCCTGCTCATTTAGAGGTTCTAGTAATGTCATCACTATCCGCCTGTTCATGTAGACGTTCTAGTAATATCATCACTATCCCCCTGTTCATGTAGAGGTTCTATAGTGTCATCACTATCCGCCTGTTCATGTATAGGTTCTATAGTAATACACTATCCACCTATTCATTTAGAGGTTCTAGTAATGTCATCACTCTCCGCCTGTTCATGTATATAGAGGTTCTAGTAATGTCATCACTATCCGGGTGTTCATGTAGAGGTTCTAGTGATGTCATCACTATCCGACTGTTCTTCGCTTTACATACATCGACCAGTTAAGAAAGGGTGGAAAACACAAAAACTGGAAGCAAGTCTAAAACCCTCTTAGAGCCCGAGTGACCGACACACCGAACCGGTAAAAGAAAGTTCGCATATCAAATACTTATAGTATTCGAGGACTATGCATTTGAAACAAAAAATAAGTAACCAAACAACAAACAAACAAAAGATGAGAAACGAAGACATAAGCAAAAGAGGTCAAGAGTTCAGTGACAATATTGGGTATTAACTCGGACTTCCAATTTAAATGTTAACTCAGGTCTCTTAATGTGAGTCGTTAGGTCCTGAGAGTGACGAAATTCTTGCACCCATCCTTTGGCTTGGCGGTGATTTCGTCCAGGATAGCAGTCCGCTGTGACTGATCGAGGCGGAATTGGAACTTCTGAAGGAGTCTACCGAGAAGAACCCGAGCCTCGATCTGCAAGTACATAATTATGATAATATATATCAAAATATGAAGTATATACACTATTCATAAAGCCATGACTCATCTCACAGCTCAACCTAGCCGACGGGTGGTATCAAGGCTGCTTTGAAGGAAGTTACAAAATTGCTAACATCTTCACTGATCTTTGTGAAACTGGTATCTGACATCTCAAAGATAAAGGTTTTTTTTTAAAGAATTCTAAAGAATTTGTGATAAATTCGTGATTCTGATCTGTTTATATAAACAGTATACACCATCGTTAGCTGGGGAGATGTACATGGGCGGTAATAATAATAATAATAAAAAAAACAGCAATAATCACGATATAGGTTTCGCTATGGCAGGACAATCTTCTCATTCAAAACTTTCCCATATCCACCCATGACGGGAATAACGTCAAAAATATGAAATAATATGTATACTAAATCAATGAAGAACACTCACTAGAGCGAACTGTTGACCGATGCAAGACCGCTGACCCAACGAAAATGGGAAATAGGCGTAGAAATGTCGCTTCCTGGATTGGAACAATAAATGATGCTTTATTATTTTTTAATCGCAAACTATAATGCATTTTGTGTTCTTTACTCAGCACAGTTAATATACGGCTCTAAGTACAGGCAAGTCGCCTTGACGTCCACAGAATGATAAAAAACAGACAAACATGATTTTGTGCCATGTTACAACAAACGCTCGAAACAATATTGAGATCATGCATAAGTTTGATAAAAAAAGTAATCAAAATAATGTTAGAGATAAATTAGAGGTGAAGAAATTACCTTTGATTTAAGAAAAGAAATGTCAAGGTATTCAAAGTCAAGGGACTTGTATAATTACGACATCATGTTAATTTTATAATAAAAATTCGTCCAAAAGATTAAACTAATTTTACAGTAGTATGTACTACACACGAAAGTTATATAGCAATATACGTATGTACTTGAACTCGCACGATTTGTAAGTTAAGAATCACCCGATCAAAAAGAACATGACGTGATCGTATCCATGGAAACACAAAATGAAGAGTAGAGAAGGGCAACTTACTATGTAGAGAAGGGTAACTTACATGTGTTCCTCGTCGGTCGTCTTGAAGCGATCTGGATTGAAGAGCAATGGGTCTTCGAAGTATTCCTCCATTCGAGCCATGGCTCCTGTCATGAGCTGTTATAAATAAGAGTAAAAAAAGAAGTTATCTCTTCTAATAAATTCTGACGTTAACCTTCAAGCAACATTGTATTGTATTCACCTTCATATCAACCGCATTTTCGCACAAAATTTACGGATGTTGTGTTTACAACGTTTTAAATTCATGTGTACACACATGAATTTTGGATAGGTCTGAAAATAATGAAAAATTTGTATCCAATATTCAATGGAATTGTATTCATATTATTTAGACTGTTTGTAGCCGCCTGTCAAACCCTATTATCTGTTTTATGTATACATGTAATATGATGTGACATTTATTTGTACCTGAATGTTAATAAGTGAATACAATCTCTTTGAGAAAAAAAAAAAAAAACATCATGTGTACACACATACACAAAGTTGAAGTTCTCATACCCTGACACTTTATTACCACTATGATGTAGACATGTAATAACAAATGGTGTCCAATACGTGGCAAAGCTAGTATCTATGCCCAAAGACATTTCAATTTCTCGCTCGTTGCTGAATTTTGGATCCTCATGGGTCAAATGGATTGTCAAATTGTCATGGATTGTCAAATTTTCAGTATCAAATGGAAAATGCTCGTGGATGGTTCGTCTGCCTGGAGACAAGACGAGAAGACACTCAATAAAGCGAGAGTACGGTCTCACCGAAACGGAAGTACCGGCAGGGATGGTGATTCCATTGCATTTAATAGGGTGTGCCACCTTTCGCGTGCTGCCAGGGGCCGGTGGGTACAGGCGAAGTGTTTCTTTGAAGACCTATAGACAATTGGAATTAAAACTGTGTTTTTATTTTACTTTTGTTGACATTTTGTTATGGGTGCGTGTTGTGCGTGTATGTGTGTGTGTGTGTGTGTGTGTGTGTGTGTGTATGTGTGTGTGTGTTGGGGGTGGAGTAAGGGGTTATTCTCAAATGAACCAGGATGGTCTGAAAAGCTGACAGCAAACATCATCTGTAACAAACACGAAGTATACGTATGTATAACATCAGCCCTATTTCATAAAAGAATAGCAACTCTTACTAGAATAGCAGCTTCCACTATAGCAACAGCCAATTAGAAAGCTGGAATCTTGTTGTTACCATGACAACTGCCATTCCAGCGAGAGTTGCCATCATAGCAACTTTTTACGAAATTGAGTTGCACAGACATTCATGTCAAATGAGAGTAGTCTTCCAAAAGTTTCATCGATAAGGCACTATTAGATATTTGAACATTATGGACAGTGCACTCTTACTCTCATCATGTACTCCAACTTGGCCAAATCCTCATACTCGATGAAAGGTTTGTCACCCAGAACTTCGTCAACTTCAGCTTGCAACCTGTTCAAAGATTCGACGGACAAACGCGTCATGATGACAAATGAAAGCATGGATTGAAAATATTTTTGATCGCTCAGTATATTTTCCGTCTGCCACGAGGTTACGTATAAAATGAATTGAGATCCATTTTGTGGTGGGTTTTTTTTTGTCAGTGCTTGTCTTTGTCTTTGATACACTGATGTATATGCGATTAATAAGATTAATAATTCAAATGATTATTGTATGGCAATGAGATTAAAATCTCCGAGATAATTAGACAAAGACATTGCTGTCTATATCAGGCATTAGAGGTATTTATACCCATGCACGAATTACATACGTGCATCACCTGTCGCCAATGCATTTGCAAACCAGACTCACTTTTGTTAAAGAGAAACTACCACAATGTTATGTTGATTCAGTGCATTTAGAATAGCAATATTAGTAGAACACAACAATGAAACTTGAGAAAAAAATGGGACAATCACAAATTATGATTTTCCTTTATGTTTTTCGCTGGATAAGACTACGACAATTCATTACGTTACAGCAGTGGCACAGTGTACCGCAACTATAAGAGTTTCAAATATTTTCATTTTTCTATAGCCTAAACGCACTTCGCTTATATACCTCCTTCAGAACGTAGAGGAAATAATATTACCAACATGAAGTGGAAGTATATGTAAATATTGTAAGGATCCTAATCAATTGGTTAAGAGCTGTCAAGTAACCAGTGTTTTATTCTGACCAAAACTTACTTTTCACGGGCGTTATTACAACAGTGACAGGTACTATTTTGTTACTACTGTTTGTGTGTACTGTTCAGTTAGTTTGGAGCCGTGGTGATCGCCCGCAAGAATGGGTGATTATGACACCGTTTTATAAAATGAATAACCCATATAATACTTGGCTGGACGTAAGTGAAATTATCCTCCCTGGCTCCGTAACTTTAAAACAGTCCCAAGTTACTATCGGGTAGATAATTTTTACTAACGCCCTGTGTGATGTACTTTACTACTAACATACAATATAACAGTAAAAAGTAAAAAAAAAAAAAAAAAAAAAAAAAAAAGGATCATGAGCATGTACCTCTTGGCAACGTCGGGATGCCTTCCTAGCTGCTGTATGGTGAAGGCTAGAAGGTTGCTGGTTGTCTCTTGACCTTGGGGTAAAAGACAAAGCAAATAATATCCATGATCCCGTCGATAAGCTGCATTCTCTGTTATTCTGAATAATGTTTGATAATCTTACGCCTTTGATGAGTAGATATCGGTCATGCAAAAGTGTAAAGATAAGAAAATGACAATGCACACAATATCGAAGCAAACTTACAAAACATGTCGTACTAAAATCCAATGATAGAGGCGTGTATAACGTAACAAATTATACAATATCACTACTCAATACTATTCATCAGAGTAGAATATTTCTAGTGAATGTTATGTAATGAGACTGATTTGCCAATTTGGAATATTGAATGATCGGTGTTGATGGCAACCCAGTGAAAATACTGAGTAATTATGATTCAATGTCGTGGGCACTAGGTTCGAATTACCGGCTACTTGCACATGGGCTCGTCTGTCGTTTATACCTGCAATGAAAAGCGTAGCAAACTCGTCGATCATATTTTCCATCTGGAAATCAGAACTCCCCTTCAGGTCGTTGGAACATTCCAGAATCATATTCAAGATGTCGTGCGGTACGTGATCTCCGCGTTGACGCGCACTGATCCGCTCCTCCACGCACTTCCGACCTGTTGTGCGCACCAGGTTGATGGCCTCTCTCACATCTTGGCGAAACTTTCGGGACTTGCTTGAAAAGTCCCACTTCAAACAGAACAGAAAAGAGGGCAAGTGAGTTTGGTAAGGAATGAGGGGGGGGGGGGGAGTAATTGATTTCTTTTTATCAATATTTTATTTCTCAATTCTCAGAATGAAAATATGTGTGAAATACATTATACAAAATATAACACATAGTTCTGATGAAACAGCTTGGACAGCTTGCACATAAAATGACATGTACATAATGATATTGTAAAAGTGTACTCAGGTTCCGGATCAATCTGAGATTTGGGGGGAAAGAAAGTGTTCTTCCCTCCCTCTTCCCTCCTTCAAAATAGGAAAAAATATTATTTTACATAATAATGATATAATAACAACACAATAACAATGATAATAATACGAGGCAGGTGAACGGGTGGATCTATGATTCGTTTTATTTTTCTTTTCTGCACACACAGTCAACATCGTATCAAAATGTCAAATTTCCCTATTTCTTCAAATTAATACTGAGTAACCATGGAATTCCTTATCAAGGTTAACTTCAGAGGTTCAAGGGTTCAGGGTTTAAGGCTTTCTTTGTCAAATCTATCGTGTGCAATAATTATTCCACTTACTTTCTTATTCATTCATGCCAACCAATAACCTTTGTCGAACAATGTCATCGAAATCATCGGGGTCTTTTAATGTAGGCTATCAGATTGGTATATACGAATCCACACAGTTTTGGAGAAAACATGGATGCTTTACTCTCTGTGGCTGCTTCAAAACTCATCAATAAAAAAGTCATAGTTTTCAAATGATTAAGATTTATATGCATTATCTACGATTTACTCTCAATAATCATATAACATACGAAACTAATGATGACGTCATTCCTTACCATTATCAATGGATTTCGTAAGTTTTCTTGGAGCCCTCTGAGAGCGGTGGAGATGGCTGCAGGGAACGGACAGGTCGGGTTGCCAACGGCATCGGTGTTCATGCCAAATGCAACCTATGTATACGGCGACACATTCAACGGAATAATTACGGCAATGATGATGGTAAATATAACAATGACAACGTCAACATTGACAAATGATAACGGCAATAATATTAACAATTGTAAAAACAACAGTCCAACAACAACAACAACAAAATGTAACAGTGCACGCAAAGTCCTACATTGTATCAAAGAACACTGCCAGAAACTGTGATTTTCGAAATTATAAAAAAACGACAAATTGGCAAATCTGCGATGACACGTCTTCCATGACGACAGCGGCCGCGAAAACGGGGGAAGGTCATACTATTGACCTTTATCAGTGAATCTGAGGATGTTGTTGTCGTCATACCTTTGCGATGACGTCGAGGGTTGCGTTGTTTAATTCGTCCAGCATGGCGATCGGGGTCTTACCGTCCGCTCTCCCGACAATACTTTCACACAACGCCTCGGCGCCCTCATTAAATTGCTCCATCATGCCGATCAGATATCTGAGTGACGTGAAAAGAGAAAAGCAAGGATGAAGACGAAGATGATGATGGTAATGATGGCAATGTCATGCAGAAATCTTTTACTGGGGAGCTGGAGAGCACAGGAAGAAAGGAAAGTGATCTCCAAGCTGAAAAAAGAGCCCGCACAGAAGTATAACTTTCCAGCCACAAACAGAGTCTAATTGCACAGTAAAAACGATTGCTGCGCCTGTTTAGTTGGGCGTGGGCTTCTTCCGTACTTTTTATGGTTGGCTGGGCCTAACTAAGATGATCCTTGATGTATCCTATTATGTGATTTCTGGATATGCCCATAGCTACAAGCTTCCCGTGAAGAGATAAAGTTATTCTGTGTTTTACTATTGTCCACAAGGATCATGCCCCATTGGGGGGGGGGGGGGGGGGGGTCTACTGGTGGAAATGTTGCTCATTTGAACAAGTAAATATTCTATCACCCGCCAAGTTTGGTGAAAATTTAACCATGCATAAAAGAAGGTGAAAGTGTAAAATTGGTCCCTGATTTTCTAGGGGGGGGGGGACGGGGTACCCCTGGATCCGTCATTAAAGAATAAAACAAATAACTTGACAATATGCTCTCGAAAGCATTTTCTTAAAGCATTGTTTATTTTTCTATGATCTATATTTTGGGGCACTGGATCCCCTAAAAGACTCCCAGGGGGACATAGTGGCCATTTTAACACCCTAGCAATAATACTTACCACATTCGATGGCTCTGAAAATTTGACCATACTTTTTGAAGACAAAGATGACAATGTAATAACTGGGGTCCAGTTTGAACCCCTCCCCCCCCCCCCCCCCGGCCCCGTCGCTGGATCCGGTATGAACATATACTTGAAACCAAAATCACCATAACTCAGCTCTATCACTTCTCCCCCCCCCCCCCCCATGGGGTGGTGTTTTGTGCCCATTTGATAACTGCCGATTTTACTCTACATGGATGCTACCTGCTAAGTTTGGTTAGAATCCGTCTCGTGGGATTTTTAAGAAGAAGCTGATAGAACATGCAGTGGAAACTACGCACGACGGACCCCAGACAATGAATAAGCGCATGGATAGCTCACCATAGCCTTTGGTTCAGGTGAGCTAAAAATCTTGGCTTTACTAATTGATACTCACTTGCGTTTGAATGCCGGGTTGATGATGGCTCGTCTGCTGTGCCACTTCTCGTGGTCCACCACCGATACGAGGCCATGCCCCAGGAAACGCGCGCCAAACACTCCCTGGAAAACCTTGTAGAACTCGTCCGATTTAGGATGGCGGCTGTTGAGGAGCAATTCCTGGTAGGAATCGTCACAAATAATGATGATAATAATGAGAATGATGATGAAGATGAAAATGATGATGATGATGATGATGATAATAATAATAATAATAATAATAATCCCTTTTAACTGTTGATTATAAAATTTTAGCTAAAACTATTGCAAATCGTTTGAAAAAATGCTTAGACACTCTTATTCATTCCGATCAGTCTGGCTTTTTAAAGGGAAGAAATATAGGAAATAATGTTCGTTTAATTACAGACATAATTGAATATGCTAAACTAAATAATATTCCAGGTGCCATTCTCCTCCTTGATATTCAAAAAGCTTTTGATAGTGTCTCTCACAACTTTCTTTTCCGAGTTCTAACTAAATTCAATTTTGGTGATCAGTTTGTTAGTTGGATTAAGGTATACGATTGTATGCAAAAAGGAAAAGTTATGTAATTAATTATGGAAACTTAACTGAGTGTATTAATATGCAAAGAGGTATTTTCCAAGGATGCCCAATATCCCCTTATTTATTTTTGTTAGTAATTGAATGTATGGCACATGCCATTAGACAAAACCCTAACATTAAAGGAATCCCTGTCGAAAATGTTGACTTAAAATTTTCCCTTTTGGCTGATGACTCCACTTGTTTTATTGATGGCTCGAAAACTTCATTCCAATCCTTATTTGATACTATTGAATTTTTTTCTGAGAGTTCCGGTTGCAAGTTGAATATTGGTAAATCAGAAGCTATATGGATTGGATCAAAAGTGGGCTCGTCTTCTCACCCGTTTATCGAATATGGACTGAAATGGAATAAACATACTTTTAAAACACTAGGTATTCACTTTTCATTAAATATAAGTCATTTGTATAATCTCAATTATAAAGTAAAGCTTAAATCAATTGAAACTATACTAAACTGTTGGCGAGTTAGAAATTTATCACTTGTGGGGAAGATCTGTGTGATAAAGACCCTATTGCTACCACAATTCCTTTATTTGTTCTCAGTGTTGTGTATTAAAATTCCTAAAAGTTTTTTTAAGCAATTGAATTCACTGTTGTTTAAATTTATTTGGAACAATGGTAGTGATAGGGTCAAAAGACAACTTATGTGTAATGATTTCTCTGATGGTGGTTTACGCATGATTGATCCCTATATTTTTTCTATCGCACAAAAGATGTTATAGGTGAAATTGTTATTGGACGATAATTATCAGAGTTTATGGAAGGTTATAGAAATCTCTCTCTTGAATAAGTTTTGTCCTAAGAAAAATATATTATGGCATGCTCATGCTCCTCAATGTGTTCTTGACAGATTATCTTCATCACAATTAGCTGAATCGCTTCAAACGTGGTATATATTTAGAGAAAATGTTGTTAAATCAGAATGGAATGTCCCCTTTACATCAATTGGTGATTGCCAGACTATCTGGTATAACAAGAATATTAGCTCTAAATCTAAGAAATATTATTTTTATCAGGACTGGCTAGATAAGGGAATAGTATTTATTTCTGATTTATTGAATCCTCCTCTTCCTGGTAATAAGTTGTTTGAAGAATTGATAATAGAATTTGAAATTAGCCCTCGAGATAGGAGGAAATATAATTTTTTGATGAAGAATATCCCAGAAAGTTGGTTAGTTTTACCTGTACAAATATCAGGATTAACTTCTGATATGATATTTGATAAAATTAAAACAAAACTTCTTTCTACAAAAAAAATTCCAAAATATGCTTATGAAGTAATTCGAGAAATTCATGTCCCAGAAAAACAAATTAAATATTGGGGGAACTTCAGTGATTTGGATAGAAATAATTGGGAGAAAATCCATGTTAATAATTTTAAATCTACTGTAATTACACGTGTACGCTCATTTTATTTTAAACTATTTCATAGAGCTATAGCTTTGAACGATTTTTTGTATAAAATAAAGAGGAAGGACTCTCCAGATTGTGTTTTTTGTAGCTCTGTCCCAGAAACTTATATTCATTTGTTTGTGGAATGCCCTGTGGTTAAACCTATATGGGATCGGACTATAAATTTTATTAGTAAGAAGACAAATCAAGTTATGAACCCAACAGTTTTTGAAAAAATGTTTGGTTATGAAAATGATAAATTTGTCACATTTCTGTTTCTTTTACTTAAATATTATATCTATGTTTGTAAATTTCAAAGTAAAAATCCATCTTTTGAAGGATACAAAACATATGTCGTTAGTATTAAAAATGTAGAATATGCTATTGCAAAAAAGAATAACAAATTACCTTTTCATTTTAAGAAATGGAGGTTTAAATTATAAATATTTCACTATGTAATATACATGTAGTTATTGTTTAATTTATGACTGAATTCAAAATGACTGCCAACAAGTAGCTTAAGTGGATATATTTTGTATTGCTGCTTAAAAATGTTAAAACAGTGTTTTTCTGGGGTGAGGGTGGGAGCTATGTTTTTTTTTTTTTTTTTTCGTTGTTGTTGTTTTTTCTTGTTTGTTGTTATGTTTTGTTTGTTCAATCATTCCGAATTGTTTGTGAATGCTGTAATTCACTTAATTCAATAAAACACACACAAAAAATAATAATAATAATAATGATAATAATAATAATAATGGAAGAAAGTAAAGAAAGTAGATGAATATATGTCTGACAAAAGGTTTTGTATCCAGTATTAACTGGAATCGTACTTATAGTATTTAGACAGTTTGAAGCTGCCTGTCAGTAAATTGTATTCGTTGTCTATATGTATCATGATTATGATGTAACATTTATGTGAATGTATAAGTGAATAAAATTTCTTTGTGAAAAAAATTAACACGAATGAATAATCAACAGATATGAAAATGAATGAGAGCGAAACATTTGTTTTCTCTGCCTCGTCATCCCCTCAGATAGAATGTTATGTGCTTATCCTTGTCCTGATGGCTACAGGCTACATGCTAGAAACTTCATCTTTCTTTAGCTTTAACAATCGTTTACAACTTTTCCGGCGACAAGAACCAACATTCTCCCTCCTTTTTTTTTTTCTTTTCTGCTTCTTCTTCTTCCTCTTATTACTATTATCATTATCATTATTATCATTATCATTATTATTATTATTATTATTATTATTATTATTATTATTATTGTCATCATCATCATCATTATTAACAGGATTACATGGATAACTGTCACTTTAGGATATACCTTCACGAGCTCCGGACTGGTAGCAAAGACTATCGGCCTCCACAAGACTCGAAGCCCCACGACGGGCCCATACTCTCTGGATCTGTGATCACAAAGATTGAGTCCACAAAGATTATGAGTGACATAATATCAGTGAGTTTTTACAAAAATATTGGAGAGATTTGCGGTAGCTTATGATTGAGGGAACAATGCAAAATATATATACGTATGTATAGGCCTAGATATGTATATATATTAATGTGTAATTGGCAGCAAAACTTGCACATATAGACGTGGCTGATGTCGGGTTGCACCCCTTCATTCAAGCTTTGGGCGAAAAAGGGCGAAGGCGAAGGGCGAAATGCCCTTCTTCAGGATTGTATTGGTGCTGAGTGCGGTCTTGTGATGTTGTCTATGTAAAAGTTACAGTCGGAATATACATTATATATATATATATATATATATTATATATATATATAATATATATATATATATATATATATATATATAATATATATATATATATATATGTATTACTGGATACTCATACACGTAAAAGATCCCGCTTCATTCATTCATTCATTCATCGCAAAGAGCAGGGTGTTTCCCGGTGAAGTGGTCCCACCTCACATCCAACTGGACCCCATGGAAGACCAGCTTAGCATAGCTGAATATGGGCTATATAGACACCTTCTCAGATGGAAATGAACAAACAAACAAACAAACAAATATGTATGTATGTATGTATGTATATGTGTATGTATATGTACTTGTATATATACATCAGCCACGACTGTTTATCTCTTAGAACTCACATCTTATAGCAGATCTGCGCTGAAGACGCCTCTGGCTTATCTCTAAGCCCTTTGAGTTCTTTCATATTTCCCCAGAAGAAGCTGTGGAAAAAAAAAAGTGTGACTTTTTGTTAGGATACAGAAAAAGATCTATATATAGGAACCGTTAGTGCAATATTTTGTGAAGTAATGTATAGCTATAACACGTCGATTGTTCAAAGTTCCTGGTACAAAACAGGTTAAAGAGCTACCTTGCTCGTATGTTACGCTTGTGATGTCGCATGTGAACAAGACTTTCTTCTATTTTTTTTTTTTTTTTACATAAATTATTGCGTCCCTGTGATTCATTATGTCATATGCTGGTATTCTTTTTTCTCTTTGATTCAGTTTTATTTTCCAAATCATTATTAGAAATCACATGCAAGTCATATTAGAATAAACAAACATTATTTGGTGCAATCAAGGTAGTTGACTTTCTCTGCTTCTTATATTATGTCGCATGCATATCTGGAAAAAACCTCTCCATTCTCCACATCATAGTATTCAACATAAAAAGAATTCAATTTCTATAATCATCTCCTATTCTACCGGCTGTATATCGCCAGTTCGTAATTAACTCATGTACATTCTCACTAATCATCCATCCAAGTTGTAGCAAGCTATTAAGTTCAAGAAAATGTTCAGGACTATACTTTGCCTTCACGATACAGCATAAATGAGTTCTGCGTAATATAAGTTATGGTCACGTTATAGACATGAGGGAATAAAATCCGAGATGCTCAAAAATCCACGATTCACTATACGACCTGATATCCTAATTCATAGTTTACCTCGATCTTTTTGGTCCTGGTATGTCCTTGAAACGGTATTCGATGCGGAGAATGACTACCGACAGATATAGCAGAGCCAGCGCCAGCAAGACGACCAGACCGAGGATCGAAGAGACGATCACGGAGAGAAAAGGGCTGCTGGGCAACATGGCTGACAGGGAAACGGCCATTGCTATACGAAGAATCAGTACCCCTAATATACAAAACTCTTGTAAGCTGGAGTTATGGAGAAGTTATTTCGAGATCCTTTCACGTACAAAGCCAGGCGCTACTCTGTGGGATGAACAGGCCTTAGAATGGAGCTATATTGAGGTGCCGCAATGACGTTCATTCACCGTGGGCTCGTACTTAGACCGAGTCTTAACTTCAAGTTCGTAATGAGCAGTGTGTTGTTTATGCCCTTGCTGATGTCACTGATGCCTGAAGCTATTGTAAATGGACGCCTTGTTCACTAAATACGCTGCGAATTCCGTGGCACCTTGGATAAAATAGGCATTCAGCATACAATTGGCAATGAATGTGTGAAAGTCACCAATGGATATGTCTCATATTTGTTTGGGTACAAAGTCCGCGCTCTCAAGGATAAGGCAAAAAACAAATGAGACCTATACGTTGAGTGGGAAATCTCGATCTTGAACGGGAAACGAGCGCTTTTGATGGCTTCTGTATAATTGAGTATGTTTACCCAATATAATATAGGTTTTCCCATTCATTTTCAAACTTTTTTCATTCAATTTCACAAATTTTTACTTCAATTTCGTCGCGGAATGTCGGGAGTAGGCCAGTCTTACTTTCAAATTCGTCTTTCGTCGTTCATTCTCAAATAAAGTCCATTCAATTTAGTCATTTGGCATACATTTTCGTCGTTTACAGTTCAAATTCGTCAGTCTCACTCGCAGCACTCAAAACAGCAGGATCCGGATTTCGTCTTTTGTCAATCATTTTCGTTAAATTTTCATTCATATTCGTCTCATATCTCTACCCGGTGTGATTTTCCAGCCATTAATGTATTGGGTTTTTTTTTCTGTAACCGTTCACATTTTACATTCAGGAGTTAACATACACACAAGTGCCCCCCCCCCACACACACACACACACACGCACAGAACCACAGATACAGACACACACACAGGCAATCCGAGTACAGACTGATACAAACAGACGTATACCGTCTCGCAAACGAAAACACTGACAAACGATTTCTAGGCAAACATGATTAAAGACAAAATTTAAGTGTAGAATTGTCGCCTGTTTAATGTCAAAGAATGGATAACATAATTATGTTTGATGCTTTCCAGGGTACAAAATTTAAACTTTGCTTCATGCATTATGATGCGAAAACCTGAACATTACGAGTTAAAGTTCAAAATGTGACACTGACATACTGTACGTCCTGGGTTATGACTTTTGACTGTCGTTTATCCTTCAATCATTTTCGTTGGCAGTCTTGTTTTTCGTGTGTATTGTTAAAGAAAATGGTTAGGGAATAATGTGTAACGATACAGCTTACGAGAGAAAGTAAAAATATGTCGGCTTAAAGTTGGTTCACCATCAAAATAAAGAATCGACAACTTCTGACTAATTTGAATGAAAAATGCATGAAATTGTGTGAACAAAGACGAATTTGATCTTCACATTCTGCGATCCGTCAGCGGGAGGGACGAATTTGAATGACAATTGACGATTCTGAATGCCATGTCTTCGAAAATGTTTGACGAAAAACGAATTACAATGACAATTGACGAAATTGAAGTTAGGATTTGCGTTCCACCTGCTTCTCGGGACGAAATTGAATAATAAATCTTTGAAATTGAATGACAAAAGTGCGAAAATGGATGGGAAAACCTATATATTGTATTTGTCTCTACAACACCGAGTGGGTGAAAAAAAAAATCTCGGCTATAACTATTACGATTTAATTAGCGGTCCTCTTCAAATTGTAAGTCTATCTACCTCTAATTCGCTGCTGACAATAAGACTCCGATTAGCATTACCAGCGGACTTTAATTTTTTTTCCATCAGTGATTTCTGTAGGGTTAAAGGCAAATTTGACCGGTCTTTGCAATTATGGACAGAATGAATTCAAAGGGTTCTTTTTTTTTTTCATTTTCAGGGTATATATTCACAGGATTGTGATAATGTAATACTTCAGAAGGTGATTTTCAGCATGCAGGGTTTGTAACCCTGCTGTTGGCAGTGACACACCAAAAAGTTCTGTAGACCCTGATCCCGTCCAGTGATTCACTAATATCTTCACTTCACCGTAAAACTCTCGTATACTACGCATTTATTTGTGCTCTCATTATGGCTCTGGCTGCCTTGAGCGAAAAAGGAAGGAACACATCAGGAAAAATCATGTGGTACATGCATAATGATCATGAATGTTTGACGCTACACACATGGACGAAACACTGAAAAGTTCTGATTTGGTATGTAGGACCTATGTTACAGAGATGTGATGCTGATGGGCACAACAACTTGATACACATCGACCCGGGAGCAAATTTTCTTCAGAAAAGATATTTAGCCACAGGAAGTAGAATCCATGAAGAATTGTTCGCGGAAGACTCCACCGGAATCGAAACGAACATTATCTTGAGCATTTATGATTGCGGAGACTATAGCTTACATCATGACATGTACAGGGCTACTAAACAAAAAAGTCGACTGTCATTCAAATAAGGAACTATCAAAACAAGCAAGCAAGCAAACGAACAAAGATAAAGAGGAACCCCTCCTCCACACATCAGTCACAATGATTTTAGTGTTGTTAAAGATAAAGATGATGACGTTGGCAAAGATCACAAAAATAACAATTATTGTGAACATTAGTTTCACATGCATATGCACATATCTAGTATTGTTGTATACATTGAATTTTTTCCCCTTGAACATGTATCAACAAAAATGTGATAGTGGAAATAAAATCTCATTTGAATTGAATTGAATTGAATTGAATTGAATTGAATTGAATTGAAATGAATTGAATTGAATTGAATCATGACATGTACAGGGCTACTAAACAAAAAAGTCGACTGTCATTCAAATAAGGAACTATCAAAACAAGCAAGCAAGCAAACGAACAAAGATAAAGAGGAACCCCTCCTCCACACATCAGTCACAATGATTTTAGTGTTGTTAAAGATGAAGATGATGACGTTGGCAAAGATCACAAAAATAACAATTATTGTGAACATTAGTTTCACATGCATATGCACATATCTAGTATTGTTGTATACATTGAATTTTTTCCCCTTGAACATGTATCAACAAAAATGTGATAGTGGAAATAAAATCTCATTTGAATTGAATTGAATTGAATTGAATTGAATTGAATTGAATTGAACTGAAATAATGAGAAAATGAATATTATGGTTATTACGATGATGAAAAAATCACAATGAAGATGATGTCAATGTGGAAACACCATGATATGATGGACGAGGTTCTCGACTCTTGAACAGAATCCTGGGCCCCATTTCATGAAAAGTTGATATGATAGCAACTCTTGCTGGAATACCAGTTGTCATCAGGTCATGGTAACGACAAGAATCCAATCTCCTGATTGGCTGCGATGTCGTTATGGGAAGTTGTCATTCCAGCACGAGTTGCTATACCAACATCTTTTATGAAATGGGGCCCTGGTTTGGACTTTTCAGTATTACTGCTATGTGCAAAGCTTCTTTGACATCATATATTATGTAATTGGTAGTCCCTCTCGCACAGATGTACTCCAGCTCTCCCGCTCTGGGACCATCATCTCAAAATCTCCCCGTGTGCTATCTCGCTTGTGCTTGAAATTTCTCCCGATCTAACTAATGTGTGGACGTCTTAAGATGTAATGTATATTTCTCTCGCTTAAGATTTAGCTTTCGCCAAGTTCTATTTTGTCATGTATAATGTTTAAAAATACCGCTAAGATAGGACCGGAGAGCATCTCTAAACCTATAGCCTCTAGGGCTTTTAAATGACATGTTTACTCATTGTGTGTGGACTGAGTTAATGCAGCAATTAGAAGCACAAAATCGGATAATCTGTTCAGAAGTTATGAATTTTTATGAAGTATGTTCCGTTATTTCTCTAATTTTACAATCCAATCATTACGATAATGACCAATTACCATTATGATTATTGTGTGTATACATGTTGTACGTAATCTATGTTCATTTTTGTCTCTTTAATTGACAAAGTACGACAATTTGTACTCATATCAATTACAATGTAACGCGTCATGAGCAGTATGAAAACATAATACTCAACTAGGTAGATTTCGATCATAGCACTTTGGACCTTTTAACATACAAATGTTTTTCATCTTTATCACATATTTATTTCATATTCAATTTATTTCAAATACTTTATTATGGATTGATAGTTGGACTTGTAAGCTTTCATTATTATTTTACTCGTACTCTTTGATCCATCAGTGTATGTGCGTCATGTATATCATGTATATGTTGATTCTGTAAAATGCTCCTTTCAGCTAACGCCGCTGATCAGTGAATTTTATACGCATAGACCGACAAGCACACACACGTGGAGGGATAGCAAGAGAAAGAGAGAGAGGGAGGGAGAGATAGATAGATAGATGGATATAATTATAATATAACAGGGAGAGGGAGTATGTGTGTGCGAGTGTATACTTTTGTGTGCGTTGAGTGTGCGAGAGGGGGAGAGATTGATAGAAAAAAAAAGCAAATATGTATGTCGACTGATACCGAATTATGTTGACTTTCGTGTCTAATGCCATGGAGAGTGGGCAACGTTCATCGCACTATGTGACGTCCATATAATATAGTATGCATTATACGTCACGACTGTAATCATAAACTTTGCACCTCGCATGTTTCTGTGTGTAGTTAGGGGAATCATGCTAGACGATCATACGAGCTTGATCACGTCACGTCTGCAAAAGAGTCACGTCTGCAAAAGAGGTTGCAGGTGATTACAATGCTATTGCCCGCGACGAGGATGAATGATAAATCAATTATGCTGTTCAATACCAGATTCTGAAAGCTTTGGTCTTTTTTTTTTCTTGGAATTCTTTGACAGACCAGGGGCCCGTTTCATAAAACTTGTTATCAGTGACAACTGCCACATTTCTATGACAAAGTTGCCCTCAGCCAATTAGATGCAAGGATTTTAGTGGCTTGTCACATCTATGACAACTTGTCACTGATGACAAGTTTTATGAAACGGGCCCCGGATGGAGATCAAATAGTGTTGCTATTAAGTTTCATTTTGAATGAAACAAACACTATTAAAATTGTCATAATGACATGACATAATGTAATAGTTACTCAATTTTAAAGTGAGACAGATAATTTACTTCAAATATTTTCGGAGACAAGCAGTGAAGGTCGTTGCAAAGATCAGAGATCAAAATTAAAATCTGTCGGTGTAGTGACATTGATCAACCAACGCTACCATTGACTCTTTTTTTTTTCTGCTTACTTGCAGAATGTAGCTTACAGGAGATAGCAATAACGCCCAAAATGTCACATGTCATAATTCATAATAATCGTCGTCTCCTCATTACAACATACGCGAGTTAAGCATTATCACAATAGCGTGATAACATTAATGTACGTCGTGGTGTAAAACGGTGCAGCATTATGTTCGCTTTAAGTTTCATATTATTTTCAATTTGCAGTATATGCATTATCAACAGTAGTTAGTACTTTGATGAGGACTGTTAAAATGAACTCATCAAAGGAAATCACAAGAACAAATCCTGTGGCTGAATTCGTGGATAATTGCAAGTGGATAGTGTACGACAATTATTGCCTTGTATATGTTGCGGACCCCTACTTCCTCTCCCCCGTCCCATAATTATTCTCTTTAACTACTCCCTTCCCGTTGTTTCTTGTGTTCTTTTTTTCATGTTTACCTCTTTGTTTCCTTTTTTTTTAGTAATGTCTGTGTGCGAGTGCTTCTGTGTTGCTCCAGCTTTCATGTCTTTCTTTTTCTTTCGTACTTCCTTTTAAAATTGAGCGGCTTGCATCTCTACAGCGCCTCTTTACATGGGCTTCTCTTTTCAAATATCACAATGATCATGAATTTGTTCAAATTGTTTGATTTGATTTGATTTGATTTGATTTGATTTGATTTGATTTGAATTGATTTATTCCTCGGTATGCCATTTTCTGTACAAGTACGCCAATTTTCTGCAATTACATTGGCATTGTAAAAAAAAATAGCAGTAATATTTAGGTTATGGAAATGCTCATTCTTTTTGTTCCATTTTCAAATGTACGTTTATATACTTTTTGTGACATTGAGTTTGTTATTGTTGAAATTATTGTACCTGAATTGAAATGAATTAACTCTCAAGGTGCCTTTGATAACCGTATGGTAAATAGTTCTTACATTAGATTCACAAGACAACAACGGGAGTAAAATATATTCCCAGATGTAAACAGACATAAGTGATGTGCAAACAGAACAAAGTTGAACACATGACGTATTTATTGGAGGCGTCTTCTTGCAGGGTTACTACAACAAAACTGCCAAGTCATCCATTTAAATGACAAATATGAAATTGCCTATAGTCTCCACAGAATGTCGCTGTCTTAACGCAACGTTTCCATCTCACCCCTTTGTGCAAACACAGCAGTAGATGTTTATCTTTATAAATCCTTTATGTCTGTCTAAAGCGGTGCGTCACAGAGCAACGACAGACGTGGTAATAAATGATTGTTACAACTTTTACAAAAGTGGAATTTTTATTTGATTTACTCTCCTTCTACAAATAGATGGCGGTGTCAGCAGACCCTGATAATATTCCCAATGCTGAAAGTGACTTACATGTCAAGACGCCCGATTAACACAAGCTTGTTTATGTCTTTGGCTATTTGTTTATCGATAAGTCTTTCCATTTTCATTCAGTTTGTCGAATTTGGCACATTACATAAATCTTGATATCTCGAAAACCTAAACGTTAAAACAGAGAAATACGGAGTATGAAAACTTTAATGTTGTCATTTGACATAAAAGCAGTGTGATGCCTTGTTCGCATTAAGCATGTTGAAGAGTAGGGCGGTGAGTTGGCTCAGTCGGTAGCGCGTCTGCCTCACGATCACGCGGCCCGGGTTCGAACCCGAGTCTGGACTGAGCAATGTTGTGTGTAAACATACCGTCCCCTCTAGCAAGAGGCAAAACACTCTGTCCCTCGGATAGGACATAAAATGGAGGTCTCGTGTATGAGAGAGTCACAGCTCATGCACGTAAAAGATCCCGCTTCATTCATTCATCGCAAAGAGCAGGGTGTCTAACCCGGTGAAGTGGTCCCACCCCACATCCAACTGGACCCCCCATGGAAGACCAGCTTAGTGTAGCTGAATATGGGCTATCCAGCCATCTTCATAGATGGAAAATGAACAACAACAACAACAACAACAACAACAACAACAACAACAACAAGATTACACTAATTGTTTCACGTTGATATGTCAATAGATAAGAATGCTAGATGTTAGAATCTGAGAGGTAGAAAGGTAAGAGATAAAAAGTTCAAATGTTGAAATATCGGTTACAGTTCGTCATTCCGAAGGTTCGTTAAGTCGAAAATGACATAAGGTTCCCTATTCCGAAAGTTCGTTAATCCGAAAATGAAAGAAGTCGTTATTCCGAAGGTTCTTTAATCCTAGAATTAAAAAAAAAAAGTTTCATTAATCCGAAAACTATAGAGGGTTCGTAAAAATCCGAAGGTTCGTTAGCACTAATCTTCTTTTCATTTTCGGATTAACGAACCTCCGGAATAACATTTGCTTTTTTGTTTTTTTTTTTCGTTCGATTTTGGATAAACAAACCAGGGGAAAAAAAAAACACGAAACGTATTTCATTTTCGGACGAACGAACTTCGAAATAAGGAACATGACCTTAAGCATACGTGACAGTAGATGTTTATCTTCATGCATCTTTAATGAGTGTCTTTAACATTACGTCACAAGACAACCCGAAACGTGAATCAATGTTGTCATTGCTACAACATTTGCAAAGGTGGAATTTTTATTTGATTTACTCTCCTTCTTCAAATAGATGGCGGTGTCAGCAGATTTCAATAATATTCCCAGTGCTGAAAGTGACTTTGATATCCAGACGCCCGATTAACCCAAGCTTGTTTATGTCTTATTTTGTTTATCGATAGATCTTTCCCTTTTCATTCAACTCCTCAAGTGACACATCATGGTTCTTATCTCGCGAACCTAAAGGTAACACAGAGATATATGGAATATGAAAACTCTATACCTATGTTGTCATTTGACATAATCAATGTAATGCCTTGACGCATATAGAACGCTACAATACGAAAATGAAAGAAGTCTTTCCTCAAAAGATTCGTTGAGAATTAAAAAAAAAAAAAGGTTCGTGATTCAAAAACTGTCGGGTTCGCAAATATTCGAAGGTTCGTTTTTCAAACAAGCCTTCTTTTCATTTTCGGATTAACGAACCTTCGAAATAACATTTTTTGTGTGTTTTGTTTGTTTGTTTTGGTTTTATGCACGAACCATAGGAATAACGAACCGTTATATACTTCTTTTCAGATGAACGAACCTTTGAAACATCTACGTATACGAAATTTATGTGTTTGAAATAACGAGCCTTATTTCTTTTCCGGACCGTTGGAATAACAAACATCAACTTATGCATACAGCATACGTGGCGGTGAGATGTTTATCTTTATGCATCTTTAATGAGTGTCTTAAGCATTGTGTCACAAGGCAACCCAAAACATGGATCAATGTTACTATTGTTACACATTTGCAAAGGTGGAATTTTTATTTGATTTACTTTCGTTCTTCAAATAGATGGCGGTGTCAGCAGATTATGTTGATTTTTCCTATTGCTGAAAGTGACTTTGAGTCAAGACACCCGATTAATCCATATCTGTTATTTGATTATCGATAGGTCATTCCCTTTTCCTTCAGTTTGTCGAATGTGGCATATCATAGTTCTTTACATCTCGAGAACCTAAGGACAAACAAAGAGAATTATCCCAGAGGTAGGAAAGGTAAGAGGTAAAAACTTCATATACGTTGAAACATCAGATGCAAAATTTCAGCGGTATTCTAAATATGGGGAAACTAATTATGAATATCAGGCTGAATATTGTATTTACAGTGTATTTTTGGTTTGGATTTTAATACGCTATACTTACAAATTTTAACTACAATCAGATTTTCTGTCCTTAATTATATTTACACTTTGAACTTTGACGTACCTACACTGAACCACATAAATTTACTTCGTTATCATAATGTGTTACATTACTTTCTACACCATCCAAAAGTGTGCCGTGTATATTTTGTACTTTTTAATGATTCATAAATTATCATAGATATCATGCGTGTTGCGTGGTGAATACCAGCCATTATCGCAATATAGATTAATAATAAGTAATGTTGATACTGCATACTACTAGTTTCCTAGCATCAGGAAGTACGAACGTTCATTATAAGCCTGTAGGTGAAGTTTCAAAGCTTCAAACACACGTCCTCAATCTTCCAACTTTTACGCTAATGAAACCAAACAAGACAATGTTTTGGTCAGTCCGAAGAGAGATCTTGGTACACTGCAAAAAGTCCGGCGTTAAATATGAAACACTGAGCTGGTATTAAATTTCCGGTGGTCATTTGTGTGTGTAGATTAACACCTCCGGGTGTCACTTCAAAATATAAAACTGTTTTTTTTAATTGTAACTTAGTTACTGTTCTTCTTGTTGATTTTAAGCTTCAACAAGATGATCGAGAACTTTCCGAGACAGTACTTGATTTTTTTAAACACAGTAACACCAGTAGCTGTTGGTGTGGTCTCCTACTGACACTGGGCGGGTGTTGTACCATTGACATTAACACCAGCAATATCAAATCAACACCATGCGGTGTTGAATAGATACCAGCACAGTGCCAGGTGAACACTTTTCAATACTTTCTACACCTGTCGGTGTGTTCCTCTATTAATTGACACTTGATCGGTGTTAGATTCACACCGACGATGTTAGATCTAACACCAATGTTTTTGCAGAGTAGCCTTTATCACAAGGCGTGATAAAGCTGGTATCTCGTTGGTATATGATTTCATGTTCTCAGCGTCACATAATTCTTGCATCCATCCTTTGGTTTGTTGGTGACTTCGTCCTCGGTGGAAGACAATAAAGACTGGTCCGGCCGGAACGCGAATCGTTGAAGAAGTTTTGCGAGGAACACACGAGCCTCGATCTACAAAGGGGGTTAAACGAACAAAGATTCAAGCAAAATTGGTGCAGATTGATAAAACAGTCCGAAACACAAGGTGTCATTTACATCATTTATTTCTTCCTACAAATGATCGTTCTTCCTTAAATAGAGATCCTACCTCTACAAAATAATAAAAATCATTCCATGCTCATTCGATCAATTTTGTGTACATTATTTAGGCATTACAATGTGTTTAATCCCCCTGAAAAAAGAAAGGTCTTTAGAATGAATTAAATTCTTTGAATGCCTCACCAGAGCAAACTGTTGACCAATACACGATCGCTGACCCAAAGAAAACGGGAAGTACGCGTAGAAGTGACGTCTCCTGGAATGGAAGTCGTGAGTAATTCGAAACATAGACCGGACATGATTTGAAAACTTTTGATTAATGAATCATGTGAAAGAAACATAACATTCCATTTTACTCATCTTGTAAATTGTATAGTCAAAATGAAGAGAAATATGTAATATACCCTTGAGCTCTCTGCTACAATGCCTCGATCACTACATTTTTATATATAAAACTCCCATCTTATTGCAAACTTGAACATCCACATAGTCTTCACTGCATCACGTTCAAATAAATGAAACATGGAGTGCATCCCAGATCGTTATCAAGTAATGACAGGAATTTCTTTCAATCAGCAGTGATAGTCTACATAAGTAGGGCAAAAACAACACTCACAAGTTGTGATATCATGAAGGCGAAGGAAAATCAACTCTAGAAAACTGGAGAAAGCTTACATTTGCATTTCATCGGTCGTCTTGAAGCGGTCGGGATTAAAAACCAACGGCTCATCAAAATATTCCTCCATTCTCGACATCACAGCTGTCATGATCTGTTGTGCGAGAGAGAAATGTGTATTTCCCGAAAACTTTTGTGTTGGTCACCATGAAAAATATCAGGCGAAGAAAGAGGACAACACGGCTTACAGGAAACAGAACCACAGATTGCATACATGCAGTAAGGCGTTCTCGACGAATGATTTTTTTATTCTGTTTACATGCTTCATCACTAGATTGTAGCAATAATGATCATATGTACAATTAATATATTTCTTTGCTTTGATCAAGAAGTATGAAATAAGGCACCTGAAGCGAACCACAATAATTGATTGCAATGATTACTGAGCCGGCATTTTGCAAAGTCATTACATTAAATAGAAAACTTTCTCTGTTGATATCAAACAGTTCATTATTATCACGTGCCGGCTGCGTTATTTTTTCTTAGCTCCAATATATCTGTAATGCAAATGTTCATTTCTACATTATTTCAACATTTCAATACAAAATAACATCACTAATAATTATTTTTCTACATCACAAACAACAGATTATACAATGATATAAGGGTCAAACATTTTAGGTCCCAGCCCGAAGAGGGAGGCATAGTAGTAGCCAATGTCTGCATCTATGAGTTACCCACCGACACGGGGGCTCCAGCGGGAAGCGTGAAACCATTGCAACGGATTGGGTGCGCAAGTTTCCGGGACGTACCAGGCACAGGTGGAAACAGGCGAAGCGTTTCCTTGAGAACCTAGAATGAAATCCAAAGGCGAAATCCATGAAAACAATATCTAAACACATTCTCTCTTCATGAATTTATGACAAATCTTTTTTCCATAATATTCTACCAAAAATCTTAGCTCGTTTACCACTGAGGTGCCGCAAAACAGCTGACAGTATTTTGCGAAATTAGTCTGTCAAAAACTGTCCAGCACGTTATCCAACGAGTTAAGAACTGCTATTTTTGAAGTTTAAAAAGGGAATGGCATTTTGTCCTACCATCGCCACTGGCAGCCTATTTCGTAATTATCATATTGAAATAGAATCTAAATTTGTATATAAATCTTGCCTATTTTGCAATGTCAATGACAGGTGAAGAATTGGCCAGAGAGGACGCTTGAATGGTACAATAAGCACCCATGTTGTCTCTGCTATGCACTTGAAATTTACGCTGATAGTAGGTTAGCAAATACCACACTACAAGAGGTAATACTACTGGGGCAAAGTTGTTGGCAGTATGGTCACAGATCCACTCTGAAGATCAAGATTTTCTCACTCGCATCATGAACTCCAGCTTGGCCAAATCATCGTATTCAATGGTAGGTTTATGACCCAATACTTCATCCACTTCAGTCTGTAACCTGCAAACAGAACATAAAGATACAAAACAAAATGATAGTCAGACAATACAAAAATATGAAAGACGATTTGACCATTACCGAGATACTGAATTGGGTATACCAGACATGTAACCTGAACTGCTCGTCCAACAAACAACGACAATGAAGAATGATATTGCTCGTGCAGAGGGTGGGGTAGGAATACTTGAATTTACTCTGTGGTGGCGGACTCACAATGTCCAATAAAGCTTCAGAGGATATTTCGAGGTCCATCAGCTGATAACGAAATCAATATGAATTTTTTGTTTTGAAGGACCATCTGTAAAACAAAAATGCTTTACCTTTCAGCAACATCAGGATGTCTGCCAAGCTGCTGTAAGGTGAAAGCGAGAAGATTGGTGGTTGTCTCTTGTCCTGTCAAACACAACACGGTCAAAATGTGAGCTTGTTTCGTCAACTTGCATTGAAATAATGAGATTAGGAGCGATGTAGGTTTAACACGAGTTATAGTGGCGTCACTGAATAAAAGATCTCTTTGGAAAGCTAACCATAATGCGACCACATTTAGGGCCTATGGATTTTGTTTATCCTGGCACAGAAATGCATAATAAGGTATATCAAAACTTTAGATGCCTCGTGTTTTGACCATCAAATAAGAAACCTTTTTTTTTCTTGATTTTTGTTTCACCTTAATCTAGACTTTTTACGTCATCGTGCGATAGTGTGCTGGCGAATCGTCAGTTCCTGCGGGAGTTTCCATCGCAAACTCATATCAGCTCACTTTATTTTCATAATAAATGATGGGCATGCAACTTTGAAGTGCTGTGCTGGTTTTAAGGCATGCGAAATGTTTCATTTGACATGTTGCATTCTTACAGTCACGGAAGTGTCCGTATTGCTGGGAAATTAATCCGCACTTACCTGCAATGAAAAGCGTCATAAACTCGTCGATCATATTTTCCATCTGGAAATCAGAACTCCCCTTCAAGTCATTGGAACATTCCAGAATCATTTCCAAGATGTCGTGCGGTACGTGATCTCCGCGTTGACGCGCACTGATCCGCTCCTCCACACACTTACGACCCGTTGTGCGTACCAGTCTGATCGCCTCTCGCACCTCTTGGCGAAACTTTCGGGATTTACTCGAAATGTCCCACTATTATAAAGTATCGTGCGGGCACAATGACAACGGTTACATCAGGAATGAGATGCGAGATGAATAGACAAAGAGTAGGAAAAGTTCATAAGTTTATGCATTGAGTAATCTTCAAGGTATGGAGAAAAAGTGCAATTTCTATAATGAAAAGTTCATTGTTACCATTTTCATCTGGCCTTTGACCCTAAAATTCATAGGATAATCACTGTCAGGCACAACATGTATAAATACGTAGTAAGTTTCAAGATAACTTGAGCCACTTCTGAGATATGGAGGAAAAAGTTAGTTCAGCACTTTCCCTTGATCTTTGACCTTTTGACCTTTGAGGCAAACAAAAAAAAAAAGAAGAAAAAAAAAAGCTTCCAGAGAATCTATATTAGGTTATACATGCATACACCAAGTGTAAAAAAGAAAAGATAATCCTGCTGGAATTGTATAAATGAGGGAAATAGTAAAATTTTGAAGTGTTGCCCTTGACCTTTGACCCCTGACCTTTGACCCATGAACCCTAAATTCTCTAGATATTCACTGCCAGTCAGTACATGTATGTATACTATATTCCATGAAGATACCTTGAACAATTTCCAAGATACAGAGAAAAAAGTTAAGTTTTGATATTTTTACTTGACCTTTTGACCTTAGACCTCATGATCCCAAACTTTCACCAAAGAATCTTAATTGGGTAATACATGTATACACTAAGTTTCAAGAAAATATCTTCAGGCATTGCATAGCTATGGTGGAAATAGTGAAATTTTACGTATTTGACCTTGACCTTTTGACCTTTGACCTTGAGCATGTGCACCCAAAAGTTGATAGGCACAACTTCACCCCCTAATACACATACATGCCAAGTTTCATTAGGATACCTCAAAAGGTTTTTTAGTTACGCTGTCCACAAAGTTCATTACGGACGGAAGGACGGACGGACGGACGGACGGACAACCCGAAAACATAATGCCTCCGGCACCACTTTGTGGCGGAGGCATAAATATGTACGTCCAGTGGTCACCTTTCACTGCTCGATATGATCATGCGACTCTGAAGACACTTGAGTGTTGTACTGCTCTCTTTTTTTTTTCACTATTTCTTTCTACCAAATTGCAATTACCCATTCTTTTAGACAAAAGGACCCATGGCTTGATATTGCTTCGAGATTTTTTCTCATTATTTTTAAAGAGTACATTCATTGGGGCGCATGTAGAGGAACCGCTTGCATTGACTCATGTGTTTGAAAACTCTTGCCAGAATGAAGCGTTCGATCATTACCTGTATACGGACGGGACGGCTTGTATCTAAATTTGCGACGACGATTTTTCATGGAAAACAGCACAGATTTATCAGAACATCTTTAAGGTTTCATAATATTAATTGTGCGTAAGGACTTCCATTAAGCCAATGTTTGATATGCCTATGCATATGTCTTAATTTCTTCTATAAACAACTATCTTTACAGATATTTGCAAAGGCTTGAGGGGGAAAAAAAGAGAAAGAAACTGAGATTATTGCCACGGACATTCTGTCCTTTACCTCTATTGCTGGATTTTCAAAAGTCGCCCGCAACCCTTTGAAAACGGCGGCAATAGCAGCAGGAAACGGACAAGATGGGTCAGTAGTAGCGTGTGTGTTCATACCGAAAGCAATCTATGGAGGTTATTAAATTTAAGTGAGAGAAAACTGTGTGAAAACATCTTCGTCAAGAGCACGACGACACATCACAAAGGTTCCAGAGTTTAAAGAAGGCAAGCTTTCATACTCATTAAACCAAAATAAGAAGAAACTGTGTAAACACATCTTCGTCCAGGACGCAGCGATGTTACTCCTGTATCATAGTGAGAAATTACGCCAAAGGATCAACTTGTGTTTTATGAAGAAGGAAAATACCAATAGAGAATAGATTCAGTAATGATGAACTAACATTTGCGGTAGAAATCATATAGGTGTAGATTTTTACTCTTTGCTATATATCAGATGGAATTGGTTGGAGATTTGGAAAAAAAAGTCAAAGATTAGGTTATAAGCTTCAACGTGATATGATGTAGCATTATATACACATTATATTCATGACGCCCGAAAAAGAGAACATTGTGAAAAGTGACCATATTGTATAACGTCATCATGAAATCTTCATTTGAGAAGTTCGTAAAGGAAGATGGTATAAATGACGCATCCTACAGCAACCAGAGAGCACGTTTTGACTTTTTTTCATCAAAGTGTATAGTTTGTTTTCCACTTCCATTATCTGACTCTTTTGCAACACGTGAGATGGGCAGTAATTTGCTTTCTTACGTATTTCTTTGTATCTTACTATTATCTAATTTTCATAAGCAATATTTAAGGTACTTGTCATAAAATCACATCCTCTATTTTGCGTCATGAGAGTATACTTTCTGTTCACTTGGAGTGCATGAACTTGTCCATACTATACGTATATATAGCTATATTTAATAAATAATTTAATTAATATTTATACGTATACGCATAAATATTATATAAGTTCTGATTGATAAAATCTTTATTTTATACCCTTTGAATATTTTCATGACAATGAAGGCACGCTATTGCACTGAATATCAAATCCTGTACTGGTAATTCAGCAACTGTATCTTGAATAGTGTTAGTCACCCTACGGTTTACCTTTGCGATGACGTCGAGGGTTGCGTTGTTGAATTCGTCCAGCATGGCGATCGGGGTCTTGCCGTCTGCTCTCCCGACAATACTTTCACACAACGCCTCGGCGCCCTCGTTAAATTGCTCCATCATGCCGATCAGGTATCTGAGGGTTACGCCCGTGGAAAATTCAAGAGAAATCTATACTATTTTAAAGGCTTAACAAATTTGTGGGCCTCATACTGTGTTTTACCATTTTGATTTCTGACAGGACATACCTGGTGTGATACGTGGACAAAATATCTATTTGCCGGGAGTAACAATAGCGAGAGAAAGGGGGGCCTGTCTTCCTTGGATGGTCGATAATCTTTATAAATTCATCATAATAGTCAACATATTAAATACTTTAAGATTTTACCTGGGGAAATATAGCTCTAGACTGCACATTTAGATAGCTGAACTTAATCACTCAAGCAAACAAGATCTCTACTACGTTGACGAAATCTTTTGTTTCAATTTATTTCCTCGTGTGTTAGAATCAACATTTATGAGAAATAAACTCATATCATGTCTAGGAGACATAATGTTCTTATACGCATTATAAAGCTGCAATAATTTCAGTATTTGCTAAATGACTTATTCCAAACACTGAATAAAAAAAGAAACAGATTCCGACGTTTTGATTGAGTCTCTTAGAGCTTCTCATACAGCGCATATATCTAAACCCCCAAATTTTTATTTGTATCAGGAAGACAAAACTTTCCAAATATTGATTTTTCGAACCATCAATCATGCATTTCGTCATCAATCAACCGAGCTCTGCAAACTGACAGATTAAAAAACAAACAAACGAACAAACAAACAAAGAACAAAAGATGGACGGTGAGTTGTTGATACTCACTTACGCCTGAATGCCGGGTTGATGATGGCTCGCCTGTGGAACCACTTCTCGTGGTCCACCTCAGACACTAAACCGTGTCCCAAGAAGCGCGCACCAAACATACCCTGGAACGACCGGTAGATCTCGATCGGTTTGGTGTGACGGCTGTTCAGTAGTAAGTCCTAGTTCCATTTTAGTTATTCAAAAAATCAGAGGAATGGGAGCATAACAATGTTTGCAGTTCACGTTGCAGTGTACATTGAAATAGTTTCTTGAAGGTTTCACAGAGATGTTCACTCCAACTCTTCAAGATCTCCTTGAACGACAAAATTCATTTCACCGGCTTATATACATTTCTGTTAAACAAGGTTATTGTGCTACAATGGGCTCAGAAACACAAGAATAAGGGAAGGCTGATTAATGAACAGATTAATCAAACAATTATTCCCTGCTGGTATTCTGAATGTATCGGTTTATCAATTATTATTTTTAGGGGTGTCTACTTTGACCTTCAAAATGATCTAGTTCAAAAGTTTTGAAGTTTTGCAGTTTTCCATAGTACAGAAACGTTAGAAGCACGGCTCGAAGACCATCGAAATGTTTCGTATATTGTCAATGGGTTACTTTGTATTCCAGTCTCTGTCCTCTCTTGTACCTTTTAACAACATTCGTGTTCATTTTCGTATTCTGACTGACCTGTATATCCACTGCCGTATAGTGGTAACTATCTTGCCCGAAAGTCACCCACAGTCCTTGAGTTTTTAAGTTTAATCAATGTTGTCAATAGAAGTGCACTGATAAATACCTTGACAATTTCTGGCTTATTTGCTAGGATGAATGGCCTCCAGAGGATTCGCATCCACAGGACAGGACCAAATTCTTTAGTCCTGTGACCAAAAATACAAACAAACAACAAAAAACAACAACAAACAAACAAACAAACAAACAACACAATATTATGACAAAGAACTGACGTGAAACAGCAAAATGTGTTGATACGATGCCCGTATTAAGCGCTGTCAGTATTAACTAAAATTGCAATCATTACAGTCTCTTAGTATTCGAAACATTTTTATAATCTTTATCATGATTACCACTATTATCAGTATAGTGTATCTAAATTAAAATATATGCAGTCGTGTGTTACAAACATACACTAGCACAAACGTATGGCTTTCTTTTGCTATCATTCATTGACTCATCGACTGTTGGGGAAAAAAAAGAGTTTTTTCACACTTCACACCAAAAATGATCCTCCCTTCATACAACCATGAACCTTTTGAAAGTTGTAATAATACATGAGTGACGATTGGCCCCCGTTGCAAAGCAAAGAACATCAAAATTGGAAAGAAACAATCAAACTGCAGTGTGACATTTATCAAATGTTTAATCAATAACATGTGACACACACATCTTTGTAAATCTAAATGCTCTCAGGGATCACAATCCAGTCCACATCTGCTTTTCTACCCCTTGGCCTAATTATACTGAAAAGTCAATTCACTTACAATTCGTAGAAAACCATGGAAACAGAAAGGTCCGGATTCTCTCTCAGAATCGCAAACTTGTCCATGTTTCCAGAAAAGAAGCTGCATAAAGGGTGAGTGAAGAAGAAGTTGATTCAGTTTACTAGACACCCAAGTCTCCCATTGGTCACACTACATTATGTTCGCGACCCTAAAAAGTTAATTTTCTTAAGAGTGCCAGTCAGGTGCGTTTGAAGTTAAGTGATCCATAGTATATCTGCGTCCTAATATGATTTCGAAAAGTGAGTCCTTGGATGACCTCACTCGGATGTTGCCTGCACCTTTCCGATGCATTTCTCTATCCCACGATCTGAGATGTCTGAGTTTGGATTCTACAGTAATCGGAAGTCGATCTACTTCTGGACCTCCCCCTTGAATCACCGTATATAATGGGCTACTGTTATCCATTTCATAGCTTAAGATCCTTGTATTCTTTGGATTGACCCCATATTAGTTGCCACACTGGCTAAATCCTAACCATGCACCTTCAAGAAGTTCGAATTGTGTTACTTTCTCATCATCATTGGCGCCTACAGCCACAGGTGGTTATAATATAGTACATGTATATAGCTAATGGCAATAAGGCAATACCGTAAGAGTTCTGATTGTAGAACAAAACAATTCTGATACCTTTGCGAAAACTGTTGCCTGTTACATGGACAATAGAGTAGTATGTGGACACTCCTGGAACACCAATGAACAGATGAATAACTTTGATTCTTCAAACTGCCGGGCAACTGAATCTACCTGATTAGTTATCCGTATTAAGGTGTTTTGCCCATTCTATCCATCTCATAAACGATGATTATGCCCCATCAGTAGTTGAGGCGCGGCTGGAAGCTGTTCTCGAGAGGTCGCATTCCCCTTCTGATATGCTCAGGTGAGCTGAAAATAATTGGCAAAGATTTCACATTTACCCCTAACACAGCTCATTGGTGGCATAGCAAATATCAAGGACTGACTTTCCATCATTGGCAAAAATATTATTCGCTTTCCTGATCTAAACTGGTGCCTGTTGTGGTTCGGTTCGCAGACCCACTTTCGTTAGAAATTCATATCCTCACATCTTTAAAGCTCACATGTAATGTTCTTCAAATTCTTATCCATACGATTAAAGAAATTCTTGTGCCGTGCACTTTGCTTTGTTAATTAATGAAGTAGCCTTTACGCTCTTTGTATTCCGAGAACACTTTGCGTGGGTAACAGCATTCAAGGCCATGCCGAAAAGTAATTTGTTATACATACGCGGCAAAGATTGTTCGGTGCTAATTTTGTTAAGTAGAAGTGGGGTCAAGCATGGGCTCGCAAGCTACTATTATTGTGTAGTACACTTCATCTGTCTTGAAGTCGCCTCAACGTCTAGATCGTAAATCGGCATAACTGAGAGTTTTGTCACATCTTGTCACAATAGCAGGAAATTCATGATTTAGAAAGCAATGGACGGTTTCTGTAATTATTGCAATTCAAGGATGTTTCCTTTCCTACAGTCTAGCACGAAGCATTTCATTCACCTGCTCCCTGCCACTACGTTCCATGTAGGCCTATAATAGGCAGGAATTCACTTAGTTATTGCTAGGTAGTGCAAGCTTTATGGTTGTGAAGGGCAACGTTTGTGAACAAAGCATGCATAAAAATTTGAATACACTGCAGAACCGGTCTATTACGAGTTCTGTTAAAAAAACCCAAACAAACAAACAAACAAAAACTTTGCATCTAAATAGTGGAAGTGTTCATTGGACATCTTAAAGGGTCCGAATATCGTGGTATATCACAGACAGCACGCCCTAAAAGGTCTGCGCCAGATTGTTATAGTGATGATTCTGATATTGATTACGCACACTTGACAGTATACTCATGACAATTAAATACCGTACACTGACACCTCTTGTCCTATAAATTACAAAATCAAACATGGCGCCAATTTGGAGAAAGGCGCAATGGACATCAGCTTGAGAGAGCCCATACGGTTGATCAACAAAGGCTATTTTATACGTGGTCCAATGCAATATGAAATTCGTATTACGCGCTATTATTTACCTTGTCCTCTTTGGGCCAGGGATGTCACGATACCGATATTCCAAGAGGAGTATGGTTACCGACAGCCACAGGAATACCATGAACAACAAGACTATTATGACAAGAATCACAATTCCCAGTAATGTAACGAAGGTACTCCCAACCAACATGGTTGCAACTCACTGGTAATCCGGACAGATGGGTACGGTCAAGTGCAAGTTCAATCATGAAAAGCCTATGAATTCAATTACCGGTACCCACGTGCATGCAGCTTAGATTTCTACAGGCAAGCAGGCATTGAATTCGAATGATACTTGGCCAATACGCCACGCTGTCTTTGACCAGTGCGAGTCTACTGACAATGCCATGAAATTAACTCCGGCAGTGTTGTGACACTCGCAAAATTGGGTCCAAAGTTCAACCATCAAGGTGTTTGTTGCTTGTTTTTTGTAACAAAGATCGAATATGATATGGATCAGTGATAATTATACGGCTCCTTGTTTTTATGTTTGTAACAATACTGCCACATTCCAAACGAAATCTGAACGAGGTATCAAAGAAGCTAGTCGTCATTCCAGATGGCTGTCAGGGGTTCTATTTTCAAACCTTTTGTTGACATAGCCACTGCAAAGGTTAAATTATGATGGTCAAGTAAATGGGTTAGATGATTGTTATTCAGTCTACATATTCCGAAGAAGACCGTCCTGCTTTTCACGCCGGCACTGTGTCCTCATATTCTATCCCAGTGCGTTATCTGTATTATGCAGTGAGAAAAGGGTAGAAGTTACAGGACTGGTCCCATAAACCAGGTCATATATACAGGACCCAATTCTCTCACTCCAGAGTTCCCAATTGTTGAGTTTCTTTCTTTAACTACCACAGCCCAGTTTACAGTCAGTATTCATCTTCATGCAGTCTTCTTTATACAGTTATAAGTGTCCCATACAATTTGTAAGCTTTTCTGAGCTTTGCATTTGTCCTGCCTATAATATCCCTTGCACAGTGCTGCACACAGTCATATAGTGGTAATAAAATAATCATATTACATGGCACAACTGTTGTGTTGTTTTTCTCTTACAGCTGATCCCTTCCGAGGCATCATATCTAATACAAATTTTGGCAAAACATTAATTAGCTTTTTATACCTTCACAAAATCCAGAAATTGGAGATTCAAGAAGATTCAGGCATTTCCAGCAATTTCGTTTTAGATAAAGCACACCTGCCTCAGACTAATGGAATGAAGGTCCCACTCATCAAAATATACGCACAGTGGTTCGTTGCCGTTAATTAAGTTTGATTGTTACCATTTTATCCCCTTTATAGGCCTATATATGATTCCTTCTAACGGCATTAACTTGTCACATACCAAGGCATACCACTTAGAGGGGAAAATTGGAGAAAGACAAAAGATTTCGACAGATACAATATACGTTCTAAAGGACCCATTCCACTGACCATTGAAGGCTTATCAGGGGGGCATTTCATGAAGGAACCTGTCGGATAAAATATCTGACAAGTCAATTATATCCGACAAGTTTTCAGAAATTCCTTAGTCTGATTGGCTGATTTCTCTGAACTTGTCGGATATAATTGACTTGTCAGATATTTTATCCGACAAGTTCCTTCATGAAATGCCCTCCAGGTCTCCAAAATGCAAGACTTTCGGTGCTCCGATGAGTTCCGGTGAAATCTATGATCCGACAAGCTTCAGAGACTCGGACCAAGGCTCACCAAGGGTGATACCAATATGCCACAAGAACACCAGAACCAAGACTCAAGTTTACCTGTCCACTGACTGTTAATCATCGGACACTCAACAGATCGTCATAGGACGTCGGCTGGCCACAAGTTTAACACATACAGGATTGTCTCGACACTTATCGGACTGACTCAACATTTATCTTACACTGACTGATGGTCTTGGGACTGGAAATGGCGTCCGATAGCGAACTAAGCTCTGACGTAAGTTCCTTCGTGGGACAATCTTGCCTCATCGGCTCACGCCCGACATGTCTGACACTGACCTGATAGTTGACCAGCACAAGTCGGATTCCTCAGACTGCGATCCGATACATCTTGGTGGGTGACTGGAAAATAAACCAAACTTTGCTTTTGTCGAGTGACCGATGAGAAAAATATGTGGGACGGGGGTATATGTGATGAATGAAGGTGGCATTACCATGTGTTTGATGGCAGTTGATGGGGTGCATCACATTTTGAATTATGTGATTTTCAAAAAAAAAAAACAAGCAGCAATATTTCAAAATAAAACAACAAGATCATTAACGTTGAACAGTCAATCGTCTGCACATAACGATTTTTACATTCACTTAGACGTACGCCAAAATCATCGCATCTCATTTTCTTTGAGGTAAATACTAAAGGAAAATGTGGAATGATTATTTAGCCATGGAACCACAAAGCACAACGTGTAAAATAGTGTCAAATAACTACTGATAAGAGCATTTCATTGTTCGTGCCAGCCTTTAATAGGAAAATATATGTTCTTTGATACTCGGCTTCCAAGAGAGATCAGTGCCCTTATTTTGTGACTCTCTTGCCCTATCATCATAAATGAGTGGATTTAAGCAATTGTGAAGTACGCCATCTAGCGTCAGCTGTGCTTCACTTGACAGAGACCCAGGCGCTCATTTTGGCGGAGTGTTTTCACAAAACAAGAAGCCACAGACAGCAATAAATCTCGCTTTATGTTATGATTTATGGACCCATCGCGAATAAAAAGAATGCTGTCATCACATATCGCACGCATTTTAATAGACCCATTTTGTCATAATGTGATCAACAAAACATGAAATCATGCTTGTATAATTGATAAGTAAGCAGCTTATCATAATGACGTTCCCGTTATAAGTCCTTTAAATAACGGTTTGTTGCAAAAGTTAGTATGTAATCTTACAAAATACAAGATATGTAAGACAAAATATCAGACAAAAATGTTCGGGTTCCAGCATAATTAGTCAAAACGTCCATCATAAGGCATCACGCGCAGAGTGTCATTTTCCCCTTTCTATTGGTGGTTTCCAGGAGCTATTTATGATGCCTACTAACCACGAAATTGCTTGTTGCGGTGAACATGCCGTAGTGAATTCTAACGCTATTATATCTGTCTGTACATGTACGTCAATCAAATTTTAGTATAATACATGCATTTTCACTCAAGCTGTGACTGCATTCATGAAGGAGTTCGTTCTCCGCCACGTCACGTGACTATTTCGCTCCTCTACATTTTGTCTTTGAATCGCTTTTTTGAACACAAGTCATGTCGGTTGATGAAACATGACTTTAAACGCATGTGATTGTGTTACATGATCCTACTGTAACAATAAAGGACACTGTTTACTATCATTATTTGCTATATAGTGAAATCACGCCGGGGTATATTCAAAGACGAGTGAGAGTCCCTTGCATAGAAGATGTACTAACTAGGGAGAAAATCAGAGTGTTAGAGAATATCCTATCTGAACGGTTTGAGATGCTTTTGACGTAGATTCTGAGTTCCAACATGGAGAACCCATTCTTATTACAGGTCGTCTGCTGTCCAGCTCAGAGTAAGAAAATGAATTCCTTTCACCTTAGTTTGATTGCTCGTTCTATCGTTGGTATTGTTAGCCATGTATTTACGTGAAATATCTTATCTCCCATAGAAAGGAAAATATCTGCAACATGTTCTGCCCCTTGGTATTCGGAGCGTATTCGGTTTAAGATACTTCTTTTGGTTTATCACGTTATTGAGGGAACAGCTCCTGATTACAATGTTTGTTTGTTTCGTCAATACCAACCTTCACGAACTCTTCGATCCTCAACTTCAGGTCTTTTACATATTCCGTTTTCTGGGAAATCTTGGGGGGAACGAGCTTTCGCTCACGCTGGACCAACACTGTGGAATTCACTTCCTCGTGAGCTGAAAGACTCAAGCTCCAGAACATCTTTCAGGAGTAATTTAAAATCCTATTTGTTTAGCAGTGCATTTTGAAGACCAGTGCCTTTTGAAGACAGACTTTCATGTCTTTTTTTTTCTTCTGCTTCTTCATCTTCTTCTATTACGGTGATGTACTTGTATCTTCAGTCTGTTTGCTCTGATGTACAATTGTAAAGCGCCTTGAGCATTTAATCAAAGTGGAGAACGGCGCTAAGAAATTGTATGTATTTATTTATTATTATTTATTGGTGAACACAACACTATAATGATCCAGTATCATTGCAGGACCCCTCGTTGAGAGGAATATTGGCTGACCCACACGATAAGATCATAGAAGTATAACGCTTTTCTATAGCGATCCATGAAGTACTTAAAAACAGTCATCTTTTCCTGATCTTGTTCTCATCAAGCAAGGGAAGCACGGTTTCTTACTTTAACGCGCCCTTCAGGATTGATGATCGTCTGCACTTCACAATCGGAGCGGATGACTCTCGGCTTGTAAACAATGACGTACCGGCCTCGCCTTTCCCGCGCGCTAAAGCAGCTCATTTTGACACAGCCCTTAATCCTTTTACCCGTGACCTTTCAAGTGAAATACGGCTTTCTTTAAGTGCCCCTCCAGAGCCCTGTGGTATGAGTCATCGCACTGGACATTTATCGTGTTCGTGTCGAGTATAAAACATGATTGATTTTTCTCTTCTTTTGTACACCGTCCTCTAAGTTAATTTTACTGCCTCCTATTTAGAGGGACGTATAGTCCGCCATCACCTAATAATCCAATCCTGTTTGAATTGTTGTCTGATTTCGATAATCGATTAAGAGCAAGCAAATTTTGCGTTTCTCCGATCAGAACAAAAAGGAAAAAATTATAAACTAGTTTTTAAAAAAAATCTTTTATGATACTGGGTGTTTTTTTTAAGAGGGGGATTTCATCTTTGCATGTAAATCAAGGTCGCTAAACTTGCAATAAGTCAACGGTCGCTTTATTTCTACGTTTATGTTTACCACGGGCAAGTCGAATTACAGATATCAACTCATGGCAGTGAAACGATGCACAGCGACTAAAAGAACGACAAGTCTTTTTTAGTACGTACGTCTTGTTTGTTTTTCTCTTGTTTTTGATTGGTTTTGTTTGTTTGTTTTTTGTTTGATTATTTGTGGTAGAAGTTTGGACGTCCTGAGACTTAAAACTTGTTCTCTGTTTTCGTTTAGAAGGTTCGCCTATGGATTTTTTTCGTGGACATTTGGCGAGTATAAATGTAGGGACGTTTCTCCGATCGAATTAACACACTGTACTCTCACCTTACCAACCATCTCAACCTTACTCATACAACCAAAAGAATAGTGAGAGTTTGCTAATCCTGCTTTGATGTGAACAAAGTGAAGGTGAATACAATACACGGGTCGATCACAACCGACCAGAGTCTAATTAGTCACCACCACAAATCAATGACAAGAAACACCCCTCATAACTTAACCATGATGAGATTGATTGTCAAGTTCAAATAGATTCGAAATATCGTCGAAAGGAAAAACAACAGGCTGCACCACGACTCCACCCCCTCCCCCTTCCTATCCTTTTGGTCTGGCTGTTCTCCAGAACTGCATCGTGCACCCCTCTGTGGTTGATGGATCACGATTTGCTTTCTTTTCTTTCTTTTTTTACGAACAGACGTCTGGGATGACACTCAATTGACCTACCAAAAGTGAGGTCGTTGATCAGTATAATTGGAAAATTCACGTTTGCATCATACAAGGATAACTGCTAATAAAATATGTGTAGGTCATACTGCGGATGTTTTTTGGGTTTTTTTTTTTTTTAATACACAGTCGTGTCAGAAAGCGGTGTTATAATGTGCAAAGAGAAATTCATGGCTTAGTTCTGTATTGCGTCTGTTTTTAACTTCGCATGTTGTCCGAAAAAAAAAACCCACAACTAAATTGAAGTTCGTCTCATGAAATTTGTCGAAAGTCACTGTCTAGAGGTCCTAGCATTTTAAAAAGGGTAATGGAAATATAATGGAATGTCTATCGGATGGAAAATTTGGGATTTTTTCCACATGCGTTTTCCGTATCTTTTCTTTTCTGTGAGTGTGAACGCACGCGTCTACAGATGCTGTCTAGGTCTTGGCAGAAGTAGGCGATTGTTCGACTGCCTCGCCCCCTCAGCGGTAAAGAGACGCACACAGTCTGACTCGACACAGAGGACTGCCGCTGGGCAAACGGTTGGGCCTTTAGACGTGTGTTTGATATTACTCTCAGGTTAGGCACTACCTACACCGACTTATTCATTTCACTTCATATCATTTCATCTTTATTTTCAAATTCAAAGTATATATAAGTCTGATCCCCCACCCTCACTCGCAATTGTGATACTACAGCCAAGTCTTCCAAGCCCAAATACTGGTTAAAACGCTGCAAGTGGGTAAGCGTAGTGGAACCTTAAAACCTCTGGCCTATAAGCGAGAGCATTAAAACATAGTTTGCAAAACATTTCTCAACACCTGCGGTCCGCGAGACACGTACGAGACAAACAACCCGTTCTGGAGGTGAACCGAATCATGTATTCCTATTCCACCACCGTGGCGAAATGACACGATTGATTGAGAAAATTTCACCTAAACGTCACGCTCTGATGTCGTAAAACACGTTTTACAGCCTGTTTTTGATCTTCCTTGCCATCCATCAATTTCTTCCCCAGCACACATGCAGAAGAGGATCCCTTGCCAACGTTCAAACTCCGTCCTCCGACAGATTTTGCAGCAAAGCAACTCTTCCATTGATTGCGAATGTTCAGTGGATCTTTTTAAACGTATTCGAAGATGGAGGCCCCGTGACTATAAACATCCAACGGCTAGAATTTACCACAAAACAATTGAAAACGGAAACAAACCACACCCACAATATCCGTGATGAATTTAATATTCTTTATCGAAACATTGTCCCTTAAAATGATTGCGATAAGCAACATCAAAATAACGAAGGCAGAAGAAATTACCTTAAAAATATGAAAGGTTCTATATATACGGGTGAATTACATTTACATATCACTACACAGGTATTCGGGAAATTAATACAGATATAATGTAATCATAAAAGTATTTGTGATGTATTATTTTCTAAGATAATTGTGCTTACAGCTATCCATAACGTTTTGTCTCCCGTCGTAAAGCATATAAATCAAATTGCTATATAAACTAGATTAATTAGTATGATGTCATAGATCATTATCTACCGTGGTATCTATCATTACCGTATTCAATTGTCAATAATTCTTTCGTTGTTGTTATGATTGACATATACATCAGACACAAGATTACGTGGAATTATATACTAGAAGAAAATTGGCCAAATAGTATCTCATCCGTGCGTGAAATACTGTAATATTTCGAGTTGTCACGATTCAGCGGTGAAATTAAATAGCTTAGCGTAAATGGTAATTTTCACGATGTCTTTTAATACATTCCTTCAGTCTAACGCTCTCCAAACTGAACTATATCGGCACCTTTTCTTGTTATTGCTTTACTTTTTCTCTTTATATTTGATAGTGACAGAAAACGAAAATTGCGTTTATCTGTTTTTCCATTTCTTCAAATGGCCCTAAGATTCCAGGCCTTGACAATGCCACTGCATGGTCTGAACACCCCTGAAAGTTTTAGGGATTTTTCAAGCAAAGCTTCCTTACATCACGACAGTATGAACAGATAGTTTGAGCAGAAATGATATGAAATATACTTTTTTTCATATTGGCCTATATACCTCTGCATGAAGATACCATAGACTCTTCGAACAAAATTTTATATATTATAGGGAAGAGGAATGTATAAGAAATACATGACTCATTTACTGTACTATCAAAATTAAAAAGTGAAAGATAAGAGCCATTGCACTCCCCTATATACCCCTCTCATCTCGATCTCGTGAGATGTGGTAGTGTGGAAGAAACGTGTAAAATCACGACAGCATGATAAAACAATTCATTTATAGGAGGAGGGAGTTGGAGCGAGATATACAAGGGGGGCTTAAAGAGATGGTATAGATGTGGTCGAGATGAGGATTCAGGTTTCAACTTTTTTTGCGAGATAGCTGAAAACCACTTGTATGAAACATAAAAAAGCATACAATTCTAAGAAGAATTAAAAATTTACTTGATGAAATTGGCCTTTGAAATGGCTGAGATATCCCCAAACAAAGAGTTCCTGATGGGACAATTAGGACCACTTTGTTTTACTTTGCTTTTGGATATCTCAGCCATTTCAAAACCGATTTTCATCAAATAAACTTTTAGTTCCTCTTAGAATTTTATGTCCTTTATTATTCATATAAGTGGCTTCTAATTATCTCGCAGCAAGTTAAAACCTGAATCCCCATCTCAACCAAAATTATACCATTTCTTTAAATGCTCCTGGTAACCGGCACTAAAGCGTAACGATATGGGAAAGAAAAAGATGATAGTGGGTATGCTTTCCCGCTGCAAACCGCATTTTCATGATCCTCAAACACCTTCATTTAGCGTTAACAAAGAGCATTGGTGAAATCTCACTTCCGGGAATGTCTGTACCAGGATAACCTTGATTTGCGGCATGTTTAATTGAATTACTTCACACATTGCTGCCCATAGAATCACCGACGGATGCAAACTGTAATGCAGACGTGTGACTGTGTGACATAGGATTGCTTGAATATTAGACCCAACATCTAGCGCTTCATCTCTTCTGAAGCATATTGTCAAATTGCATTTTTACGGACTCTAAGAGAAGTGACACTTCATGGAATAGCACAAAAAACATTCAAAAGCACAAGAAAGAGAGTATGAAATCCTGAGTATGCTTTGAATGACGATTGGCCTCAGAAAACCCCATAGCCTTGTGCACACTGCCTAAAGTCCCTCTCACAGAAGGGGTTAACCACATATAGATTTTGATTATGGAAGAGATCTTCTGTCAATATTATAAAGTTATATACCAACACTTCAGCGGGTAGATCAAAAGAGATATTGCCTGCATCAAATGATAAAGCTAATGAAATTATCCTTTCACATTTTGAGGAGGATGATTCGTGAAAATCAATCCAAATTTGATGATACATCTTGTCTTTTGTGTGCTGAACACGTTGGGAAGTAAACGTATTGTAGGCATATGTGCATGCATGAATGTATATGTGTGTGTATAATCTGATATATGATATAATCAAAGAAAAAAATGGGATCATACATCTCGAAAATACATGTTGAATTAACATGTTCATTTATGATAGTATATGAATTTAATTCATATACTATCATAAACATGTAGTTTTAAGAAGCATGATTTCCTTAGATTTGAAGGGTATACAGAACCATCTATTGCACCCACTTGAATTATAATTTTGGCATTGGTACGTAAGGTGACTTTTAATCGTTTGCACCTGACTGAAGAGGATGGCACACAACACCAAATGTCTATCGCATGGAGGCGTGTATTCATCGTTAAGCGCCAACCAATTAAGTATACTGGATCAGAGACTCATATTGAAGACTAGTTCAGCGTATACGGCGAATCTTTTTTGCACCTGCGGGTCAGTGCCGCAAATTCGCACCTGCGGCGTCCTGACTCGCGGGTCTGTGTGATGCGCACACAAACTGCGGAAAATCGGATGCGTGTTTGCCTCCCCGCCCATCCAACCCTCCGCATTGTGATCGCTTTAACACGGACGATAATGAATTTGCACTGGGCTGACAACGTAGGGGGCCGGCTGACTTAAAGTTGCACAGAGAAAGGGATGGAAGGAGAAGAACATGAAGAGGGAGGGAGGACGTGAAGATGAAAAAGAAAAATGAAGAAACAGAAGAGGAAAATTACAGAAGAAAGTACTTTTTTTTTTTTTTTGCTGCTTTGCATCTATTTTTTTTTTCGGAATGAGAAAACTTTCGGAATATGACTTTTGATTTTGAAATGTAAACAAGCCACAATTTTACAGATTTGAGTTCCGGTAGATGAAAGTATTCTTTACGTATTAATAAAACCCGGAATGGGTCATACTGATTGTTTCGCTCATTTATAGCGATTAAAATTGTAACATTCTTGATTACAGATGAACATTGATGAGGATCAGGAAAGTAAAAACAAATTCTCCTTTTTCATTCGCTCAGTATTCGAATTTAATGATGCTGAGGTATTTTCCTGCAAAAACTCAGATGTTACGTACATGCACTCATCTGCCACGTACGATTAGGAGCCCAAGGTGCAGATATAAACCCATCACTCTCACATTTCCCCTTCACATTAGCTATTAAAACCTTGTCATTGAAGGAAGAGAGTGTGAATACTAAGGAAACCATATTTATGTATATCACCAAAGCTCTCTAATTCTTCCTCGGTTGGCAAACTAACATGTAGGCCAACACGAAAGTGTAAAAGGGTTGACAAATATACAATCAATTAACCATTCAAATAAGCAAATCAATTAGTCGATCAATCCACGTAAGAAAGCAAGTAATCAAGCGGTCAACTAAGTAACAATTAACTAATCAATCAACACGTCGATCCCTTAAGCCGTTGATCTATCAAAAGATGATTATTGAACCACTTTAAGCGTCCTTAATTCTTTAAATGGATTCGAGATGATGGGTGGTCGATTCCAGTGGAACCAGGAGGACTCCCATCATCCATCACCGCCTGGCTCGCTGATGTTGAGCTTAGATGTTCTGACAAATTAATGCTAATGTATTGTGAGTATAATTATGACTGTATAATCAAATTGTATATTGAAACTGTGTTTTTGTATGTATATGTATATATGTATGTGTACACATGTAATTGTGTGTGTATGTATGAATGTGCGTATGTAGATATTCCTATTTGTATGAATGCCAACAGAAAGAATTTCCGATATGTGACAATGAAATCTGAATCTGAATCTAAATCTAAGGAGGACATCATGCCAAGAAATGATATCTTTTCATTATGAAAACAAACATTTATCCCCATTCACGCGGAAGGATATTTGAAAATCAAAAGTCTGCCCCATGAAATAACCGTCTCCATCTCTTATACCATCTGGCTTCTCTGGTAGAAAGGGTTCGAGTTATTTGGCCAAAACGAAGACCAGCCATCAATCGATCAATTTTTATCAATCAATCATGCAATCCATAAGAACGCCCGCCTAATGGTGACGACAGATGGTATGTAGTGATCAATGAGTCGTAGTGACGCCTAGATCGTGAGACTAACTGTGGCGACTCGACAACTGTTTTTTTTTTTCCTCTCGAACTGTCTCACCTGGCGAGCTTGGCTGGCCGTGGTAATCCTGCACACCTCTTCGAACGTGTAACGAGTCCATTGTCCAACTTCAATGGCCAATTAATAAAAAACGCATATTGGGCCGCTCGTTCAAAAACACCTGGCGAGCAAACAAACGCGTCCGCGGAACCCGTCGTGTGGGTAAGTGGTTAGGTCGGGAGCGAGGAAAGGGAGATCGTGGAGAGAGGATATTGGTTAGCCCTTTCTGTGCCAGCGAGTTGAACACGCACTAATTTTACACATTATACCTGTGGACAGAAAATTAATGTGGCATTCAGAGGATTAAACGTAGATCGGAAACGGTGGTTACTTGGTGCAGGATTTCTGGCTTTTGTGATTCTGTCGGATGTTTGTAAATGCATCTTGAAGTGTATTTGAGTTAACATGATTACATGTTGGACCACACAGGTGTCTTATATCATATTGGCTTCATTGTGACGTTAACCGGTGATGTAGGACTACTGTGTCACTGTGTAACCTAACATCTACAATACGAAAAAAAAAAAAAATCGCTACATAAGAACAATGCGAAATTATAATCAGGGTACTGTTTCATGAAAGTTGTCAGCGCTGACAAGTTGTCCGTCTCTGACAATCACCATGGTAACAGTCAGTGACAAGAGCATCTCAGCCAATCAAAACCAAGGATTTTGCTGAAATTGTCAGAGACTGACAACTTGTCAGCGCTGACTAAATTGATGAAACAACCCCCTGATCGAAGTTTTTACATAACTACACTCACATTATCTGGAGTAAATAATTTTAGTAGAATTTCGTCTCCATATTAGTCTCGTGCTTATTTGATTGACATTACAAGATCATAACATCCTATATAGTTATTGGTCTCTGCGTTTTATCATGCCGACCTAACGACAATAATTTGCACTCAACTGGATATTTGACCTCCCTGATGTAATGAAGATGTTAGAAGAACAATGAAAGACCATCACGTGGCTATCTACACTGTTAAAGATTCCCTGTGTTAGCAAAGGGGCATGGAACTACCCTAGAAACCACCAACTTCACGTTGGTGTAGTATTGATTTACGTAACGCCGTGGAATTCACTGATCAAACTAGAATGACGTCACAATACCTGTCTATCTTCTGTTCGTCCGACGAGAATCGTTGCAGACAAATTTCTTCATTTACGGCCAAGACTGCATGACACGCAAGATAGAGAAAATTGGTTTACATTGGTTTATACAGTAGATCAACTATAGATCATCAATAATTTGAAAGGCACATCGGATATGTCAATACACTTCACAAGGAATGCAATTACACTTGTAGTCTTTTGCTCGGCTCGTTTTGATATTTTGAAATTCGAATTAGTTTTCCACCACAGCATATTGCTGCCATCTGAGCAAGCAATTGCCTATGTTACCATCGCCTAGGAAAAAAAAAAGAAGAAGACAAAATCCATCAATAAAAATTCAGAATTTACCGAGCATTAATTTATCTATTTTCTCCTGAAAGTCTTCCCCAATAACGTCCTCATGCTACAGGATCTGCGTTTTCAAAGTTCCAAGTGTCTAAAGTTTTCAAAATACGAAATTAGATCGTCGTAGACTGACAAAAAAAAAAGAAGAAAAAACGTGTGATATATCACACTTCATATCGAAGTGCGTGCAATACAGCTTTCCAGTCCACAAAGACGTCGCTCCCACCCCTTTGATAAAGTCGATCTGAATATGCCTTTGTCACAGCCGTCGAATTAATGATGATATACGCACAACAGCAACAACAAACGAATTAAAATCGTCTTCTATCAAGATTACAACCCAAGGTCATAATTCACTAAAGCACTCATTACTGCAGCAATTTTCAGGGAAGTATTTTGAAAGTAAAAAATTGTGCTATTGTGTGATGCGTTTAGGGTTTTGAGTGGAATTGATGTATATTTAAAGAAATGGGTAAAGGGGGTGGGGGTGGGGTTTGCAATGGGCGAGGAAAGAAAAGGGAAGAGGTGTGATGGGGAGCGTTTAAGTCAAAGTCATTCTCAAGGTAAGCAGGCCGGAACGATATCTGCATGAAGAAAAGCAGACCCCCATCTCACCCCGATCAGGACCTTCAAACCGTGTGTTAAATGCTCGCGATGACAAAGGCATAGTACAATCCAAATACTTTACTGTCATGAAAGCTAAATATTGCACACATTCTTCAAAAATCCCCTCCCATGTTGGCGGGCATCCGACACCTATTTTTTATGTGGGATATTCAAAGAGCTCCAGACTGTAATTGACAAGCTAATTGTGTGCTGACAATGATATGTACAAATTACACCCGGTGAGGGGCATTTGCTGAAATACCTGAAGGCGGTAATCTACATCTAGATTGATTGCACGATAAGATAAGAGAGTGCGATCCCATTGCCGCGAAAGATGTACAAAGATAGGCACGGAGTGACTTGATCGAACAATATTGAAATGTGACAGGGTATGCTGCAACCACTGCATGCTATTTACTCTTCCTCCGAAATAACGAATATCAGGAAACTTACGGAAATGAAGGATGTCATGATTATATGCAATGCAAATGCAGCAATATGATACATCCTCGAATAAAAAGCTTTTGAATAGCTAGACCTAAATGGCCGCAAAATATGTCAATATCATGAATGTGGCAAGTTTGCCAACTTTGATCAACAGAATTACATGTTTTATGCATTCATTTAATTCTTTACTTGTGATACAACTTTGTTCCTCAAAAGAGTTATATCTTATCACTTTGTTTTGTCAGATTTCTTTATTTTTTCTGAAGATTATGCCAGCTTTTCTTTTTATTGTTTCATATTTTAATCAGAAATACTTTTCGAGAATCAGGGGAGGGGAATAATATCCATCTTTCTTTGTAGCTCACTCCATGCAGTGAACTGCATGGACAAGTCGGGGTATTCAAGCCAAAACAACAAAGGAAGGGAACTTACTTTTTAAAAACGCATCCACGCAGTATAATGGAGTAACAATCAAGGGAGTGAACTAGCGCCTTGCTTTGTCTGACACAGACCATGGACGCCTTTCCGAGGTTGCAATGTTTTTCTTTATTGAGACTAATCTCTGTTGATATGAGGACATCATCTTAGCTCTAACTTTACAAGCGTTCCACTTCAAGCCCATGAGCCTGTAAAACGATGAATAGAGTCCATTAAAAGTTAATTAAGGTACATAATATAAAGCCATGTTAAGCACATCTTCTCCGTAACGCCCAAAGCCAAAAATCCTCTCCCTTTCTAAATGATACAAGAAGATAGTGTCCCCGGATGCGCCTGCGCTACGGTAATGATTGCAATAATAGCCTATTGAGCCGCTTTTGCTCTTTATTCACGTATAACAATTGAACAATCAGGGCGTCTAGCACGATTTTAAAGCGAGGTAGCTAACTCTACAAAGGGTGTATGAAAGTACACGAGAGAAACGAGTGATGCTTTCTGACAGAACGTCGCTTTTTAGTGTTAACATTATTGTAGTGCGTGAGATTTCAAATGCAGCCACGACCATAAGGGCCCTGAGACAACTGAACTCCCTTCCATAAAGGGACCATCTACCTGAGCTTGGATCACGTTCTCTTCCCGTTAGATATAAAGGTTATTTCAGCTGTAAAACAACACAGTGAGGGGTCCAACAGGCTCGGTATGGTGTTTGATTAAATTCAGTGAACCACAAGCACGCTTTTCATAAACCTGCAAAGAGCAGACCTTTCGAGAAAAAAAAATCATATTGGCCAATAGTTCTAAAGTCACTAATGTTGGCCTGGTCTAAGGCAGTTTTTTTATTATTATTATTATTATTTATGGTCACAGTCAACATGAGAATACCTCCTTGAGAGAATCAAAAGCCTTCAGTACTTTTGAACCTTGAGAATGCAGCGTGTCACTTTCTTTTTTCAAGTACCAACATTTTGAAAGGCCAGTCCAAACGAGGCTGGTCTTGCACGACGAGCTCCTCGAACAGCCAATCAGAAAGTCCCGTTAAAAAAGACTTGGTTTGCTGTGCACGTAACGCCGCGCGCTGTCAAATCGCCTTGTACCGGCGAAGCGCAAGAAAGAGCCCGGGATTTGAGCAGACGATGCGGCGATTGTCGTGTTCCTGAGAGCGGGTTCGAGTCGGACAGTCGAGACGTGGGAAGTTTTCTTGCACAAGCCCTTCCTGCTCCTCATCTGCTCGTTTTGTTAAATCCTTTTTAATTCATTTTACCAGGAAGCTATCATGAAGGAATATTGTGTCATCAGTTCTTAGGTCGCAATCATATTCCGTTTTAAGAGGATATCTATTCGGAAACAATCACTATTTTTTTCCCTCTAAGAGCATGAATACTCGTCATCGACCAACTTGAGCTTTGCTATCGCGGACGACAGGGTATCGCTCGTTCTGACTGGCGATATTATTTTGATTTCAGCTGCGGCGTTTGTGTGGTGGAAACTGACGGCTACTGGCGTTCGGAACTTTTCCACCACATAGTACACTACAGTACTGCCTTTCATACCTATAATAGTGTTCAGGATTATTTTAGACATCGCAAGGCCCTGAGCTAAATATCCCTGCACCAATCATGGATCCTTCTTGTTTTCTACAACATAGACTCAGGCAGAACAGCCGCACAATTGCGGTCACAATTCTAGCTGTACTATTTCTACTTTCAGATGCCAGCGTTACATTTGCCACAAGGGTAAGTCTGTCATTTTGCCGTCGCAATCGATCCAAATTCTATATTATTCTAATGAACAGAAATATGTTTTCCTTAGAGCTATTTTTATGCATGCATTAACAATAGAAGTGCATGTAATATCCTCTGAATGAACGGTATCGTGCGTTTAAATTAAGTTTTCTCCCTATTTTGATGGAAGTGTTATCTCCACATCAATGACAATGGTGTATTTGTACAGTACCTGGGGTACTTCACAACGAAACAAATCTAAAAAGTGAAGATCAACTTAACATTATGATATACTGTGTATGTCTTCAATGGTGATAAAAAGTCTTAATGAAAATGAATATTTTGAAGACGTTTTCATGCAGCCGTTATACAAAATAAAATGAGTGATAACGGATCGTTTTCTGTGAAATTTGATAACAATTTTGAAGTTGATTCTGCAAGGCTAATAAAACTGAACAGGGAAACCAGAGACATACCATGATTTTAAGTCGGTCTTAACTTTTAATATCGACTTAAGTTCTTAGCGAAACACCCCCCCCCCCTTCTGTCGCAGTCTTGGTAAGTCTTGGTCTTGGTGGAACCATACACAGCATCATGTCTGCTTGAAATTCATGAGCTCTTTTGCCCTGTGAGCAGCCTTTATATCGATATTTTACGTTGAACAAGACACAGTGTGTCGAACCCTGCCTGCAGTCATTGAACCTTTTTTTTTCCCTTAAATTCTTAGACTTTGTAATTGGTGGAGAGATTATACCAACTCCTTAATGAGTGTAATCGAATGACCGCAACTCTTTAGAGAAGGTGACATTATTTCCATTATTTCCTCTTTACCGGATAATCGATGAGGGTCTGCACTTCTTCGGTTCTCTCGTGGCTGCTATTGTCGAGAAACAATAGGAGTGAGCGCTCTCGCTCATCTATTCGAATAGTTATCTGTTGTCGAGTTGAGTTCAAAGCAGAGGCGTCTTTGCAAAAAGTATCGAAAAAGCAGGCAGCGTAGGTGAACAGTGCAAACTGCTACTGCATGCAGTTCGCAGTCAAAACAGGCTGGTTTCCTCGCGATGTCATTAAGGTATACCATGAATGGTTACTTTGAGTTCTTGCAATGAGTATAACAATTGCGGAAGGACACATCATGTACTGGAAGAATGCTCCTTCTCGACAAAGTAGTTAGTGTCTCTTGCGTCCCTCAGTTAATGGTCAAGCGGGTATTGTCCCCAAAGTATGAATAGGTAAAAGCAGGACATTCTTCCCACACGAACGAGACTGGGGAGAAAGAACCATTCTAAGTGGGCTACGTCCAAGATGCTAGGTTACTGGACACACGTGATGTCATTGTGAATAGTTAAAGCGCCCATTGCTTCTTCCGATGATTACGCAATTGGTAATGTCATGTTAATTATCTTACATGACTTCTTGTGTCAGAATGTAAGAATGATATCAATATTGTCAAAAATCAGCGTTTATGACGAAAAAATTCCTCCCTAGGCATAAAAAGATACTCGTCATTTATTGTCTCAGTGAATGACCTATCAGTATCGAGAAGCTTTGAAGTATATTCCTATCTACTGACATTATATGGGATCATGAGATACTAAATTTAGATTTTCATACACATGGGATCAAATTAAGGTATTCCAAAGTCTTTTTCCCTGTAGTCTGTCCACAGATGTAAAAAAAAAAACAAAAACGAACAAACAAAAAACAAAAACACACGATATGTTTCATTATACTAGTGTGGTTATACCAACTATTTAGAACTAATTTTGTGCATGAAAATGTGATGATTCAACTCCCATTTCATTCCGTAATTTGCGAACATCCATTTTTTTTTTCTCTCTGCTTGCATTCATAATTTTCAGAGCACATATTTTTGTGACCGCGGACCGCCCCGTGAACTCTTGGCGAACCTCATGTAGCTATGACGCTATTCAATGCGTGGTGAACATTGAAACGCAAGACATCCAGTAATATGATGGTCCAATAGGAAAATTGCATTTCGTACTATAGAAATATCTTCCAAATAAACAACAGAATAAAGAGTCAGCAAATGGGTTTAAATTATTGTACCATTCTCAAATTGAACCAAACATAGAATAAAATGATGGACGGTACTTCACTCTCGCACCTGGAATATTTTGCTGACGTTTCAGTTCAAATGTTTTCAGTCAATGGTTATACGAGAAAAAAAAAATCAATGAAAATATGAAGTTATGTTACACATGCATTACGAGCATCAATACAGATTTTATTTTTTCTGACTTAAACCAACTTCTGGCTTCCCTGTGGGAAAGAAAAGATTTATATCATTTGTTTTGATATGTGTTCCTTATCTTTGCTCATGTGTTTTTCTCATGTAAATGTTATATGATGGACGCAAAAATGTCTAGATATATTCAGTGGATCTGACCTACATTAACTTAACTTCTTAATTTCTTCGAGATATCATCTGACCAAGGAAGCCGACACCAACAACAAAATTATTAAACCGCCAATTAATATTTATATCTGATGATATCATAATGTCGTTATATTATATTTTTCTTCCTTATTTCTTTTTATTGTCTTGATGGTATAACGTCACTGACGTTTGAACGACGCTTAGCCTCAAAGGGATACATCCAAAAATCAATCCGTGGGAAACTGCTATGTTTTGGCTTCATTTACCCCCGTTATACAGATGAAATTATTTTACTGAAAATGTCCTGCCATACGAGATCGGTCTTCTAATTTTCGTTGTCAATCCAAAAGATTCATCGTCTTCTGAAACGGAATCCATCTCACAATGGCGTGCATGTACAATAGTCGTAGTATCACCATCACAAAAGATCAAGCCAGCTCCTTCGAAACGGATTTCTCCAGCCTCCATACAGTGTAAGTCATAGCCATTCATCGCCATGGAAACTGGTTCTAAACAACCTCACCTGGCCCGAATATCTGTGAACACTATTGTTAATAATCATACTCGCACCTGGTTCCAACCAAAGCTATAACAAAAGACTGTGACATCATCACTTCGGTATTCTATTTACCTCTTCTGATTGGTTAACATTTCGTAAGCGTAGTGGTGGTTTATCTACAGCTAGATGTGGAAAGGAGTTGGTGAGGAGAAACCACGTGTTTGTGTAAAGATGAATGACGGTATATGAGATGATATGATTACAATCAACAATCTTACAAAGGAAACGGCAGAGGTTTGAAAGTTAATTGTAATCATTGTGACGAGATAAGACAAATTGCGTGATGCCGTGACGCAATCCGAATCTCTGCCGGGTCTAAACCTCCTCTAGAAGGAGGGGGGGGGGGGGGGGGACTTTCAGGTCCTTTAGCTTTGTTGAGTCAGGTGTACACATATTTTGCCGCGCTTTCGTTTTTCGTTTTTATTTTCATAAGCCGTCACTTCTGCTATGGATTGGCAATCCTTCTCTCAGCTCTGGAAGGGGTAGAATTCTCCGAGTGTGAAGAGGTAACACGTCTTAGGGTGGAACTCCCTTGTTGCCGGCAGAAAAGAATGTTTTAACACTCACTTTACCGGCTGAATCGGCTGAATCCACCTGACACACGATGTCGCGGATAATCAGTCGCGCAGGGCTTCGCAGCAAATCGAACTCTTCATACAAGTAATGCCCCGTTTGTTCGTCATGAAAACACTCAAGTGTTAGTAAAATGTAACAGTTGTCTCGCGCCTTTGTCAGCGGCGCGAATTGTTCGCAGCGACTTTTTGTAAGTTGATTTCAGCTCCTAAAATCACGCCCGCGAGCATTTCGGACTATTTATCGTCCCATTCTGATGAAGGCGAAAAGGGTTCAGTGATTATCTATCCGCTGATCCCGTGCAAAGTGAATAGCCGCAGAGAGGAAAAAAAATATCCCAACTTTACTCCCACCGTCCCACGCTTACGAGGGTAACATACCTCAACTCACTGGTGCACTTTTCACACACACACATTTAAAAGGTCTTATTTAAGGGCGGACCAGTCTAGCATGAAATTGAAACATATTGTTCCAAATAGTTCTCATTGTCATCTTAATGACCGTGTTAGGTGTAGCCCAAAGGGTAAGATTTTCCTTTAAGAGAGTAGTGCCTAGAGTAAAGTGACAAGCAGCAAGGGGCATTAGTACCAAAACTGAAATAAAAATGCGTCACGGAAATCACGGTCATTAAAAATTCACCCTTGGAACCTATTACTACAGAATGACGGAAATGGGGTTATATATTTCAATTTAGTTTTGACGAGACATATTGCACAAATCAATGATGGTATCCAAAACAGCCCAGAAAAACTATGTTACGCTCATACACTGCATTCATTTTCAATTGACCCATATCTCAAATGAATATGTCTACGGTGTAACTTTGACTGATATTGGTAGCAATGTAGCATTTAGCAACGGTTACGGGTATATGCACGTTGGTTTTTATGTCACAGACGTACATACAATGAGTATGGTATCTTTCTTTTACTACAAGGTCCTGTCCATTGCTTCTCTGATTAATGAACAAGGAGTGTTGACCATTTAGAGAGACCTTCACTTTACGTTCCACTCTGAAATGATATCAACAATGATTGAAATAACACACTAATAACACACAGTGCCAAAGCTGCTTCCTTTTGGTTTTACTTTGTTGCCCTCTAGCCTCACGAGCATTCCCTCAACCTGCACAATCCTATAACGCATTTGATATAAGTCATGGTATTATTTATGAATAAACAGTCGGTAAACCAGGAAATGGAGACATTATCTGAAAGTTTTTCGTTATCACTGCCATATTCGATGCATTATTACGTTGCTCAGCTGGCAAGTTATTACCGCAATCTCTCACAGAGGTGTTATAATTTGCCCCCATTTTTTTATCGTATTTTATAGGCCAGTTTTCTCAGTTATTCACGTTCTTGTAAACCTTAATATCAATTGCAAAATTAATGTTGTTCCTGGCACCCACAAGGCTTGCCCCGGGCTTGCCCGTCGTAGCAGCAACTAATGGCATTATATAATTTGACTTCCAGACAATATCCATTTAGCTGAAACAGGCGATTTGTAAACCGCGACACGATGGTCCTCAAGGGGAAAAGTCCTAAATTTGAATACATATTTTATCTGAACCTGCTTATTGTGGTCCTCTTGGTGGGTGTGGTTAAGAGGACTATCTAGTCAGACTGGTATAATTTATTAGGAATAAGTGAATTAACCTTGCTTTACGAAATCCCTAGTTAGTAGGCATAGGAACGTAATTATCTCACATAGCCCTTGTAATCACATATCATTACCAGTGTCCCTGATGTAAATTGGACATGTGTGACTGTGTTGCCGACCAGTGCGTTTGCCCTTGTATGTGTTGCTTTTTTTCTTTCCTTTGCGTTTTAACAAGACACTTCTCAACAATGAGAGTGCACTCGATGTATTGTCCACGTGTCTGACCTTATGTTTTCTATTATGCAGCCCCCACAGCAAGAACATCTCCTAATTTCTTAATGATTGTGCTGAAATTGTATTACACCATACAGGGTGGCGTTGCGGTTCTCAGTTTATATTTTCACCCACTCACTTTTAGCTCATGGATAGTCTGCTGTACACAACATCAATAGACTCTATTCTCGTATATGGCATCATCTTACCAACAAAACTGGTTGAATTAGGACAGAGAACGCCCTTTCTCATTCCGTAAAACCATAATAGGTTATTAAACTGCTATTGCAGACAACTTAGAGTTTGTTAAACGCCGAATTTTCGCTTAGAAATGGTGAAGCGGCTCCGTGTCCACGACTACGGCCGTGTGAAAGAAACGCAGAGTATACATGGCAGTGACCGAGAGTTGACACTGTCCATTTATCATAACTACAAATGAACCCAACAATGTTGATACCAGTTCGCCCCAAAAGGTTGCCAAGATGATAGTTCGGGGGAACATTGTGCAGGATCGAAGGGAATGGTAAAGAGGATGGGGACGATGGGGGAATAATGACGTTGGTGGTATGTCTGGGAGGATGCGGGGGCTGGGAGGAACTGTTATACTTGAGCTCCATGGAGACAGCAACACGCACTGAGGGCAAATGTGGACTATATGGGGGAGTTTTTACTATTCGTCTGTGTGCGAATAATAAATGTGAAGAAAAACAACTGTTGCCTCAGAATAAATAAATTGTATCTGATAGGTCTCTTGCCATGTCCTTCTACGTGCCTGTTGAGCAACAAACTTCGCTAAGAATAGAATGTATTCTTTATTTCGTCTATCTCTATCAACGAACCGTTTTCAAACAAAGGGGCTTCTCGTACGAAAGAGGAAGTTCGTTGTTGGACCAAGGAGGTACTATAGGCGAGCTTGTAGTACCTCCCTGGTTGGACATTGACGCTCATGTAAAATTCGTATTTAATGTTCATGTTAGTTATGTAATGGTCTAATGCGCCTGTTCAACAGAAGCTAAATTTGCGAGATTTGTTTGACTTGTCAGCATAATTCAATCACTTATGATACCTATTAATGATAATGATACGTGTCAGTGTTTGCTATAGGCGGTTGCGCAATATAGGATATATGAGACAATTTGAAAACGGATTCAACCTTCCGGCTATCGCCTCCTTTTAATCTGTTCATTAATGCCTTGCTTACTAATCACTTCTTTGTAGATACTCGTACTGTGTGCATTAGTTGTTGGTAGATGCGGCTTGTATAAAAGAGGTGTACACAACATTCAAATACATAATGGAAAATAAATATGTTTATGAAACGGTACTCCCCAAAGTTATACTCTTCGATTTTTTTTTCCTCGCAGAGAAATATAATTACTATACGTGAACGGGCTCATCATCCTGTGACCTTACGATTAGAAGAGGAATCATATTTCTCAATGAAAGTCTTCATTGGTTGAATGATTAAGTTTGTAGAGCTTCCTTCTGTTTTTTCTCTTTTTTTTGGGGGGGGGGGAGGGGGGAGAAGTCTAATCACGCTACAGCTTCGAGTATGATTCTATACCTCTCGATCGGCACAAGATATAGCTACACGCCTTGATTTCGGGACCGTTAGATTAAAAGTTTTAGTTTATTAGAAATATGAGATAATGTAATATGATATGATGTAATATATGATATGATATGATATAATATGATATGATATGATATGATATGATGTGATGTGATGTGATATATGACATGATATGATATGATATGAAAAACACTTTAAACAGAATCACTCATTATTTCGAAAGACCGGTTTGTTATCATACATTCATGTATGCAGACATCTTCACACTTTGATTATTGATAGCATGCCGTGATCCTGCCTGACATAGCAACGACAAAGTAGAAATTGAAGTGAAAGCAGCAGGTGCATCAAAAGGTTCATCACGAGGTATACCAGGGCCTGAAACATCCCACGAATTTGAAGACTATTTTAGTAACTGGTCTGGCCTATCTGCTTGTCTGTACGTGCCGTGACCTCGAGCTCAGACAGTTCTAACAGTTCATGACCTCATTTTCCACACCGTCAACCTTTTACTTCATTTTGACGAAATGCAGTGCTTAAATCCTGATATTTTACAGAAAACGGGAAGAATTCTCCAATAATGTTTCCGGTTCGGCTTTGAAAAGTACAGTGTATAAATCCTATGTATTTTTTAGCTTTATACAAGGGAAAAGTATCTTTTCCCATGGAGACGGCACTCAGCGTTCAAAGATTAAATGTCGGGACATTTTGCCAAATATCGGGAACTGTCAGTGTGATTCTGTTTAGACCTCACTTTCTTTTTTTTTTTTTTTGATGAAAATTACCCTTGTATGATTCAGATGATACCATCGTTCCCTTTCTTTGTCGCTATGTCTGATAGACGCCTAATAGTCTCACTTATCTTTTTTTTTTCTTCTTTTTTTTTTTTTTGCTGGGGCGAAAATTACCGCATATCTGACGCCAGTGGTTCTGCAGCGCCTCGTCGGAAATATTGCCGTGTAAAAACATGAAACGGGATGAGTGCAATATGAAACTAACGTTCTTGGATAATCCTTCCAATTCACCCGCTCTGTGAATTCCGATAGCACGCTGTACTCGAAATATCGATTGCCTTTGGCGTATAAGGTAATGACGCAATCAAATCATTACGGCGGGACACAATATGACACTCGGATGGTCGCCAGAAGAGAAAAGGACGCCGACAGAAACTGTCTCCTATAACTCTGTTCGATTACCCTGGTCTACTTTCTGAGTTTAGGCAGATAGACAACACGACTACGGCAGCTCTGGACAGACTCACTGGTGAAAACCTTTTAATATTCCTAACCTAGGTCATGATGCCACTTCCAAGAATCCAAATACATCGATCCCTTTTCCTCTCCGCAGACGACGACTGGTCATGGTCGCGGATGGATATTATGTATCAACGCACTAGTATTCAATTCTCTCGAATGTTTAACGTTCATGACCTAATTAGATGAAGCTGCCTTTGATCTTTTCGGTTTTCGATTTCGTCTGTGACGGGGCTCTGCCACACTTCGTTGTACATGCCATTAAATTCAAAGGGATATACGAGCGGACCCTTATTTGTTATATTGCTCCTCTTTAAACCTTTAACACGAGAGACCTTCTTGTACTCCAGTTGTTCAATGGCTTCGAGCGTGACACAGAGTGCTTGGGTTTTGATACGCTACTCCATTTAAGACAAGATGATAATAAGACGTTTCTTGTAACCCCGTGGGACAATAATGTGGTAGCTAATTCAGCGAATTCGGTCTTGCAAGGATTGCCGACGAAAATCATGCAGACTGGCCGCTGCGGGTGCCGGGGTCGAACACCATTGGAGAGAAACCAAGATTTAAAGGGTGTGACCCTCCAATGGGAACCCGTCCAGTTAATAATAAAATCTGCCTCGTCCATGACATTTTTGTAAGATTATTAAAGAGGAAGGCCAGCTCACCAATTGCTTTGCAAAAGAAAACTAAAATAACAATTGGTTTGCTGAATTTTCATTTTCTGTTGTGGAAGACCAAGTTAAATTTTTCGGCTTTCCGTGATTATAATTGGCAGCTATGAACTCTTTGTTGTGAAGCGCTATCAAAAATACCATCCAGCTTTCATTCTGCAAAGCTAAGATGATTAACCCTTTCTGTGTCGATGGGTCAAATGTGCACCAATTTCAAACACATACAGTTAGACAGGGATTAATGTGGCATGCAGAGGGTTAACAGATACGTATGCAATCGCGTCCTGTCACATGACCGATGTTGGGCCAACGATCCATCGTGGCGCTTTGAATCTAGACGAACTAGGGAGAGGCCTCCCAATATTGGTGCCGCTTTTAGTGAGAATGAGAGTAGCCCTCATATCGAAGTGGGCATGAAGAAAAGGTGGAGGTAATGCAAAATAAAGACTGTAGGTAAGGAGCACAGACACTGTGCCACGGTCGACTGTCACATGCCTTCCATTTTCATTCAAACTATGATAGCACAATTTCGCGAAACGAAGGTTGTAACTGTTTACCTTGTCGAAAGCTTATGTCATAAGTTATCTACCAGATACATCCAGTTATCTACCAGATACATCCTCTCATGTTGCGACCTCTTCATGTGTTTCACCATGTTCGCTTTTCGGCAACGTTGAATATAGTTATTGTCTGAACAGCTAGTTTATCTTTGTAACATTTTACCATTTTCATAACTCCTTTAGCTTCCTTCACTATAAAATAGATTGTATAGGCCTACATTTAACTGGGTTTCTACTACAACATATGATAGTTTTGAGTCTGACCGTGTAGACTAGGCCCTGGCGACGACGGTAATGCAGTCGATCCCCTCTCGGCTGTCATCGCAGGCGTTCGAGTCTTCTATGTCGGGTCGGAAAAGAAATGCGACGAGTTGGAATGGCAGGAATGAATGTAACTTTGGCTGTTGTTGTTTTAGTTCTGCTTGCAACCATGCGCAAGGCATGTTGGTCATGGAATTCCATCTTTTGCATAGATGAAAACGCTTTCAATTTTATCAGTCGATATCATCTATATATGTGCTATCGGCGGTAGATGCTAACGTTCCATGTCGTGAGTTGCGTACACGTGTCGTTGCAGAAGATATGGCGATCATCTTGTCGCTCTTAGAAGGTATCGATATGTGCCACACGATGGGAAAGTTCATTCGTAGTGTGGGGAAGACTATGGTTAACTTTTTCTCTGGTTGTTCGTAAAATCATTATGAATGCAGAGGGTGAGGGGTGGCCACTGGAAGGCCCTTCACATCGTTTTGCCGCTGCTCGACCCTGTTTCATATCCCCGTTGCGCTCACCCGGTGGCCGCAAGATGAGCCATGACGAATTTCAATTGACAGATATAGTACAATGAGCGTGTACGACTGTAACCCCTCAGTCCCACATGTTTGAAACCGCTGTGTGACCTTGGCGGTCTGGACAGAGTAAAGACACAATACATCGGCGTGAGCCCGTGAAATATGTCAACACTACATGGAAATCCAAATCTTCCAGGGCCATATTCAGCCTACGGCGTAATATGAAACCACAAAACAAGACGAAATGAATTATTTTATGTATTTCGATTACATTCAATGTACTTTGACCAGTGGTAACACATGTCAGTTTCTAAACATGAACTCTTCACATTCCTTATGTGACTGATATGAAAGAGGAAAGCACAGTTTCCAATAACATTCTTCTGTATAAGGCAGAGAAACCGTGTCACCATTTCTCATGGTTTCTTATATGACTATCAATGTTTTTGGTGGGACCTGTTGCCAAGATTTCAGTTGAGTCACGTTGCAAGAGATGGAGACACACACACACACACACACACACATAGTATTCACATAGTAGCTTGCGCCGTGTGTATAATATGTCTGGGTGTGCGTGTGTGTGTGTACGTGTGTCGGAGTTGGCATGAAGACATCACGATGAAGACTAGTGACGAGGAATCTTCATACACTTCATGCATTAAGACAGACAAAATGTGACCAATCTTCACGGAAATTTCCTTGCTTTGATGCCCCCACTTACAAACGTTGACATCATCAATGACTGAAATCATCTAAATCGATCACAGGCTTATGACGTCATCTATTATAGATGGCTCAAATCTAAAATGAAAAAGTAAATAGTTACAATATGATAATGATTATATAGGTCGACAGAATAAAGTGTAATTGACAACAAACCCTCATACATTATCTTTAAAAAAAAAAGAAAATGAGTAGGAAGACATCTGAAGCGGTTGTTCCATATCACACCCTAACTCTCGCAATTTTTTGTAACTGGGTGAAAGGTCACCATTGTATCCCCTCTGTTGACAATCATGGACCTTAAACGGCATCCAAGCGATGCGATCAAAATGAGGATTTCATGTCATGGATGCTGAATCCAGCATGCATTCAGCAAGAAATATAAATTGTCGGAAGTCCTACAAAAACATTAACCATGAATGGATTTACAGAAATGTGGTCAGTTGTGGGGAAGTTGCAATAGTTCGTCAGCTTGTGAGACGTCTTTGTCAAAATCTTCGTGGACGCAAATAGAGCTTGTGACGTTTAAGGATCATCAGACTCAATGGTTTTGCACGGTGGGGAAACTTATGGGGTGCGGTTATACGCGAATCTGCGATTGAGATGAGGGAAAAACATGATTTCTGCTCAAGCAAGGTTCAAGAAAGTGCAATAACACCAGGCCAATTATCATATTCTCGCACTAATTGGCTTTGGTCGGACGGGAAGGCTCTCGATGTTTGCCCCACGTCTGGCCCTGTGGCGAGCCGCTTCGCTACGGGAGCCGACCGTCGCATAAGACAGGGCCAACATCAAAGCATATAGTGACTGGCTTCAATTTCATGGCCACACCAAATCATTTCATTGGGTTTGTCCGAACTCAGTTGATGTATCTCGCATATGAACCAATGCCGCACAATGACTGAGCGTCGGCATGACTGTCAGTAAAATTACTTCTATTGCCCAGAACAATCTTGGCACCCCTCAACCCTTTGTTTAATGTTCGAAAATGTACAGCTTTTGAAATAAGTTAAGTCATTAGAAATGCTTGTGTTCTTTGTATCGTTATTTATCAGTTACAAGAAACATGTCCAATGAAATTGAAAAGCTCGAAATGCCGTAAATAGCTTATAAGATACTTTCTAATAGTAATAGAATAACGACAGCAAATGACTAGAGTGCCACGTGTGACAATGTCAGATGCAAAAGCACTTACAGTACCTTCGTTAACCATATGACTACAACTCTCCCTGTTGTAATAACACTGAGATGAAGAAGACTCATTTTCCGACCTCTGATGTGTCATCATTTTGTCAAATTATCAAGTTAGTAAGAAATATTTATTGATTCTGCACAGTACTGAGCACGGTACCTTTTGCACAGTGAGCGGGTTGTAGTAGTTCTCTATTTCGATAAAAAGTATATATAGGCCATATATGCCCACAATGTTCAGAGTTTCTGTATTTCTCCAGGTAACATCTTCGTGGATTACAGTCCTCATTAATTGAAGTTGTGGCTTTATCTTGTAATACTTTTAACTTACTTGACGACACATTTTCTTGTGATGAAATACTACACTTAATGTGTTATCACTTTCTTTTGTTCTGTTCTATCCAACACAGTTTCAGCTGAATCCGGAGTCGACCCAAACACAAAATCCTGAGTGTAATCGGGACTGCTCTGGCCAGAAGGTCAAACCATTCTGTGGTACAGATGGGAGAACGTACATGTCCAGGTGTGAGGCCAAGAAAGCCCGTTGTCAAGGCTGGATGGTGAGAAAAGCTCACAATGGTCCCTGCGCAGTAGGTGAGTCCACAGACAAATTGATCGTTGACTACCGAGGACAGCTTTGTAAAGCCCTCAAGAGGACAATTTGGTTTTCTACACTTTCATTGTACATGAACCAAGTTGTCATTAGCAAGTGACACTGAAACAAGTACTTTCCACTTTGAAAGATATACGCCGTGACATGATTGTTAAGTAAGAAATAACAATAACAACACACATACTATACGAACATGCCCACTTACGTACACTCACAATGCCTGATGTGAAGGACTGCATCATAATGAAACCCATGATTCCATGACAATGTGCCTTTTTGATGAACATTCCTAGTGCGATTCCGCACTGGTTCTAGTAGCAATTTAATGGTTTAGGCGCTTCTCTACTTTCGTCTGACATTCTTCAAAACCAAATTATGTTGTCACTAAGTTACGGGCACTCCGGGAGTTCTTCAATTTGCGCTATAATGACAAGAAATCAGTTTCTCTCTGTCGAACACTGGTCGTTGACCGAATAACTTCATGCCTTTACTGGAGTAATTGACGTTTTTAAAATCCCAGTGTAGCTAATATAGTGAATATATCTTTGAAGTTGATTTTACATTTTGTCTGAGTGACGGATTCCGCACTAAAAGAAAAAAGACCTCTACAGTGCAGGATTTCATGGGCTAGCTGTTGCTGAGTTGAATAGAAACAACAAGAGCAACGAAAACTACTAGAACCAATGTAGTATTAAAAGTACTACCACGAATAGTTACTACGTAGAAAACGTTACATAGATAGGGATTGTATTTTAAGCCCTTCTTGCTCTCATTTATTGTCAGTCTATTCAACATGGAAAGTAAGTCATCATGGTATAAAGTCTCCCCCTGCATTTTACCTTCCGTAAGTCGATTGGAAATGGAGAATAAACCTTCCATCTTTGTAAAAGACGCGGATGGTGGTTTGTAATCTTTTATTGAACCTCCCAATATCACCGAAGTTAATTTTGAAACTGCGGATATTTCTAAGGTGACGTATCGAATTTTCAGCCAGATCTTCCACGAAAAAAAAAAAAATGCTAATCAGCGAGGGCGCGATAGTGGAGTACTGGTAATACGTGGGTATTGGCTACTCTGCAATGGACATTCGTTACAAAGTGGAGTATATATCCATGTCTGCGATGACATCAAATTAACAACGTTTTGTCATTGTATATTCACCTGGCGTGTATACACCTTTCTAACCTTTCTAATGCTCTAATTCTAAAGTCATGGAGGCTATACGATTTATCAGAGTTAAGACCCATGAGAGGTAAATATTGCTATTTTTAGGTAGTCTTTATTTGCATACATTTATTTTGATCTAATGATCTCATTCTTATGATCTTAATTATCCTTCCGACTGAACAGAAATTTAATACGATGACTATCGGCATCCAAATGTTACAGAGCATTATGGTTATACATGTACAACAAACGCATTCTGTTTGTTCGTAATGAAAAAGGAAAAATAAAGTGTGGTAATTATTGTCTGACAGTCCTCTCATCTTTGTCTGGACTTGGATTTCAGAACTCACAAAGTGTCAGTCAGAGAGAGCGCAGAATCGCCTACAGTCCGGCAGCACCGCCATGTTTGTACCGCGATGCAATGATGATGGCAGCTATGCCACGGTTCAATGCCACAAAGCCATCGGCTACTGCTGGTGTGTAACGGACGACGGCAAACCCATCCCTGGCTCCTCGGTCCGGGAAGGGAACCCAACTTGCGACCGACAAGCTGGTGAGTGGTCCATAACCTTGGCTTCTGCCATCGATTCCATAATGATTCGTTGTCACCATATTACAATGATATAGCATCACATTCGTTTAATGAGCGTTTAAATGATTACGATAGTCATTGACTTCTTTATTATAACCTCGTTGAAACAGTTTACGACTGGTCGTAAATTGCTCACATGGGCAAACATGCACTCAAGCTTGTACTTGACAGCAGCTTTTAATACTGGGATGATTGTATGGACAAGTTTCTTCCACAGACTATACCAGTGGGCCCTATACATTATCTATCAGAAGCCATTATTAGCTCTACGAGATTATGAAACTAGATTATATGTAGGACAAATTAAGTAAAGATTCTTTTCGTTCTCACTTTACAGTAATAAGGTATATAAGCATCTATTGCCTCTAATGATTCTCCTGCACACGAAACCTTCGACAAAGTCAACCAGACATTGTTAAATAGTGTGAATTCACACAATAAAGGAATGAAAATATGGCGGAAAGTTCTCAATATTTGGTTGAGAATAGCGCTAGCAAATTCTCCGTCCGCTGACATAACGTATCTGAATTTTTAATGAGAAAGTAGCTGATGATGTCATATATTTTTGTGTGTGTTGTTATGGCCACCATGGAGGGTACAATACATTCAAACTTTCAAGATTGTTAAGTTATCATGAAAACATACCACATTCTGTGAAATCAGGTTTTATTGACTAATTATGAATTAGTTACAATGGAAATCTTTACAAAGTGACCCCCGTATTCTATAACAACATTGGTCATTTGGTTTTCGTTGTAATGCACATAGAGCAGAGGGTATAGACGAGTCTGTGAGTGTGATTTTCCTTTACAGAACTTGGGGATTGTCTTACTTTGTGTCGAGTATAAGGAACCTAAGCTTGAAAATATACTTGAAATCAGCCTTATAATACGCTCCTTAAGTCTTCATAAACATCTCAGCCTTATAAAAGAGTTTATTAATCACCAACGCATGGATGTAATGTTCTGGGTCTGTCGTGAGAGTACAGAAAAATACGTAATGTCACACCAGAGGAAGTTGACAGTTACGAAAGTCAATAAAGTTACAATCTTTCAAACTTTCAACGAACATTGTTCACCTCAGTTCCCTATACTTGATTCACACTTGTCATTGGCACGATTTTGAAGTGGAACAGAAGTCAAATATTCATGTATCTCAGATACTTGGGGAGGGTGACATCATGAAGTCTGTGGAAAATGTCCGATTCGGGACATTTTTCCCATCACCAGGTAATCGTGGTTCAAAACACACCGGTGCCCGATTAATAAATCGTAAGAAGGCCAGTTCTTTTCCTTTCCTTTTTTTTTTTCGGGAGACAAACCCAAGCAGAGCCCAAGTATGGATTACTTGAGGGAAATCTGCGAGATGATGAATATCCCAGCATGTGCACCCGACTGTCGTCACGTATTTTTCAGTTCATAAATTGCAGAATAATGGGAAGAAGTTTAGTAGGTCACAGTCAACATTCCTAAAAAGAAATTACTGCAACGTCTACTTTACGAAACCGTAAATTTATCCCCATCACCGATGGTGTTTGATGCCGGACAATCGGCGCCCCGCGGAAAAAAAAAAGGTTCTAGCCAAATAAGGAACAGGGATATTTTTAGGGTAAAATGACATCTGAATTACATTGGGTTGGAATGTATAGGCATTGTCATTGCCTCGTATGTTTCTGAATATGGCTTGTCAATTGCTGCTTGTACAAATGTGAGTTATCTTCATTACGATGCGATCTAGTGTTGTCAACAAACGACACAAGTTGCTCAGGTTAGCTACGACAATCAGAGTTAGTATCACGTCTTTTCGATATATACGTACATGTACGTCATGATGTGTCTTAATCGAGCTGAAAAGGACAGAACCTTGTTTAACGGGAACCAGATATGCCCTGGTTAAAATATGTGGTAATTGAATTATCTCAGAGCCAACAGGTTAAAAAAAAATAGGTTGCAGTGAATTCAATAAGAGGGGATGCCTTCTTCGAACGCACAAGTAAGTGAGCGCAGATTTTTCAGACTACATGTACTGATGCAACCACAAACTAACACTCCTTGACGTAGATGAATCATAGCTTGAAAAGTAGAAGAAGAACATTTGGCGCAAGTGATCCCTCGCGTGTGTCCGCTTTCCTTCTCTTCCTATATAAGCCAGAATCCGACTTCTCCATGACATGGCAGTGTCTGTCTCTTCTCAAGGGAGTTCAGAAATTACGATCCCAATGCCCGTTTATTTTTCATGTCGGGATGTTTGGGATACCAAGTGGGGGAGTCGGGATGTTTTTGGAATTCTTGTAAGACAATACACGACATTAAAGACGGGGTAAATCGCTACACACGGTCACGAACTCAGTGTGGAAGAGATCCATCATGGTCGCGTCCTCGCGGATCCACGACCACATAGTAGTTATCAAGTGTTATTACGAGCTATGAGAAAACTTCATCCCGAATGAAGCCCAGATCAGCATGTTACATCTCTTGTTAGGCACCGTACGTACTCGCTGGGAACCAACCTTCATTGTTCAGTACGGGGACTTCATGTAAGATGATGTTCATCTTGACTTCAGCATTCATGAACTGGCCCTACTCTTTTTTTTTTCCTGCGATGTTCATGACATGACGTTGTGTGAAACTGTGACAAATCGAAACCATAGCATGACAGCATGCCAGGAATTTGATTAAGTCCTTTGCCATGTTTGCAATTCTTTATATGAAAACTGTCGACGTCGGTGGACAATCTTTAAACGTGTCGGGTGAATTTTTCATTCGGAGACCGATCGTTCTCGGATCGTCGGAGAAACCATTTTCAGCTGATTGATGACACAGTGAGAGACAAATCGCTCACTTAGAGATGTCAATAGCACGTGAAGAAAAGATGGAAACAAAATCCGAAGATCGGCCTGTTACTCATCAAATTCCCCTCTTTCAATAATTTATCGGTTCACTTTTCACTTTTATTGTGTTTTGTCTACCACCACAGCATGATTCTAAATACCAAGCGAACTTTCCGCCGCCGCCCAAAAGAACGCCTTTTTCTCTCCGTTTCTCTCCATCATACTGTCTTCTTAAAGGGCGGTTAAGAGTTTTTCTGAAAATATAGAGTAAAACTTCGTAAGCACAACAACGAAATTTGATCAAAATCGGATGAAAAGTTAGGGAAGTTATGAAATTATGAAATTTCGCTAATTTTTGTTTAACATTTCTCGAACAATCTGTTGATATGTCTAGACAGATGAGTAAGGTGATGATGTCATCACCTGACAATTTTCTGTTGATCGTGTACAAAAAGGAAAATTTTAATTTTTCTTTTTTTCTGCTATAAAATTGTAACATATAATGTTACTTCTGGCTTGATAAGGGATAGTCAGACATAGAATTTTAAACTGGGAAATAACTGTCTTTGAACTTCAACAACAATAACAGCAGCAACAACAAAACCCCTGGAGATTCCAAGATTTTGTGTGCAAATTGCGTTTTAAGTTTTGAGGCAATGACATCATCAACTCACTTATTTGCATTCATATTGACTGTTCAAGAACTAATTTGTGAAAATAAGAGAACATTTTATCTGATTTTGATCAAATTCTAAACTGGGCTTGAAAAATTGTGCTCTTTCTTATCAGACAAACTTATGACTGGTCCTTAATCCACCTTTATCTGGTGCTCGATCCCCAGCTCTTCAAAGCAGAATTTTGAATCCAGTAACTTCAGCACATTCCCAATGCATATTTTGAGTTGATTATGTGGTTTGAAAAATTTTGTTGGTGATTGATAAGTAATTGGCAAGATCCTTTCACCAATGATGTAAAGATAATGTATGCTGTCGAGGAGTAGATTATGTGATCGAGTAACATGAAAAATGGGAGTAGGACCCTATACATCTCACTGAAAAACGATTTCCTTTTTTTTTACGAATTGCTGTCGGTTATTAACCACAAGTATTTATACACTGCATTTTGTCTGTTGCTGTTAAACGAAGGATACTAAAAACTATTTATTTTTTTTTTTACAAAAAGGGTTAAAGCAATAGACCTAGCCCTTACAGAATGGTGACCAAGTAGACAAATGTAACTATAGTAACAGACATAATTGTCCAGGGAAATATAATCTCCTCGGCATAAGGATTAACATCTTGAGGTGAATCAGATCACGTATTCAGATGTAGAAATCCATCACTGTGTACTAGAAAATTGCACTATTTCTACACAGATATGCAGTTACTGTTGCGTCTTTTATCCACCTGGGTTTGGGGAGTAAAAATGAATTCATCACTTCCAGGGAGAAAATTATTCTGCATAAAAAGAACGTGATTCTTTTGCTTGGTTTTATAATCATTTATTGTCATATACTTCTCGTATCGTTTTACACACCCCCTCTCCCGATTCATAGATTCTCTTTTATAAATGTTTTAGATCACCTTAACACATGTTAAATGATGATTATAATCGCCATGTCCTTTTATCCAAGGACAATTAAAGATTGGAACCATTTACCGACCTCAATGGCAGCTACGTTATCTGTAGATGGATTCAGAACATGGTTACAGGATTTGATATTAACAAAGTCTGAATAGACAATCGACCATTCTCGACAAACCTCCAGTATAAACTGAGGAGTATTTTGGAGGATGTTTCTACTAAGTACCAAGTACCCCAATCTACAACATATACACACAAATACACAGTCAGACACAGAAACAAGACATGCCTTTGCACCAGCAATAATGCACATAGAATTATGATTACATAGACTGCCGCCAACTATACGGCCGCCATGACATCTCCCTGAAGGAGGCCTCAGTCGCTGGTCGTGGTAGTGTGACGAGGAGGGGGTTGGAAGAGTCTTACCTTGGATGTATAATATCACATTTCCTCTCGGTCATTTTAATCTAACGTGCGTGTATGAGTTACAACCCGGCTTGACTTTTACAGCCTTGATTTATGCCACTTGGAGTTATTGGCTGTGGAAACGAAGCGAAGCACGTTTCGTATCCCGGCCATGTTTCTTATTGTCAAGGTAAATATACGTTTGTCAGTTATTGCACGCCATCCTGGTTCCCTGCAAATGAGAATAAAGAAAAACAATCCAAGCCGGTGATGGTTTGATCAAACGCCCTGCATTTTCACGGTGGGGTATGAATGAAGAAAACAAAATGCGATTCGCCGCCAATCGTAAAAAGCATTTGCAGTGGCTTGGTATTTACCATAGACCGTGTAGCACATTTTGTGATACATCGTGTACTTCCGTTTAGTTCATGGACGTTTTATGGTAACAAATTTGCTTTGGCACTACGCGAGTAATCCATGTAATATGGTTGAAACAAGTGGAAAGAAAATAGGAAGAAATGAAACAGACCTCTAATCTAGACGGGCAATATTGTCAAAAATGTATCAGTGCTTTCCTGTTTGGTGTGTGAAAGGATTGCAAGAGAGTTCCGCCGCTGTTTGAGTTTGTCTGTATAACTTGAGAGTAAAATTTAAATGATTTTAATCTTCCCTTGCAAATGTTTTCCTTTAACTCGTGTTGAAAAAATGAATTCCCCTCAAAAACTCCTCGTCTCCCTCTTTCAGAACTGTTTGGATGTCTTCACTTTTCCCTAAAACGGAAGCCTTGTCGGATGAAAATTGAAGTTTATTTAAGAGCAAGGAACCCTAACCCGCTAGGTTACACGAAGTCGACGAAGCCAAACAGCACATTGCAATTAGTTTACTATTACTGGCATCAGGGGAGTCATTTCCCTCGCATTGTGTCTTGAACTTTAACAAGACCGAGTGATTTTTCAATTCAATCATGTGACCGTGTGAGGATGGAAGCCACATGGCTGCCTGGATCTTATTCGACTCAATCTCAACGCGCCATGCAGAAACAAACTGAAAGGAAGCATGCTAAACATTACCACTCCTTGCACCGTCTTTAAAGTAGACAGTCAAAGAAACTTACGTACCCTTTAAACTGGTCAATATTGGAATTTGATTGTGTGTCGAAGGTATTAATTCATATAGCAAGAGAAAAGAAAGTCTGATTATTACATATTCGCTATTCAAAAGTAGATCCTATTTACCAGCTATGCCCCACTGAACAGTCCGCCAGAAGTCATATTTCGCGCGCTTGTTCGATATATAGAGAAGAAAACGGAGAAAAATTAACTCACTCTTTACTTTGCGTTGATGTTAATCATCTTATAAAAACTGGCTAAAAATGTTATTGCCATGTATTGTCTACATTAAAGTCACAGATACAATGACGAACTTAACAGATATTACAAATGTGCAATGTCTTTGCTGCTCTCTCATAGTATTTGCCGTTTTGCCAATATGTAATACCTATATATATATATATATATATAATATGTATATTAAACATTTTGTTTGTTCATCTGTGGCTTGGGCAGTCAAAAAAAAACAAACATCCGTCTTCTGATCTAATCAGAGTATATGCCATTACGTATGGTGCCGAGTAAAGTTGTCCACAATTGTCACAAAGTTTCGGTAGGCCTACCCCTTTTTACAATCCTTAGATGCAATAGATAGTCAATAGTGTTCACCAAATTTTACATCTCAGAAAGAAAGAAAAAAATGATCATGTTTCTCCCTAACACCCTTCTCAGGTGAGGACTATCCGATAGCTGACAATGTAGCGCCCTTCAGGAGTTCTCCCACAGCGTCCTTAGGTCGGTAAAATCAAAATTATCATCAAACTTATCCTCCTCTCATATCTGGTTCATTTTTCCCTATGTGGTTAATTCATTTTCTGCCATCTCTCTTTCTGTATACATTGGTGGTATTTTCCGTTCTTTGTCTGTTTCTTTCATTTCATGTCATGTGATTATTGTCTTGATGACGAACAATTATTGCAGCAAGTTATACAACTACGGCAGTGGCTGGGCGACGACCCGACCGGGAAAGAGGTAAGGTGGTATCACAGCTGACGCATATAGCAAATGACTGTCAGTTTCAGCCGTGGCAGTTTAATCCATCAACTATCACAAACCACAATTTTGTGATTTGGTGCTGCACTTTGTAATTATCGGTTTAACTATTGATTAATAGTGCTTCGCAAGGTAGTATTAAATTATTTCTTATATTGTTGATGATTGTTGCACCCTATTTTATTGTATGTAATTTGTTTTGATTGTTAAATTTTCCAAAGGCTCTACGGTATGATATTTGATTCCTAAATTGGCAACACACTTTCTCTCTCAAATTGGCAACTAATCTGTGTAAATGTCCTTCTGGCTTCGTACAGTAATGAAGTGTACAAGTTCCAACTAATCTTTCTTCAATTAAAAAAAAATGATATGCAGTGAAATGCGGGGTTGCAATAGGATCATGACAAGATGATAAATTCCTCCACGTTTTGATGAATTGAAATAATAGTTCATCATTCTTTGATGAATGTGTAGAAACAAACAGAATAAAAGCAATAGTAAATTATCGTTGTTAATGTAAGTTTTACTCCTGACGTTCGTTGGCGGAACTTTTGACGAACTGTTAACGAAAATATTGTAGAGGAAATACACCAGTTGCAGTTAACTTCGAAGTGCAATGGCACCTTTTGATTGATATGTGAATATTTCTCCAAAAGGTACATCCCCCTAAAATTTGGCTTATACGATACAATTGGATTTTCTAGGATCACAATGCAAACAGAGCAAAAGGGATAAGTTTAATGCCAATTTGAAGACGATATTCGAGGAGGAGTACGCTCGTTTACCACCTGGTGATCACCCAGCCAGCTCGGTATCCCCGGACAGTCCCGAGAAGGAAAAACTCATCATCGAGTGGAAGTTTACCGACCTTGACGCAAACGGTGACGCAAGGCTCGACGCAAGGGAATTAAGACCACTCTTGCGTTTGATGAAGAAGATCGTGCGCCCGAAGACGTGCGCGAGGGAGTTCGTCAACCTGTGTGATCGCGATGCCGACGATGCGTTGGCCGAGATGGAGTGGTCGTCATGCCTAGGGGTCGACAATAGTGAGTATGCGACAGCGTGAGTGGCGCTTGTACTTGACCGGCACATCATCCTGTTTCACTTTCCACTCATCCCGATCAAAATCGCCCCACCCACTTTTATAGGCTTGTGTGGCCAAGTAACATGTTTGTCATGTTTGTGAACGTATGAGCAATACACGTCATTAATGTCGTCACACTATCTTATGAATAAAGGAAATAATTATGACCACAAAATGTGCAGCTGATGCATGTCTTCCGGTTTGAATGTGTCATAATGATGCCGTAAAGAATTGAAAATATCCTAGATTATGACTCTTGAATCGGAATCGAATCCTCCCACCTGATCAAAATCATGATCAGCAAAATACCTTCCATGTGAATTCGGCCTCGAAACCTTTGCCAAAATATTTTCCCCCTCTTTGCATTCGATCCCTGGAAAGTGAAAGTCTACACACAGCTGTGTTGAAATAAGCCAAACTGTCCTCCCGTGTGACTACTGACTGCTCCATATTGCCTGCAATTATCGCATTCCATAGCACCCACGTGTTCTTTATGTTTCACCCCTTCCTATGTCCTCGTCTCACCCACCATCTCGGCTCGCTCTTCAAACATACGGTGGTAGACCGGTTTTCTAACGTATTCAAATGAGTAGATATTTTTTAATGCAACAAACCTGATGATTCGCTGATCATTTCACTTGCTTGTTCGAAATCTCTAATTCCATAACTAAAACTTGCTCCGCAATTGCATATGTTGCAAGGTCAGACAATATTGCACTATGCGTTAATGTGGATATAACTTGGAAGAGAGTTTAAAAACTTTTGGATACGCTATGAAACCGGTCTACTGGCGCTCACTGTAACTGAATGTATGATCGTCGTTTCCTGCTCGTAAAGCAAATCATCTGTTGTTGTAACTCACATCGCACTTTTCACTCCTTCTTGATCATATAATGCCAAGTCTTCATTTTGTCCATTCCCATTACCCTCGGCTCTCTTTATACTCTGTAACATTGAGTTTCATTGGTCAAAAAACAAAAGAACAACAACAACAACTGTTGTCCTCCATGTATAATAGATTGTCTCTGTCATAATATAAATGTAATGTTTTCCTCTGCATTTTATGCAACGTTCGCAAATGGTTTTACGAATGATAAGGGCAAATATATGAAGTACATTTTGAATACATACTCTTTCTAAAACACAGTTTAGATAATTACTATGACATTGTGATTTGATAAGAGTGATAGCCGAATGACTTTCGTCGATCAAAGTATGATTTTCTCCTGCTTTTATCATTTATCAAAATTTCGAAGAGAAACTTGTATAAAAGAGAGGCTGGTATTCCTTCTTTAAGCCAAAGTAGTGAAATAGAGTTTCATTGTGCTTCAGACTCTAGCTGCTGTCAATTCAAGAAGATCTGATACATTATCTCAATGGTGAAAAAGAAACAAAATGCTGCTACGACCTTGAGACCTTTCCTTGCATCGGTTGAGTGACTGACTGCCTGCTGTTTGCACAGACATCGCGTGTTATTTGCCCAGGGCTGGACATGCAGTCAGACCGATCTCCTTTCTATGTCAGATGTGAAGCCACCACTTACTCAGTCACTCAAATTTCGATACCAAACATCAAGCTCACACTTACTGCCGACACTGTGTAAACTTTTTTTTCCCGTTACAAAATGCAACATCCTCCCGATGGCACAACTAAATTGAGCAGCATTGAATGAGTTTATCTTCATTATTCATTTGTTTCTCTTATATAGAATATAGCATTATATCCGTTATCTACTCTGAAAGGTCTTTGCAATTTTATGATTCAATTGGAGCACGTAGGGCAAGGGTCTATAATTGGTCCCACGAATAGAACTTGACGTTAGTACAATAATTCGTTACGACCTGCTGGTTGTGGCAAGATGCACAAAATTGTCAGGCATAGAGCTACTGTATAGCCCTGATGGTTTTCACGAATAGAGTTCACAACTAGCAAGCTACTGTTCCCCGAGAAAGCAGAAATGATACCGCCAAAATTATGGCAGCTCCCTTCTGCCTGTTGTCAGTGCAAAACGAGCAATATACGAACCATTACTAAGGACCTATTGTTAGTTGGCACTTCCGGACCATAAAAGAGACTTCAAAGCAAACACTGAATCCCATCCCTCCTTAGATTGCACAGGTGTCAGCTGCAAGCACCACTTCGCCAAACATTGTACTCTCTGACCCACGTCTTAAAAACATCGACAAGAAAAGAGAAGATTGAAGCGAGAGAAGGGCGAGACTTGTAATCCTGTCATCAGACACAAAGAAAAGGAGACACAAGTGGGAGGGAAAAGTGACACTTTGGTCACTTGTATTCCAACAGAGTCAAGGTACTTCTGGTACTTATACTCTGCTTTACATTGTGATTCATGTCGCAAGCTTTAGGTAACAACACAGGATCAAACTGTGGAAGAAGTTGCTTGCAAAACAACAACAACAACAACATCCAGTTGCATGTATTCAAATCCACTGGTATCAAGTGAAACTCAAAGAAGAGAAGGATCATGTAAACTCGAAGACGAAACTCGGTCGCCTCTGATTGTATGAGGTTTGATTCTGTTTGGACTGCAGTGTCTATTCCAGCTATTTGTGATTTCATGTAAACCCTCGGTATCAATTATCATATATAATTGTCTTTGATATTCTGTTCAACATTGCTAACTTTGGTAGCAGCCCGTGGATGTCGCCATGTCTGTGTGAGGACATATTCCCATTAACATTATTATTTCATGCACTGTCGCTTTTTCAGTCATATACCGAAACATAACGAACCTGCCATGTGTCTTCATTTCATTGGTTTCGCTTTCATTTTGTATGAATAACTATTAAACCTTTTTACACGACTAATGTTACAATTCGCCCTTTTTATTTCTCGATCACGAGTTCTAACCCATGTTTGAAATAATCAAGCATTAACTAACAAGATCGTGGCTTCTATGTAATTGTGTTTTTAACCAATCACTGAAAGTGCAGAAATTAACAAATATCTTCAATTCGATTTATTTATAAAATCCAGATATGATTATGTCCTCTTTGTCGTACATTCACAATCTTTCCTGAAATTAAAATGTCATTATAGGACTTAAAACCCATCGCCTCTGTCGTAATTTTAGTTAACAAATTCTGAAAAGTTACCGATCTATCATCACATTGCAATTTTCCAACCTCTCTATACTTAATTTAAAATGCTGAAACGTTTTCATTCTATTGCCAGTCTTCATTCACCATGTATTTCCAGCTCATGAGCGACTAGCCCCTGATACGACAAATAATGAAAGTAAGTTAACACCTATACCCATCAGTCTATTTAGGTTGAATTCTTATGTGATTATTTTCATCATCATGATCTAGTTCTCTTGTCTCTTTTTGTCTTTTCCGTGTCTACTTTTTTTCTTTTACTATGGCGTTCTTTTTCTGCTCGTACTGCCAGTAATGTTTATTTCGATGCTTTGTACACTGTGAAAATAATCGCATTTGCTTTTGAAATCCTCTTTTCTCTTTAATGTCAGATACTTTATCAGATAAAGCTTTATACTATGATATTTATTTCATACTATTTAATCAATATCTATCCTCGATGCTCTTTCTGTGCATCTCATGCGTCATTTAAATAATCTTGCCTGAAATTCATAGACTGTCTGCTTGTCCGCTCTGTGTTCTACTGCTTTATGCTATTATTACTATTACAGTATATTCCTCACGCTTTACATCAATACTCAACATTTGCCTACCAAATCATTTATACGATACTCTCCGCCTTTCAATGCACTCACTCTGAAAAAAAAAATGGTGAACTGAAAATTCTCCTGTCAACGCTTCTTGCTTCTTTCAGTATATATATGCATATATTTCTTATTTTTGTATATATATATTTTTTGAAAGAGCTGAAAATAATCCCTTGCCTCGCTCACCCCATATATTTCTCCCCTTGACACGGAGCTTATCATCCGCTGTGTGGTAGACAGGCCATGATATGTCCGGCAAGTGCAAGGCGTAGGACTACCTCGCGTTAGGTACCAACCTCCAGCTTAGTACTTCTGTAATAGTCTCCTTCAAACTGTTTCTCTCACTGAATTCAGACGAGGAGCCCGAGGTGCCTACGGCCGACAGCGGATCGCAAGACGGTAGGTCAAGTACGGAACACAACCCTTCTTATCTTCTTCTCATTTTTTTTTTTTTTTTTACAATAAATATATACATTTCATAAGGGAGAGAGGATTTTAGTAAATGGGGAGGTGGTATGTTCTGATTTTTTTTTTCTGTGCCTACATGGATTTGTGACCCTCTGCGACCTTTTGATACCTTTGACGTCATGCATTTTTTTATATGTTGTTTTCATGTTTCTTTCGTTCGGCGCACGATTGCGTCGGCGTGCGTGAGGAATGACGTGGCGGTGGATATGTTTAAAGTAAGTGCGTGAGTACGTCTACACCGAGTATAGGAAATATCATTGTTACCAAGCCTGACAAGCGCACATGTCAACGTCTAATGTTCTGTGTTATTTAGCACATTACTTGGTTATTATCTTGTCAGACTCAATCATTTATCTTGGAGCGAATATTAGTGTAGGCACGTTGTCTGCAAAGACGCCACTATCTTAAGCGATTTCAGTTTTGCCGTTAATTACTTTTGTAAGATTAAAGTGTAACATATGCGTGCAGTTGACGTGATGTTAATTCATTCATTGGAGAGACATCCCAGTATTCTCTTAGTGAGTAGGGGACTTAATGATGTACCTGCATCACTCCAACAAGCCCAAATGAGACTCCCTCCCTTGCACATTATCCCGTCCCATATGGTTCTCATTCGCCCCATTTCTTCTGGCGAAAGACGGAAAGAAAGAGAAAAGGGCCATGGATATAATGTGCCGTGCATGACACATACGCTACGCTGCTATCGGGTGCAAACAGTTAAGAATCACGCCAAACTACTCAATGCTCAGTACCTCAGGGATAAAATATCGAAAGCACCCGCGTCCTCACCCCGAGAAAAAGTTCATCCGAAAAGCAAGTTTACACTTCCACATACTGTGGTCCCGTAACGCAGTGCGCTTGTACGGGACGGGCGTTGAGAGCCGAGAGAGGGAGAGAGGGCGGGTATGTTTTTTACTCTCAAGTGACTGAAACCGCGGTAGGGTTTGTTTGCTCGGAGGGTGAAAAAATATGAAATCCTGCGAAAATTCCGAAACCAAACCCTGTCGGTATGCTCCATCATCGGGGCCCTATGCCTGGCCCAATACCCTTGCACCAATATTTTGGAAAAGGTATTTAATTTCCGACATTTTCTCACTCATTCTCACTGCTGGCTAGGACAATTGAACGTTTTCCGGAAGATGGTCTGATATCACTTACAAACTTGACAGGCAAGAAATATAGCCAAGTGTCATTTGGGATTGTCTTTACATTGTGATTATATTTCAATACATGCCACGATCAACAATGTGCCCGTTTTTCTGGCGAACCTGCTGGCTATATTTAAACAGGATACTCATCAATTGTATGAATACAGTGGGCAAAGTGAAATATCACGGACAGTATGAATTGATTGTCTTTCAATACCAAATTTAAACGTGCGTCTTGTAGGAACAATTCAGACAATTTTTAGTGAAAGTCAGATATGTACCGTTCTATTAAGTTCAGCACACAAAAGTTGGTAGGCTGGTTCAGGGCAGTTTAGAGTTCGGCGTATAGATACACTGTTTGCATTTCAAGCTGTATAACTATGTCGTTCACAGCACATCACAGTTACATAGGCTTACATCTGCTTTTTTTTTGTTTTGTTTTGTTTTGTTTTGTTTTGTTTTGTTTTGTTTTTTTTTTTTGGGGGGGGGGGGTTTGGTTTGGTTAAGAAGATACCGAAATGTAGAAATAACTCATCATTGAAACGTACTTTTAAAGTCATAAGTCCAGAACGGTTTGATTTTGATACTCCCCCGTGGTGAAAGTTTAGTAGCATATCTCAAAGTGAGCACATAGCATAATCATAATACAATACAATGGTTACAAAAGTATGGACCGTACAATTCCTACTTTAACTATTTCGAAGAAATAACTCGATCTAATTCGAGAATTGAAAGGAAATTTAAGACAAGAGGCATTTTCTAAATTTGGAACTAAAGGTATGATATTTTGCATTTAAAGCAGCAAAATTGAACGGGCGAATATTCCCTTCAAATGCATCAAAAATTAAATTGTGAGTAAATTGGATTCGAGTGCCAAGAATATGTTTTAGATTCAAGCACAAAGTGTTTTTGTTACTGGACATTCCCCGAAATAATGCGAAATAGATTCGGAAGCGTTTGAAGAAAGTGAACATAAAGCAGAATTACTCTCACTTTGCATACCCTCTTCAGGTACTTATTTACAGCAGTAGTTATATACAGTGATTTGTAGTGAACTTTTCTGAACCTGGTAGACAGAGTACATTTGAACGGAAGAAAATTAATACTTCATTTTCATATTCACATTAGTTACATTCATGCCGCTCATTGAGAAGTCATATGCCTCACTAATAGCGTTTGTAGTATATATTTCTAAACCACTGCAGCAGAATCTAATACGAATGATGATTATATGCCTATCACGCCATCAAGCCGTGTACAGTCAGTCAGAACTACTCCACAAGTCAATACATGTGATACCCTTGAGGTGTAGATTGCCATGCACTTCCCGCCTCGCCCACTTTTCTACAAACCCCTCATGTCTTTTGAAGTATTCCATATCGGTTTTTATCTTTCCTGTCATCTCTGCCTACAACGAATTCTATGTGGACCCTTCTCCTCTCTTTTGCTTTCTCATTTTCAGCCAGTCCGCCATTGTTAGTCACCAGACAAATTCTACCGGGTGAAAACACGGAAACTGCCGAAATAGGTAAGACGTCACAGTCTCATTTGCCCCTTTCATTGAGGAAAGTAGCTAGACTCTCTTCATTTTTAGTAGATTAAAGATGGTTTCGAGACCATAAGCTTGGCTATATAGAACTTGTACACTATAAAAGCCCACTTGTTCTATGCAAGTCCAGGGGCTTGTTTCACTATGAGCTCTAAAGTCAATTTTATGTTCAGTTCAACTGCTCTTAGGGACAACTTTGGGATCAGTCAGTCCCCAGAACTGCCAGAAGTTAGAAACTGTTTCAATAAGCCGTTTTGGAACGATATCTTGCGCCCAACCTTGCGACGTTCTAGAATAGACCTACATCTTGAATATTTATCTTCTCAACAAGATATGATCTTAATATGTCCCAACTTTGGGTTCATTGTTTGGCTCGATAAAAGTTCCCATATAATTATGTCCTTATGAAAGATGGCCCAGGGCCCTGTTGCATAAAAGTCGAGATCACACGTATTATGTCAGAGTATCAAACATATCTCTATGGATACTCAATTCTGAGTGGCCGATACCTGACTTACGTTTGATTGCATCTTTCTATGTAATAGGGTCCAAGTGCGTTTGCCGTCTGTTCAATGACATTTGACATTTTAACTCACTCAGGACTAGCATTCAAAAACGCCGATGACATTATATACAGTCTGCGCGCCATTGGTTATGACAGTGTTGATTTTAAAGAGGAGAAACGTTTCCCGCTGGGTCAGCGTTGCCCTTTACTTGTGTCGATCCCGTAAGAACCGGATCAGAATACATGTGTCAGATCATATCGCTCGAGCTACACGTGTAGGCAGAGTTACTATGTTACGTCGTTACTATGTTACTATGGGGGAGACTGCGCGTATGCGACATCAGAAGAGATCAAAATTGTGTGCATTTAAAGTGCAATGCTACATCATTTTAATATATACCAAAAAATTGATATAATATGCGGATTGAGTGAATGTAGCAACATTATTAGAAAGAATCAGTAAGATTTGAGGAAGATCGGACAATCCGTTCTTAAAGTATCTACTTTTTAAAGTTTCATTCCCGCCATGGCTCGATGAGAAGACTACTACAGTTCGTGACGTCATTGCAGGGTAACGATATAAAGAATAATATAAAGAAAAATCAAAATTTGTTGTTTTCTATTATAATGAAAGAGCATTTGACGTATACCTCTCAAAGGAAGCAGGGGGATGACATTTACCCACTTGTCAGTAACAATTCGAGGGAACGTGTGCTTTTCATGAAAAATGAAATTTTGTGGACTTGTCAATTATTATCGCACCGAAATTTTAACAATTCATAACTTTGGACGGATTATGTGATTTTCTTCATTCATTCACTGATGTGTTTAAGTAATATTGCTGCATTCACTCAATCCACACAATATATATTTGGATATCATTTCCCCTTGTAAAGGAAAATAAAAAGAATCAAGTAGAATAATTTAAGTTTAACCCTTTGAAGACTAGGCCCAAGCATACTCAGGCAGGCGTTTTGGGGAAATGCATGTTAAAGCAAAATCAGCTAGTCCTCAATGGGTTAAGCAAAATTAGACTTAGGGTAAAAGAATTTTTAAGTTTCACGTGTCAATACACTGTATTATCAATCACATGCTGTGATGATATCATCACTCACTGGTTCCTTATTGACCTGCAAAGTGCAAACAAATCTTCATAAAATGTTCTTAATTGACGTGAAACGGAAGAAAACCTCAGAAGTCCTGCCGTCATTATACCTTTGCTGTTGTGCAGTAAAGGTGGCTGTGATTTGGGACAAAGCTCGTTGTTCCTAAATTATTAACAAAAAACATGATTTATGCTTTTGTACGCGAATGAATAGAAGAGCTGATGACAATAACCAACATCAAATTCAAGAGGACGAGTATAATTCTTGGTCTAAGAGTTAACCAGGCTTGGACACATGCAGTCTTACGATACAAAAATCCAAGTGTATTATGCTAAAACTCACAACAGCTGCAGAGACATTTCTTCCATTGCATTAAGGATTACTTGAGTACCCAGATATTTGAAGTAAATTTGATATTTGATATTTATTTATTTCTGCAATTTCATGACAAACGTAATATACAAATACATTTTGCTTTTGTACAGATCATAGGATTTTTGAAGAATAATTAATAAACTTGATTACAAAATACTGACAATTATTTAATACAAATTACACGGTATACATTGATAATAAAGAAAAATGATTTAAAGGAATAATCTAAGGGGAGCAATAATTGCAGAAAAGGCTGTATCCTATAAGCTTACACTTGAGAGTGGAAGCGGCCCAGTTAACAATGGGGATAGGAACTATAATGAAACATTGCATATACATTGTAATTATGCTGCATTTAGATAAGACCTTCTCTCTCGTAAAGGCAAGCATTTCACAAAGTGTGTGGTTATTCATACAAAGGAGAAATATAGAACGAAAGCAATGGTTGTTGGAAGTAAGAGAAACTGAACAAATCAGAAAATTATTTGAAATTATGTTAACTAGCAAGTAGACTCTTTGACACAATAAGCTGACGCCAACTAGCATCAAGGGGTACTTATGAGGCCAACCATTCTTAAAAGTTTGCCAATGACGTAGAAAGTTGTCTCAGTTAAGACAATTAACTCCATTTAAGCAGAAGAAGAGAGGTGACGAACTTTAGTTATCCAGTGATGCTAGCCAAGTGAGCAGGAGTTAAGTAGAGGCTGTGAGTGAGTACGTATCTAGCAACTCTCGGAATAACAGAGAAAAAAACGCCCTTCAAGACAAGCGTTCCCATGATACCTCAACGTCTCTTCATCTCTGTATAGCCACGAGCTGTGATTCTATATTTCCGCGTACCTTCCTGTATGGACGGGGCGGATTGTTCGTAGGGATTCGGAATCGCGATCAATTGTGACACTGAACTGCTCCTCTGAGGGTTGCGATCTTCTCGGGATCCAAAGGCCAATTTGGCGAGGAAATTAACAATTGCTGGTTCCACTTGTATTCCTATCTTTCCTTCCCTGCCAACGCTTTATTTTATGAAGAGACAAATCCCCTACAGGAGCCTTTCAATGCTCCTATATGATGACAGCGTGGTATGAACACCCTTCCGTGCCGCAGTGGACGTGTCAGTATATACTTTGTACATTGAGCATGTTTAGTCTGGGTCTTGCTCTCATTTTCACAGAACGAAATACAAATAGCATTTTGACTCAGGATGAGAAGGAAAAAAAGGCAGACTCCATTCTATAATCAAATATATGCTATAGCGCAAAAAGCTCAAAAATAAACTTTACACGCGCTCCATTTCAACATTTGTTCAAGCGTCATGTAGGTCTACTTAATTTACATTTTACAGTTACATTAATACATTCGATTAAATTGGGTATATACAATTTATCTTTTTTTTTTCCAAGACGAAACGCATTCAGGAGAAATGCGCTCATTTCCCTTCCCAGCCATAACTAATATCACTCTTTTCTGTTATACTTTGGGGGCTGTGCATGCTCTCTGGTACTTTCTTCACGCATGTCCCGCGAGTTAAGAAGCCCTTGTTTTTACACATGAGTTTAATGTTTTGTAAACGATCAGACGTACAAATAAACGCAGACTTTTAAAGTCAGCTGCACGCGGAATCCGCACGCCCAGGTATGATTCCCTTAATCGTGCCAAGGCGTTGTCTTCTTAACCCCCACGCTCCCAGGGGAACCCGCGTTCCCACTGGGTGTTGGATGCTGTCAGCACAGAGCGGGTTAAATCCGACAGACACCCGGACCTGATTCCGTCTGTCACCGGGAACCACTAGAAGGATCAGGGGTAAATCCGGGCTCCCACTGTTGGTCCTCTTGTATCAGACCACAGCTATTTGAGGAATGGAACACCTCAGTCTGTATGTGGGCATTCTGCGTAAGAGGATTCTTTTAAAGGAGAAAATTTGCCGCCATATGTTTTAGTTTCCCTTAACTGTTTCGTTATTACATAAACGCGCTTGAATTACAATATAATCCCGTCTATTTGCCAGTTTCTCTTCAGACTTTGAATGTGGTCACTTTCATAAATTGAAAACTGAAGCTTTAGGCCCTATGCAAACTCTTTCGGTGAAGTCAATTTGCTCACAGATATACATTTCAAGGGATTTTTTTTTTCACCAGAAATTTTTGAAGTATATCATTTTTTAAACGTTGCGATTAATCATAAATGGTAGCCTGATGAAGTGCTGTTACGTGTAAATCCACGAACATTTTGAATCTCCCATTGTATCAAGGACTTGTTTGTGTATCGCTATCGCAAGATGCAATCTTATACCTTTCATTTAGTCTATAGGTAGTTCTTGCCTGTACATTAAGCAAAGGCTATAAAGGAGTTGATATTTTCTTCGTCAGCAAGCAATCATTAACTAAGCAGTGTATCAACTACTGTATGGGATCGATTTTTAATCAACCCGTATTAGTCCTTCGTAGGCAACTCATAAGTCACATTAAGTGCCGCTTATAATATTTAATAGCTTTGATAATCACCGACGTCGCGTTGGCTGCAACGACGAAGTTGTCGAGCTGACAGATAATCATGTGAATGGCGCCACTCGTGAAGCGATATTGCAGGGTCTCCTATACTGGGAGTCGCCATTGTACGCGAACACCTTCAATGGGACGCATCGGACCACACTGGGAAGAAAAAAGTGGAAGATATTAAAAACTTTAAATCCTTTGTTTTTCCTTTCTCTATCAAATATTCTACACTAATTCTTATAATATTCTGGCTTGCAGCATCATTGATACTTGACAGCCTCTGGGAAGATGTAGATGTATATTCGACAACAATGTCAGTGTTTATGCGCTGTGTGGAATAATCTTCTCCTACTGTACACTGTACATCTCAGGAAAAGATCTACCTTCATGATAGCCAAAGCCGGATGCATGTGTCGGTGGTTCACAGACCATGTGTCAAAAGCGAGTCCGTGCTGCCCAAATTTCAGCAGGTTTCATACCCATTCTCATCAATCACACAGCACAAGGTTCTCAAAATTCACTTACCGTTCGCTGTTTTCGACGAACCCGAGGCAAAGTGGCATTGAATAGCTTACCAAGTTGTTATGATTTCATGAAAAGGTAGTTATTTATTTTATAAACAGTTTCAGATTAGAAATGCGTATTAGCAGCGGTTTGACCTTTATTTATATTGACCTTTATTCTTGAGTTTCAAGCCACTATTGGAGGGGTGTGAATGTCGCTATGATCAGGGAGGCAAAAATGGCACCGCCCCGGGACATTTTCATAGTCACTCTCTTTAAGTTTGATCAGATTGACACGACAAAAGTGCGTTCACTGGCTCTATACTCGACTCAAGGCAGAGATGACGGTTAAGGAGGGGACCAAGTTCAGAATGAAGAACCTTCAGGAACCAATCCTTAAAGCAGTCGACTACGCGTTGCCGTTGCTGCACAGGGAATAAAACAACTATAAAACCAACTCTGCGCAGTCTTCTTTGCACCTGTTTGAGTTTAATATTGACTGTTTTCATGAAATTGATAATAACATTACAGAAAAGTTCAACAATAAAGTCCAATCGTTTGTCACTCTTTGATTTGCTCTTTAGTTTGCGAAAAAAGGACCAATATTGTGCATGGTATCCTCCTCGTGGAAATTGGACGTTTTGTCATAGCTAATGCTGTACACACACTGTTCCCACACCATGTAACAGTGTAAAACAGTATCCATGTATACTAGGTGAATATGTCCCTGAATGTGTCTATCTTCCGTTTGAACATTGCGCATGTCGTAAGATCATATGCCACGCCCCTTTAGGTTCTATGCTGAACACCTCCGAGATACCAATCCTTATAATGGGCGCAACATTTGAAGAGTTTTATGGCAAACGGGTTAACTCCATTCGTGCTAAGTTGAAATATATGTATTTGCTATTATCGCTGCTGGAAAGCAAAGAAAAATGATAAGAAAATGAAAGTTATTTTTCATCGTAATTATTCCCTGATATTATGTTAGAAGTGAGGCATAGCTGGAAAGATTTTTTTGTTGTTGTTGTTCTCAATTTGATGATGGGCGTACTAATTTAAAGTGTTTTTTTTTCCAAAAATGGCACTTAGCCCATTTTGCAATCGAAATCTTCAGTCAGTAATGATGAAAATCGAGAAGAGAGAATATGACTTCATGTTTGATGACAATCTCGTCACCTTCTTTTTACCACCAGAAGAGAGTTTATCGTGCGAGACAGAGAGACGTCAAGCGCTCGAAGAGATCGAGAGATCGCCGACTTCAGGCATCTTCGTCCCACAGTGTACGACCACGGGAGACTATCGGGCGGCCCAGTGCCACGAGCAGGCCCAATACTGCTGGTGTGTCTACGTAGACACAGGTAGGCCCATACCGGGCACTTCGGCCAAGTCCTCTACAAAGGAGGACTGCAGCCCGCTCGCCACTTCCAGAGGTCCGCTGACTCCACGGGAGTTTGTAGGTAAGTCACACACACTTATAACTCTTCTCTTCCAGTAGTTTGCATGTTGTCAAAGTGGACTTGCATCACATAGCTCTGGCCTATATATATGTGTTCCAATGTTAAATCGTCGTGAGACTGGCACTTTTTTTTTTACTTTTTTTTTTTTTTTTTGCTATGAGGAGGTATACATTCCTACTTTGCATGTTGTCGACAAATTTGTCAAAATATATTTTATCCCCAGTTCAGGGAAAGGGCAACGTGGGGTGAGCTAGCTGGCTCTGTTGCCATGGCAAACTGCATCCCTTCGTAACATGAAGGCCAGAGCTGAAGTTTGATCATTTCCCTGCAATTCCCCCGCTGAATTGCGGTTCGGCCTTTCGCCCTCCGTTAATGTTGCGTTGCCTATTGAGGCAATTAGTGACAACTAATAGTCATCGGCTTTCAATTTATTTTCACATGCTATCTTTGTCAATCACATGCTATCTTTGTTAAAAAGCAAGTCGCATAGAATTCTCATATTAAGCACAATAAGTAAGAGAAGACAGACAGACAGAAAGGCAGTTATGTGTAGAGACGCAATGTGATTGAAACACGGAAATAAAGAGAGGGGTGCTGATAATACGATTCTGTTGATTCAAGTGGTCTACGTGACATTTAGCACATTGCGACCATTGCACTGACAGGCTGTCGTGAACCTTAAAAAAAGGTAATGAGTTACCGATACCGACGATTGAATTCTGTTACTTCTAATATCGATATAATCATACTCTAAATTCTTAGGCATACTGGCATAAAATCTTTATAAACATACTGTTCTGCAAGAGCATTTGATGCATTTGGAATGAAAATCTTTAAATATTTGCGTGAAGATGCGCCTTCGATTTTGACTTGAAAACGATCGTAACTGTTATGGCATCAATCAATATGACATAAGAAAGTTGAGTGAAAGTGAAAGAAAGAGAGTTTTATTTATAAAAATTGTTGATATAAACCGTGAAGTGACGGAAAAGCACATCCCTTTTGCAAACGTCACGAAATTGTGCACGGTTAAAGAATATTGTCTCCCGACATCATGTAGGAAATTTTATGGTAATGCACCTCTGTTAAAAAAAAAGAAATGAAAAACTAACCTCATGTCACTCGAGAATACGTTTCACTTTTGTACCGAGAACCCGAATAACGGTTGAATTTTGTTCGGCGTTCGAATAAATTCACTGGAAATTGTAGTATTGTTTCCCCCTTCGTCATAAAGGAGTTAATCCAATTCTTAATTCTGAGGAAGGTCTGAATTACTTACCTCTACAATATACCAGATTATGAAAGGAATCTAATGTTAAAGATCTTGTTTACCTTTGGGAGCACTGATTTAAAAAAAAAATTCAGGATATCACATTTGATGCATATGTGTAGGTCTGTTGTATCACAAAACACCCTACCAAATAAAATTTTCACAATAAAGCCTAAATGTAAAGAGATGTCAATATTTTTCTCAATAAACCATAACTGTAGACGGTTTAGTCTGGAAACATTTTTATTATAACTATTGTTCACATTTTATTCATTTAACAATACTTAACATCGATTATACGGATTCAAATTTTTACAGTGGTTGTTTCTATCCCTAACTCACATTTTAGAACTATTTTAAAGCACTAATGCTGGGTTTTTGTTTCATCTACAAATGGTAGATTATGCCTTTAAGAATTGCAAAAGGGACACACGAACTTTAGAACCTCTCACTTAGAATTTTGTCTCGTTTATTTGCCTCTTATTTCAAAGAAAGTATCAAAAAATCACCACATGCTCCGGGCTTCCGCTTCAATTCTCACTCCATTTATAGCTTTTTATACCATGTATTCCTAATTGATCAAAGTATTATCCTTTACGCGGGCAAAAACAACGACGAACAATATCATCAACGAAATAAAATCCTGTCTAAAAGAACAAAGTAGCCAATATTTTTCGGATTTCAGGTTATATATAGTATAGTTCGAGGTTTTCTCAGAGAAGTTCAGCCGAGAGCACGTTCCTGCGCGAACTCTCACGACAGAGAAATGTTAGTGTTACTTTCGAATGTGACAACTTGGTCCTTTCAAAACTCTTCTTTCCGTTATTCTGGGACAAACTTGTTTCTACTAACCAGATGTTTAAAATATCTCTTATCCGTACCTAGCCAGATGTATTGCTAATGATGCATGTCTAACATCGTATCGATAAATCTTCTAAACATTGTCGCCATCACAGCCCTTAAACGTAACATTTTAGCGAGACACCTTAATCTGTTGTCTTACATGTGCAGGCATTTTCAAGCATGAGACTATTTAACAATTTCTAGGGATCGACGCATTTTTCACATGATTTCACGTCAGCGACCCAGTAAGCCAGTAAATGTTATCCGGAGACAAACATTCTTACTTAAAATAAACCTGGTAGTCTCCGCCGGCGCTTTTTTGTTTGTTTCTTCATCTTTGTCCACCTTTTCGTCAGCACGCACTAATCAAACTTCAACAATTGAACAATTGAATTCGATTGCAATGACATATTTCACACATCCTGTCGAAACCTCGAGAAAATTTGGCAGCCGGGGATAGCACCCAAATAACGGTCTGCCAACATTCCGGAAAAAAGAGAAAAACTTTGTCGGCTGCGTTTCTATGACACCATTGCTGCATCCGAAGTCACCTCACACGCCCTCACGTCACCTGAAACTGAAAGCGAGATCTTCAGAGTAAATACACACATTGTAATTCATCAAGACTTTAGCCACCTTCCACGGATCTCTTTTACAAACAAGACTTTGGAAAAATTTGTGGAGTCTGGGGAAATCGCAGATGAGATAACTGTGGGCTTTTGTAGCTTTGGTTTGTGTTTTTTGTTTTTGTTGAAGACGGGAGGAAATCGGGATTTTGTTATGAGTGTAAATGCATGTTGAATGAATGGCAAGATGAAAGACAGTGTGAAGACGAAGTATGCTTCTTATGTCGTGATATCGAAGAGCTAATGTTTGGCGGGACTGATATGGAGCTTGCGAAACGAGACCAGTCTTCATTTGCAAGTACGCCTTCCATCGAGATGGCTTAAACACACAGGTGACGATGTTATTCGAAATATGTCTCGATCTAGGAAAAAAATGGGAACTTTTTTTTTCATGTTTAATCCACCTTTTCTACGTTTCGTCTTACGTTGTTTCCCCATTCCTGACAAAACACTGTACAAGATTTGTTTCATTTTAGATGGTAACGTTACTTAAAGTCCATAATGATGTTGGCCTGATACGCTAACCTTGTAAGTTATGACTGACGTTGTTTGGCTGATGATGGTACATGTATTTTAATTTTGTGACACTGGAGCTTTGTATTTGAACGCTTCGAACTTCATTATCGAAATATGAGCATTCCTAGTTCGTTAGTTACAATGTTTATTACCATTGTTGAGATCGAAAAGAAAGTGAGAAGGATAAAGAAACAGCAAAGTAACAAAATAAAATTCATTTTCATGTAGGTACACATCACGTGACGTGCTTTAAAGGTCGAGGCATGTCCGAAGAAATCAGTCTGATATTACGACTCGAATACTCCTTATAGGCAAAACCGTGTTCTAATTGCTGTCGTGCGGCGTCGTTATAGTGGCCAGAGTAGAAAGACAAGGGGAAAGAGGAACTCCGAATTCTTGCAGGGCGGTGTTGACTGCGATAGAGCAGGGTGTCAACTCGCAGGTGCAAAACACCTGTACGGCGTCACCGAGAACCAAGGGCTCGGGTTGCCGGATTCTTCTTACCCCCCTGAGGAAGCAGAGAGGGGGAGAAAAGTGGAGCAGCGGCTATTGTAAGGCTGGCCTACTTCTGCCAGTGAAAATATCCTTATTGTGCCGCTGTGGTGTCGTGTTTTGTACCATGGACCTGGTTGCCCACTCTGTTACACAACTGCAGAAATAGAAATAGAGAAAAGGAAAGCTAGAAGGAGAAGGAGAAATACAAATGTACATAGAGACAGAAAAGGAGTACTGTTTGAAAATTCTTGCAATGTGTGAGAATTGGGTTTTCTGAGATTGGGCGGGAGTGACTGTTCTTAAAACGCTCATTGTTATGACTGGAAAGGGGTCCCGGCTGGGGGATTCGTATTCAATCATGTATCAGTCACCTATTCACCTGTATTCCAATTTTCCTGCAACGTAATATCACCAGCCTATGTCTACATGTCGGCTGCAGAAAGTTAAAGGAAGGAAGGACCATCTACAAGTGCGCTATATAATGCGTGACATAGAGAGATACCACTCGTGCTATCTTTTGCTGTTTGATCTTTTGGACTTTTCGTCAAAAAGATAATGTTACAGTGTGGTGATTTCTTCCGTCACATCGTTAAATTGGCACTATTCTGATAAGATACACTGCTTACTCTGCTTTTTAAAAAACAAAAAGCAAAAAGCAAGAAAAAAAAAAAAGCCTGACTGGAAGGGAAATAATGAGCTGTCAATTACTGGTATTTATCTATTCTACTAGTATTCTACTTTCCCCACTACAGTGTAACCAGTATACTTCTGCTTCTTCTGCTACCACTGCTATCATTACTATTTCGTCATTTGCTGCTTCCTTTTTAAGACCTGCACATCTTTTACTCAAAATACTTTGTTCTGTTATTTTGTGATACTGAGGAGTAGATTTGGGGTTCAATGCCCCGAATCGCTCACGGATGAGATCAACAAGGGACCGAGTGTGTGATGCCTCAAGGAATTAAGTGCATCTTGTTCAAATTTCAGGAAGTATCATTGGCCTGGGTGATCGGGAATCTCAATTCAGTCTCATGGGTCGACTCAAATGACCTCATACACTCCCAGACCTATTTTCGAAGGAGATAATATCTATTGACCGCGCGGTGATTGCACATAATTGCTCGCGGTTTCTTCAAGTCAAACTTTTCTTTTCAAAGACAAAAACAACAACAACAAGCCCTATATGTTGGATTGGTCCTTCTATAGGCGTTTCATGATCCGTGTCTCAAGAATAGTCATCCTTTCCCTGCGTGGTGCCGCTGCTTGGCAGTATAATGGCCACTTGTGTATTATAACACCCTCATCTGCTCCCAAAGGAGTGTTGCGGCTTTGACTTCTTTCGAAAAATCAACTGTCGGTTGTGGTGGAAAAGATTCGCAATTACGCCTATCTAAATAATCCCCGCTGATTCTGATACAGCGCTTGCTGCTGGCCCTTTTCCTCCGAAACATGTGTGTACATTTAGCCTGTGGTCTACGGGCAGCCATCAACTCTGACCAAGGAGCTCGAGGAGGTTGGAAGTCTATTATAACATTTATTGCAAGGAGGGGGGGGGGGGGGGAAGAGAGAAATGAAATGTTATGATTAATCTCTCTTTGATGAATCAGCGTAGTTCCGGTTGTTCAGAGAGAGCAATATGTGCCTTCGGCTGTCCTCAGCAAACTGACATGAACAAATGCTTTCTAGTTTCAGTTGCCGGTAAACAGTGGTTTTATGAAAGTAAAACGACTCTTGTCACTCTCTTCCGGAACTATATATAATCCATGTTTCATTTCATGCTCGAGGCGTACAATGGCCACAGGTGAAATCATATCAAATCTTTAACTTTTTAAAGTCTTTAACTTTTTAAAGTCTTTAACTTTTATTTTTGTCTCGAATGTTGTTAACTTTTTTGCGTCGAATTACTCAAGGCGATTATGATAAATATTCGGCGTGTTGCAATGTTGCGTGGCTGCATTATTTTTGATAAACTCTCTCACAAAACTCGTTTTTTTTTTTCCCCAAATGGCCTAAATATACTCACTGTTGGTAGCATGTATGGTGTGGCATCCCAATTTCTAGCATAGATCATAATAATTATGTAGTGGGCAAAGTTTACTCTTAATTCCGTGTTCTTTATGACAGCAGATATCTTCTGGATCTATTTTATGAAAAAACCCACCTTTTCAAAGATGCATGACATTTTGTACGAACGAAAAATCACATAATAATATTGTCCGTAGAGCCAGGATGGAATATGAAATATACTGATATACTTTATCAACTTGTGGAGCAAGGCGCTATTGAGTCGTCTTGTTGGTGGCTTCTAATAGTACAGCAAAGTTCAGGCGACCCGCGTACGGCTCTCGTGTTTGCTGCGTCGAATTATCTGTTTAACATCCCCAAACATAATTCCATCAATCCGCCAATGACAATATAATGCGTTATTCACCCAACATGATACCACCGTGTCTGACCTTGATCATGAAATCTTCGTACGGTTTTTTCATTACCAATCACAAATTAATAATCCCGGTGCAAGGGTAAGGAGGAAGGGGATGAGGGAATAAAAAAACACCCCTCGATTTGATGAAAGATACACGTGGAGCTAGCGTCAGTGTCAAGCAAGGAATTCCTCAGCGCTACGGTTTTTGACAGCAAAAGTAAACTCTTCCGACCTCCATTACCGTAACTTGTAGCGAAGGATCGTCTTTTTTTTTTTCACAAAGAAAATTTATTCATATAAACATTCAGGTACAAAATAAAATAATGTCACATTCAGTACATAAAGAGAGATGATCGAAATTTGACAGGTAAATGCGAAACAGTTAATATATATAATATAAGGATCGTCTTTTTACTAACTTAAATAGAAATCTATGCCGGAGGATCTGCCTCCGTGAAGTATGAAATCGAGATTGGAAAGTAACTTGAACATCATGCTTTCCCACCTGGTCCATAGAAAAGGATCAAATTTTGTCTGAGATTTATCGAGATGATATATAACACAGCCCTGGTTTAATACGAGACAAATTGTTGTTATGTTATCTAAAAGTTTACTTTTAAAAGATGATACGTTTTAACAAGCCCCGTGACCTACTAACGACGGTACTTTCAAAAAGCAACCGTGATCTACTTAAAAATATGTTTTCTGAAAATTGAATCTCTGATGTAATTATTTCGCTCGTGATGTGGACCTTTCGTGAGTTCTTCCTTTCAAATAATAACAAACAAACAATTGAAGAGAAGAAATTGTAATGACACCACTGTGTGAAGGGCATTTAAAACAACCGCACTTTTTCCTTCCGCCCTTAATAAAAGCTTGGACGAATAACTTTTTTTTTTGGTTATTTTCATTTGCTTTGCAAACCTCTCCCTCCCTCTTTTTTTTTTTTTTTTTTTTTTTTTTTTTTTTTTTTGCTATCAGAGCACCAGTTGGGTTCATCGTTGAACTTCATGATCCAATAAAATACGTTCTAAGCATTTCTTTACCGGTGACTTTGCTCTACCCATCCCTATGTCCATCGGACTGGAGTGGAGGGCAAGGGAGCAGTCACCCCACCGCGTTGGGTTCGAAGCACCCTACTTGCCGGCGGTATAACCCGCTGTCTGTCCGCACCGTGCCAAGTTTCCGTGCGTGGAATACGAAACATAATCGTAAGCGGTTTTTTAAGTGACCCATAAATCGCCCAGAAAATTCGATTATGAACTACAGACAAAGCTAAAAAGAATAGTTTCGTACGTCTTCGAGTACGTGGATGGCTATTTTTGTTTCATATCTAGTTTGCACCAGATTTTTTTTTTTCTGTTCAGTCAGCTGAAACGTCTCGCTATACATATATCATCCACTGAATGTAGACCCGTTGTTACCATGGTTTCCTGTTACGAGACTGAATTGTCACATAATCAAGCTGTTTACATCTTTCTCGAAAATGGATTAGATGTAACAAGTCATTATGGTTTATCATGTTTCTTGACGTTTTCATGTCAGAAGCAAACTGTTAGGATTTTTTCGCAAGTTGCACAGACTAAGACTTTGCGTATGCTTAAAATTCTATTTCTTTTTTTTTTCTTTTTTTTCACAAAGAAAATTTATTCATATAAACATTCAGGTACAAAATAAAATAATGTCACATGCAGTACATAAAGACAAATGATCGAAATTTGACAGGTAACTGCGAAACAGTTAAACAATGTAGATACGATTCCAATTAATATTAGATACAAAACCTTTGGTTTTCTCAGACATATATTTGTCTATTTTCTTTGCTTGTTTTAAGAATTGACAAAATTGGCTAAAATGTAACGATTTCTTTTTTATTTTTGACAGAAAATATGAAGTATTTTGCGTACAAATAAACCACGTTGTAACATTTTGGATTTTCTGTCGAACCAAGTATAAAGGAACTTTTAGTAATTTGAATTTTATTCTGTAACATAATTTCTTATATTTGAGCGATAAATCTTTGGGTAACGTCACATTCCCAAAATAGATGTGCGATTGTTTCTGTGGAGCTCGAACAAAACGTACAGAGGTGTGTGTCAGATAGCCCCATTGCAAAAAGTAATTTGTTAACACCAATATTTCTATGTAAAATTTTGTACTGAAAATAACGAAGTCTTTGATTTACAATAGATGTATAAGGAACATTAAATATTTTAGTCCAGTCTAAGTTTTGATTAAAAATTTCTTCCCATTTCCTTTCTGATTTAGGTGGTTGAAATATCCTCTCACATAATATTCGATGTATATATCGGCATATCTTAATTCTTTTAAACAAATTATATATCGTTTCTTCTTGTTGCGTCTTTATTTCATTATCATTTACTGATTTCTCTTCAATATATTTTTCCATTCTAAGGGGATTGCATGAATAACTGAAAAATATTCTAAAAAATTACAACAAACACCGTATTTAGTGCGAAACTGTTCAAAATTTAAAAAAGATAAACCATCATCACTCAATAATTGTTTGATCTTTATTACACCCCTTTGAAACATCATTTTCTTAAATACGATCTCATTGACCAAGAAAATTCTATTTCTTGGTCAGTTCACTCATTCTTTGCTCTCTGTAAAAATCTCCATTTGAAACGTCGTCTTGTTAATATGTGTTTGATGCAGTTTTGATCGGGTAAAATTACTAAATATATATTCATGATGAGGTCTTGAAAGAGAAGCGAGTTTCTCGCATCCGTAAATCAAATGAATCACTTTTATTTGCAGATTCAGTACATGTGGACCCTACCTAGATTCCTATTGTAGCGTTACCGTTGTCTGCATAGTTTGCTTATCTGCCAATTTTCTGGATATGAGCGATGAATTTCTTTCACAGGTAACACACTCTTTTATGATTCATGTAATTTTTAAAAGTATAAAAATTCCCCATTTTTCTTCTGTCTGACGAGAATCACCTAAAGTAGGCTACCTAACAACCAGGCTGGATGGTATTTGTGTGTTGCAGCACGCATAACCAATTAAGACTGCAACCACATATAATGGACATTTATACCTTGTCCTTGCGTGCAGAATTGACTCAGGTGCTAACACTAGCTATCAACTAGACATACCAATATACCTGTCAATCATCCTGTCTAAAGGGGCAAAATGTTTGCTTGGAGACTCAGTTAGTCTTCAAAAGTACGAGGGATCATAAAACGTGGTGACCTAGATTAACCGTCAATCTTGGTATCTCTTTTAGTACACTACCAATTATCAAACATGTAATCAAGCCAGTGTAAATATTTCTCTTGTGTAAACGCGCCTTGTGGGATAGAGAAGGGGTGTGAGTAGGCAAGCTGATGGAGTAACAATATTTGTGTCTGAAATCTGTTATTGTTCACTTCGCTGCACGTTTCTGCGTGCACGTTCGCTTAGTGCCCGGCAATCGTAAATCAAGGCTCTCCACGGGCGTGAAATTAGTGTTGACAGACCCTTGTCTTTGCCAAGGCCTGTTATAGGACTAACAAATTAAAGTGTGGTGTCACTTGTGATATGATTCGTCTTTCCCCTTAACTCTGACATCCACCAAACAACCAAGAGGACATCGGACGTCAAAAGTCGGAAAGAAAAAAAAAAGTATTCCCACGTCTGAATGTGTAACGCGTATGATGCTCTGGAGAGGAGGTAATGATTAAAGCCACGAGGGAGTGTCAAATATTTGTCAAATTGACTGAAACTCGGTGTTTATGAATTACTATGATTAAACGCAGAGGACCAAAAGCTGGAATCATCCTGCAAAAACAAAAATCGTCTGCTCCTCAATTTCGACAAAGCATCACTACTTTTGAGTCATAATGCTCACTCTCGTTCATGAAATAGAATATCAGTAACGTGATTCTGACAGAGTTTCAAAATGTGGTACTTAGTCTATTACAAATATACTAATTAATAGCGGATCATCTTGTACCAGTGCGACAGAGGCAGATCGCAGTTATTATCTCTAACATTTCCTTTTCATTGGCTCGCGAGACAAAGTGATGCCTCCCACATCTATCACTTTATATTACCGCTGTTAGTGCACACGGCAAACGGATTACAGTGGGCAAAAATAGAATGACGCAAAGAGTTCGGCTTTGTTGCTGTTGCTTTAAATTGCTCGTTCAGAAATACACTGTATCGTGAGAGCCACGGATTTGTTTTCCATTTGTCATGAATTTCTGTCTGTCTTCGATTAGTCGTATCCATTAAAAAAATGAGGGAATATTGCAGACTTTGAATTTATAACGGCATGGTAAATGAAAGAGAGATATAAACTACTTACATGAAATGAACAATGAATAAAGTCAACACGCGAAATCCCTTTAGTGTGCCTCTTGGTGGGATAATAATGTTCGCAACTGTATTTGAACTTTCTTCATAATCTCTATAACCCATAGTTTGTCCATGGGAGTCTGACCTTTGACCTTGCCAGCGTATCATACATCATGTACAAATTTGTCAAGCAACGGAGTCCGTAATATCAGAGGCATGCTCCGATACGGCAGGTCATAGACTCACGCAGTTACGTTTACCGAGAGCACAGCGTGAGGCCGTATCAAATTTGACGGTTTTCTTCCCTTTCTGCCCAGGGCCATGTTTGGATAATTTTGGTTTCATATTCTTTAAAGCACGATAAAAGGGGAAAATATTTAATGTGTCAGCCGGTGGGGGGATTCTTGTTTCTGCTTTTGTAGTGTAGTATGACCATGGTACGATTGGCTTTGGAAGTGGTGTGAGCACGAGTGGCTTTAGCAGGTAATGAATGTGTGTGTGTGTGTGTGTGTGTGCGTGTGTGCTTGTGTGCGTGTGTTTGTGCGTGCGTGCATGACTGGTCGAGGCAAAACGCTATTGGGAACGGAAGTGACTATTTTCGTTTCCCTTCTTTGGATAGCCGATGTAAGCCATTTAACAACGGCAATGACATTATCATATAGTCCACGCCTAACTGACAGTTCTTTGATTGTGTATTAACATTAAACAATCCAAGACCATGACTTGTAGGTTTGCCCCATCGACAAGAAAAGTAGTACTTCCAGTGGGGGTAATAATGTTGCCGAACAGTAGCCTCACTGTATTGGTGCACGTCACGAGCTCAACATCCACGAGTCATACAGCCCACGAGTCATACTGCCCACGAGTCATACTGCCCATGAGTCATACAGCCCGCCGCGAGCGAGACACTGTAAGTGAACAAGACCCATGAGGTTGTCATCATGTAAAATAGACCCACGAGCTATACGATCCAGGAGCTGGACACAAGGCAAGGTCTACGAGCTAGACACAGACAAAAAAAGTGTTGAGCTCTTAGACCGTTTTGCATCGTGACGAGCTCGTGGGCCTTGTTTGCCTAGTGACTACCTTATGGGCCTATTTTACCTGTTGTTTAGCTCGTGGGCTGTATGACGCATCGGCGTATGGCTCATGGACATCATTGTCTAGCAAGTGGGCTATTATATGACTCGTGGGTGCCTAGCTCGTGGGATGACCCCCAACTGTTTAACTGAGATGTGAACGCCCAATGAACGCCATGCAGCGCCAAGCAGCTAAAAGCATTACTATGGATTTCATGTAGGCCTACATTTACAGGAAGTTTTGAAAACGACGCAACTCTCTTTGAGAGGGCAGTGTTTTGCACCCATATGCCTAAGCTCCCTGTTTCAGTCTCCTTTATTTAGCTTTACATTTACATATTATGACATTGAAAGATGCGTATACCGTTTGAAGAAAAATCCTCAGGGAAGTTTGCTTTGAAAGATAATGCAATTATCCACATTAGTACGAGTCAGAATGGCTTAATGGTGCTTCCAGCAGTCATTGTTCCTTTCTTAGACTGCTCCCATTGAAATGCGGTCCTGAGACAGTGATTAACATTATCTGACAAAATGTCTGAGAGAAAGAATACGTATTCAACATCATGTTAGAATCATAGTCCGTGATGAGTTGGTATGTAGTTCCTCAATGTGCGTGACCTTTAAATAACCCTATTCCCCATTTTTTTTAATGTTCTTTCAGGTTGTCCAAATCATAAAAAGAAGCGATTCCTCATCAAGGTAGTCGAAAAGCTGTATCAAGAAATGGCGGGACTGGACACTCTCAGTACTGAGACCACTACGTAAGTCAAGATATTGTGTGTCAATCATAAATGTCTTTGAACATAAATAATTATGCCGGTATGAATATTCTCTTTCAGAACTTTTGTGTACAGCAAAGTTCGAGATCGATTTCACTTTCAATTTATATTTGGAGTACAACTGTCATCCCAGAACATTCTTTTAAATCTTATCATTTGATGTATTTCAAATTATAGTGATATTATTCAGCTACACTCGGGCTGCTAAACTGATTTCCTATTCTCTGAGTTGTATACCTTGCACAGGGAATCAGAAAGACTGAAACTGAATCACACAAAGAAAAAAAAAAGAATATATGAACAAGCAGACAATTTGATTCACATCTTAGGAAGTATATGGTACTCAGCGTTTTACTAACAAAAAAGACTGCAGCATTAACTGTTAGTTGTGCTAGTTGGTCAATTCCTTGTGCCTTTCATGGAAGTTCAATATCTGATAGAGATTCGTTCCCTTTTAAAGTTTTATTCTCTCATTTTCTGTCTGACTGGCCTTGTTTTTCAGCTGCAGCATACATCAATGTAACTACATCTTCTGATTTGTTTCTCCTTTAGGATTTTTGTGTTTACTTGACCTATATACAACTGTAAACATATATTTCAATCATACTGTACACCTAATTTATATATTTCACTCTTTAGGCCTGCGCTGGGAGAGCTGAGCAATAATGTGAAAGAAGAAGCCGTTATCTGGAAGTTCGGCCAGCTGGACCGAAATAGCAACGTCATACTGGAGAGTAAAGAGATTGAACCGTTCGCAGCTGACATAAACGCCATAAAGACCAGCAAGAAATGCCGGAATAACTTTTTAGATTACTGTGACAGCAACCAAGACTCGAGACTCGTCCTCCGAGAATGGTTATTCTGTTTTGATATTACACCAAGTAAGTGACATAAATTGGATTCCTTTATATTTGACTATGGTTTACTTGTGCGTGATTTAAAAAAAAAAATCATTGATTTCTCCCTATTTCGCTCTGATGTATTTGTTTCAAAATCTTTCTTTTGTAATATTATTCTTTCATTTCCCCTTATTCTATTTCTGTCGGTATTTTCTATTACTACCAAAATGATAACAACCGTCTCATCATTTTTCGTGGTCACTCATTCGAGGTTTAGTTCAATCTAGCGTCTGAATGACTCCGATTCCAACACAACAGAATTGATTAAGTAAAGGTTTTTACTTCCGACCTGAAGTTCATTGTTGAATTAATGGGGTTGTTGGCCAGAGCGGAGAAAACTGTTAAAAACTAATGTGATGAGTAATTATGAGAGGGTTGGGGTAAGCAGAAAATATAATGAAACAACAGTCAGATTATCCCTTAGAGTCACAAATATGTTTATTGTAATGATTTATGTGGTCATAATCTTTGCTGCAGCCATGTCGAGTGGAGTTGTACTGAAGATCTATGAATTCCCTTATATGATACCCACAAGAAAAGACGGGGAAAAACCCGCACCTTGACTGCAGTATTCCAAAGTTCAGAAAATACAAAACGCGCGTGCCAGAATCTCAGTGTCTGGATCCGTAATTCGTCACTTTAAAGGGAAATTTCATCCTGATCTTGCTTTGTGAGACAAAATACAGGTGTATAGATCAGTGAAAAGAAAAAGTTATGAATGATAAAAGTGTAGAAAGTTAGACAAATTGGCAGTTCTGTGTGATCTTGGTGATACGGAGCTTTCTATTCGGTTTGTACACAAAAAATCCCCAATTTTCATATTGTCGCAAGAAATGTTTTCTTCAGACCTATTCTTGGTATATGTATTTGGAGTAAAACATATTTTGCGTGTCCTCAGCGTATAAGATCTGCCTGCGCCCAAATATTCGGAAAAAGAGAATTAGTGAAATTATGTGTCCGAACAAAATAGAGCAGCCCATCACCTAGATTTACACAGACTTGCCAACTTGTCTTAATCGCTTAACATTTTACGATTCAAAACTTGTTTAATGTGTCCGATTTTTTTTTTCACGTATCATCTCGAATTCTCAGTGTTCATGCAAAGCGGCACAATTATTAATATGGAATTTCCCTTTAAGACATGTTTGAATATGAATTCATCAGCTGATAGCGATCTCAATATTTGTGTCCTCACACGTCATCGTCTCTCACCTTCTCTCCATCTGCAGCGACGGAAGCCCCGCCGCGGAGGGGGAGAAATCCTTTCAGTGAGTGCCCCTCTGATCTCCTTTACGTAACCATCCACATCCATCTTAACTGCCCCTTCTAGATGATAGAGAGTAACAATTTGGAGCATGGCAACCTTCTCTTAACACCCCCTTTTTACACCCCTACTTTTTTTTTAAGGAATTATTGCTGACCTGTCGGTGAAATTTCAACAGTGAAGTTATCAGCATGAACAGAATGCTGTGACATGCTGTTGCACAGAGTTAAGCATTGTGGAAAGAGAGATATACGCACTGAAATTGCGACAGTTTCAACTCACGTTTGTGTCACCAAATCAGCAACATTTTGAAGACTTTGTAAATGATAACGTGAATCTGTTAACGGGAGTTGATGTCCAATAGCGTCTTTATTAAGTTTGTGTGTATTACTTTGTCTGTGTACTAGTTTTGATTGTGTGTGCGTGAGGGAGTGAGTGTGGTGAAGGAGTCATTCGTAATGTCTGTATTACGGATGAGGTCATCTGTATCAAACTCCCAGCGTGTAGGAAGGATGTTCAAGCGGGGAATGATGAAGGCTATTCTGACATGATAAGGTAAAACAGAAACGTTTGCGGAAAAACACATTTATATGGAGGATGGGTGATCAAGTAGATAGTTAATTCTGCTTGAAGGTTGTTAGGCGCCCTCACTTATAGCAAAACCCCAAAACTTCCTTCCAACTTTTTTTTTCTTGTTTATGACATGTGATATCAGTACAGTTTACTGCGTTGGCCAACATTTAGAAACTATTATTCGGTGTTTTTGTCATCTTTTCAGTTTATTTTCTTAGTCTAGATTCTTCCTGGTGTGTATGATTCTTGCGTTAACTCTCAACTTAACCTCATATTTGAAAACAAAAAATATTTATAATGGTCCATTGTTGCATGAGCTTGAAAATTTTAGCAAGATTATTGATTGACATGAAGGTGAAGTAATCGACACACCCATTACCATGTCGAGCTTAACCAGGTCCAGGTCTTACCATTATAGGAATGTCAAGATATAGCCCTACTCAAATGAAAGTTCCGTCTCCAGCAACCACTGCATGCAAAAGATGCAGAAGAAGACAGCAAAGAAGTGCAAACATGATGGTGTCGACGGGTGGGTTGTATATTGTTAACTAGTACGGAGGGGAGACTGAATTCGACGAATTTCGAGACCTTTGGCTCACCCCTCTAGCTTCATCCACGAGCTTGACTGAGGAGAGAGGGAACAATTGAGACATCTCTGGTGTTGTCATTGCAGTGCACTTTTGCCTGCAAGCAAATCTGGTATTGTAATGTCAGGTCTTCTATCAAAGTGTGTGTCGTAAATTGTGCATTATTGTATAGATGTTTTGATGTGCGTAGAATAAGGTTTGCATCCTTCGTGCAATGAAACTTTACAACATTTATTTCACACACACATGTGCTTTAATCATTCTTTAGGATTTAATTTGTTCTTTCTTTCTTCTCTGTCTTTAAAAAAAAAAAATCCTCCACAGTTGATCGACTCACTCGGTAATGTGAATGCACTCGCCTCCATCCAAGTCTGTTCGTCATCATACACGGAATATGTCACACGTGTGAGTGAAGGAGACATATCCTGCGCGTATTAACCCTTTTGCATCCCGAGTGTGATAAATAGCAGCAGCCAGGGACGTTTGGGAAATGGACTGTACAGACCTTGGCAGCCACGTCGTTCCGCACACAAATTTGTGTGTGTGTCTGTGTGTGTGTCTGTGTGTGTTAAGGATGAGCATTTATTCTGACGGAAGTCTTCACGCGCTGGAATGTGGGTGACAGTAGGAAGTGGCATAGCTTTGTGGATGATGCCGAAATGAAGAGCGAATGATAGGAGGTTAATCGTTTGGAGATGGGATGAGAGGAAACGAAGTCTTCAGGGCCATATATGACATAATGACTGCAAGTTAGTGCTCTCTCGATGTGTGGCTATGTCATCCTCCTCCTGTGGCGACAGGATGGATGGGGTTAAAGTGTGACCTGGCACGGAGAGGATGCCTTTTCCAACTTTTGGGATGACAAACATGAATGGATGAATAATGATCCTAACGGAATGCCATTACGGCAAATTTGACAAGACGATCGTGGTGAAATTAATTTCAAGCTGAGAAATGAGGAACAGTCTCCGCTTTGTTTGATGTGTGTCGGTAGATATGTTCGCCTTCTCTTACGAATGTTTTATAAATATAGAAGGCACGGCTAGACAGCCAGTCTCAACGATAATATGATGGCAGGAAAGGAGGGACGCACATGTACATCGACGACGGGATACATGGATTTATCTGTCAATCACGCATTCTCCTCCTCCTCCTCCTCTCCACCTCTTTGCCGTTACTCACCGCATCCTCTTCCACTGGCGGCAGCTCGTCATCTTGGGCATCAATCATCTCCGCTTCGAGTCTGGTCCCAATGACATTTGCTAGCCCCTCTCGGCTCGCGATGTTCGGGACATGACATCAACGAGGCTGCAAGATGAAGCCATGGGTTTTAATGTCTCTCACAGACATCGGTGATACACATCTCTTTATGATGACCAATTTGATACCAATCTATGTACAGGAATACCGATCCACACCCCTTCTCCTCCCTCTCCACCTCCTGCCCCATCTCTAGCCCCCTCTTCCTCCCCCCCCCCCTCCTCTCCCTCAAATGTTTAACCCTGTAATTATTTTCACCCACAACGTAATATATTGCCACATCCTAACAGTTACCCACATCATTTGCTCCATCTTTCGTTCTCTATATCTATCACTATCTGATCAGCATCTCAAGTTCTTCAGATCATCGTATTTATTATCTCTACCGTTCCATTCCTGTTTTCCCCCTATGACGTCAGTCCTCGAGGCTTCATTGACATTTTCCCAAGCTCCTGTGTAGGTCTATCCTCACTCCATATACCATCAATCTACAGTCTATCATTCAAGCAGCCCTAAGTCTCCCACCCCTCTTGGTTAAGACGTTATTAGTTCCACCGTAGGTTGTCAAGTTCAATCATAACACTACATCAGACACTGCACATGGTTCGGTCATCTTTTCTTGTCAATGGCCCTATCTCGTTTCCCTGCAATGTACTTCCGTACTATCCCATTCTCATTTCCATCTCGCATTTCCCGTACCTCTCGCACATGCTTTCTCTTCTATACTCCTGCCCACTCCCTTACACTTTTCTCTCTTTTTTGCGCGTGTTTCTGTCTTTACATCGTATTTGAAAAGATGTAGTATATTAATCACATTAATCTCCGGCCATTTCTGTCCCTCTGCCTACCGGTAATCTTTGATCAGCGTTTACATCTTCGACTCTGGAACACAGCTATCCACCCCTCCCCCAAAAGTCTTTCGATCCCTCCTCCTTTACACTCTCCATCTTTCCGTCTGCCCCCCCCCCCCCGTCTCTCCCTCTATTTTCCTCTCGCATTGTGGCGATGATATATTAAGATGTCTTCGTGGCACGACGTCGGAGCCACAGTGGCAGGGGAAGTCGTCTGCGTGTGAAGAGGGGAAACATGAAACAGAATGAGAAAGCCCAGTGACCCGCGGAATAGAGGTCACACCAATCCACACCGCTACTTCCGCTAATGTGAATTAAAGTGCAAAATGCCACAATGCTTCGATAAAATATTCCTTCATGTACCTCTCACAGTTATAATTGATAATGTACTACGGTATATGTTAAACAGAAGCTTGAATTATCTTGACAATTTTTTCCTTGTAAAAGATACATTTCATCCTTTTTGTGAAAGATACTATGTTTTGAGTCATTGTTTGGAAGTAATTTGACAGTAATAATGATGGATGCTACGAACGATCTTTTTAACAGATAACGATAGAATATAAAGCGTATTATTGTTACCGGATCGAAGCACGTTATAACTTACCATAAGTTAAGTGTAAACAGTGTCGGAAACTGATCTTCTGTAAATGGACGTTCCCTTTGCGATTCCCTTACATGCTAGTATCTCAATTATTCCATTGCGCAGGTCTTTGGGACAAGAGATTAAGTTACCCTGTCGTTCCATGACATAATTTACAACTTGAATGCAAAATTGATATATATATATATATATTTTTTTTTTTCAAGTCGATTGATGATTCTGTTATCAGTTGGAACCCCAACAAGGAAACAAACACAAAACGAATTCAAACAATATTAAAACTAATAAAATAACTCTTTCATCTTCTGTTTTAAAAGTCAATCGAGTGCTTTTTTAGTTTTGTTAATTTGACACCTTGTAATAGACGGCAAATATGTAAAGACATGACGTCAAGCTAGCAGTAACCCTACCAACAAACAAGCCAATAAACACAAATCTAATTAAAAAAAAGAATACTAATCAAAACGAAAACACAGAAAACTAATAAAACATCTCTTTTGTTTTCTGTTTCAACGGCCAATCGAGTGTTTTACCAGTATTGCTGAATTGACACCTAGTGATAAATGGCAAATATGCAAAGACATGACGTCAAGAATGTTAAATATTCCTAATGGAGTAATTCCATCAGCCAGTTATCAGAAGACAATTTTATTGAGAGTAAAGTTTTGTCGTTTTTTTTTTTTTGTTTTTTTTTTTATGGGGGAGAGGGAGGTGGGGGAGTATCATGTCATCAAATATCAATGTTGTTCGAGAAACTCCATCTCTTTCGTGCCCTTCGCAAATGGCAAGTGACATCTGTATGTGTTATGAGTATCACAGACACATACAATCAACGCACTGTTTCCCGTCTACAACTCTCTTACACAGTGACCTTCTTGCAGTCAAGAAGACACTGTGTGCAAGAAGGCGGCTGGGTGACTGCCGCAGTTAGTGGATTAAGGCACGGGTTTATATCGAGAAGTTAAGCTGAGTAGGCGTGCAGCTTGTTATAAAACCTAAAACCTAGTAGAATTAGATACAAGTGGAGACATATAAAACGCAACGGTGAAAAGCACGATGATCATGTATATTTTATGACTTTCTCCAACCAGTTTTCTTTATGAATCGATTAACGAGAAGGAATTTTGCGTACGTCGTAGTTGGACGAGAATGTTCAAATGTTCAAGGCAGAAACCTTTGTCAGGAACACGCCTTCATTAGCTTCAAAATAATAAGTCATTTAACATAGAAAAATTTGTGTTTCATTTCTTTGGCTGTGAATGTATGGAAACCGCTTTGCTATACGATCAATTAAAGGGAAGTCAATTCTAAGGAAGGCTTCTTCACTGAAATTTCATATCGGGATCGAAATGGGGGGGGGGGGTGTAAGTGACATAAAGTGAAAGGATGTGATCTAAATTGTGATCTTTGATATTGTTTCTACGGTTTACTTTTATCTAAATGACGTGCATGTTTTTACTCGACTTATTACGTAAAATTAACCAGCAATATACATGTTTGTACATAATGCCCAGTTCAGAAATGACTGATCCTAATGTTATCTGTAAATATTTTTACTCTAAATTGTGTAAGTAGGGTTGTATCAAAATACGAACAGTATTGTAAATTGCAGCAACAGCGAGTTGATGTTCGAGGTGCGGCATTTTTCCTTTCTCTTTCGCGAACGCTTTTGTAGAAAACGGGTCTCAAAGACCATAGCGCAATGTGGCCATGTTTATATTTCCTTTCTCGTATTTATTCGTAACTTTCGTACTTTTTTATATACTTCGCTTTTTCCCCACTTTCGCAGTCGCCTCGTCGTTATTCTATAAAAGAAAACTATTTAAGTGATACACGTGTACATAGGGCCTACCATTCAGGTAAAATTGATGACAAAGGTAAGCATGCAGAAACAAAAGGCGACTTTCCAATTTATATTTACAGATTTAAAAGTGAACCGAGTTGTGCACTCGCCGACTTCTGCGAGCTTTTCGTTCACAATGCCGTGAGTTTACGAGTAGGATATGACTTAAAGATCTGTGTACAGTACATTGTAAATTATTATAGCATGAAGGTACGTTTCACTGCTTTGAATGTGTTCCCGGAAATTATTAAGTACTTTAAGGTGTAAAACTAGAAATAAATATGGGCATTTGCCAACAAAATTTGAAAGTGTGATCTCTGCACGTGTGTAACATACTCCGAACATCGAATTGCCTCTGTGGCAAAGATGTGATTTGATTGGTTGCAGAAATAATAGTTTGTCATTTATGTGAATTAGAAAAATTTTATAAGGTACAAAATCAATGTAGTTTCTGAAACAGGGACCCAGCTCCCGTGCGACGTGGTTTTAAGCAAGCATGAACGCGTGGACCGTTGAAGGCGTTACACGACTTCAAGGCTTTAGAGCAATACACACATTTTTTAATTTTGTTTTAGTTTAGTTTTGTTATGTTATGTTCAATGACTGTAACAGCCAATTGCACGTGAGATTACCCTCATGTTTATGATGTCCATGGATAATTTTGGACGCATTTCCGTCACTTGTATGTTTCTCATGTGTACACTGGAGAAAATTATTTTGTTGCCAAATTTCATTTACCGCTCGTATAGATTCATGCAGAGAACGACACGTTGAAATGAAGAATTCTGTCCGATTCTGTTGATTGATATACTTGTACATTGATACTTTGCATTGGTCTGCTGTACGTGACCAATGCAGCAAGTGTGAATTACTTATTGCCAAGAGGTCTAAATAAATGATTGTTATCACAGCCATGAAAGAACGATGTGAGAAGAACATTGACACTTTACGATTGCCGACAGATTTTGTATCCACTTAGATCACTGAAGAAACAAAACAAAAAAAAAACACGCAAACACACAAGATAAACATAATAAAATTTGTCTGCGTGCAGCCGAGTAATGTTACTGTCAAGTCTTCAAGACCCCAGAGGGTAAACAAAAGCCGCATTCTTTTTTTTTTTGTCTTCTTCTTCTTCTTCTTCTTCTCTCTCTCTTATCTTGTTTGTCAATTTTTGTTTCAGATATTGAGGTTTGGTTTACATGACCTGCTATTCTCTATCGAAGCATTGCCTGCAAATTGTGACACCCCTGCTATTTTCTATCAGTTGCTGCAAATTGTGACATTCATACATGTAATATGAGACACCCTCCTCTATTTCTCCCTATCGTTCTTCACTCGTGTGTGTGTGTGTGTGTGTGTGTAACTAGATATCTTTGTGTGTATGTTTAATCATAGTGTGTTCTTATTTAAATGATATACAAAATTATATTACATCACACATCCTTTAAACAAATGAAATCATTTACAGCTTATATTTGTGTATTTATTCTCTTTTCTTTTTACAATAATATACATTTACAATTTAATGATATCTGCACCTGCTTAGACATAAGGATAAACCTCATTAGTAACTGCATGATTGGTAACTTTACCATAATGATGTACATGTATTCTTATTCACATCTCAAAACCGTAGCAGATCAACACATGTAAAATTTAGATCAGTGACTGGTTTCATTGACATAAAATCTCACAGTGATGATGTAAAATTATCAATTCTTGCGGCTAACACTAAATGTTCCTGTATCAAGTTGCAAGGGATGTCTATGTAGCAGCCCAGCTGCCATATCCATCCCTTGAAAAGGAGAAAGATGTTGACACACAAAATAATCACTGGAATTAACGCCTTTCTGCTTCTCAGCTGTCAATATTCACAATCCAATCTTTCATCAGTTTATATGTAATGTAATCCCAAATTTCATGAATTATTCACCCTTCAATTCATATGATAAAAGTTTATTCTATTTATTCTAGAATACTCTTACATGCTCATTGCTTCATCACAAAAGATTGCTAAAATGGTGGGGATAAAAGGGTGCTAAAAAAGAAAATGTGTTGTTTAATCATTGAAATGTCACAAAATGTGCAAACATATACTCACTACTATAACCACTAAAAGGGTCACAGTTCCTTTTGAAACAAAAGAAAAAAAATCACATAGAAATCTAAAGAGAAATATATGTCAAAATACACTCTAACACAAAACAAAGTTGTCCATAAGAAGCTATATAAAACACACGCTTAATAGTGACATGTACTAAATTCAACCATCTTTTCAGCTTCTATAGTTGTGCATTGTTTGGAAATTGTTGCTGGCTCTCTGGTTTTAACCAGCTGATCTTGGAGCACAATGACCCAGCAAGTCTTGGCAAAAAAGAAAAACAACCCCCTAAAGAATAATTACAACGAATGTCTCCTCAAACACAACAAATAAGGTCATTCATAATTTAAACGTGATATAAAGGGTCACTATTATCTCCTCCATTTAGGCGCTGTGAAGTGGGTGTGACATTTGTGTTAATTAAAGGACAAGTCCACCTTCATATACTTGTGGATTGAGTGAATGCAACAATATTAGTAGAACAAATCAGTGAAAGTTTGGGGAAAATCGGACAATCCATTCAAAAGTTATGAATATTTAAAGAATCTACGCAGTCACTGCTGGATGAGAAGACTACTACTGTGTATGATGTCACATGCGTACAATGATATAAAGAAAATATAAAGAGAATTTCACAAAAACTTTAGTTTTTGAAAAAAGTGCACATTTCTTCAATTTGTTACTGATGTATGTTAAGGGCAATATTATTCGCCCTGCCTTCTGAAAGAGAGAAGCCAAGTGTTCTTTTGTTATGCAAGAAAATTGAAAATATGTTGAATTTTCTTTATACTGTCTTTATATTGTTGTACAAATATGACATCACACACTATAGTAGTCGTCTCATCCAGCCGTGACTGAGCGGAAACTTCAAAAATTCATAACTTTTGAACGGATTGTCCAATTTTCCTCAAACTCTCAATGATGTGTTCTACTAATAATGCTGCATTCACTCAACCCACATGTATATGAAGGTGGACTTTAAATCATGAGTCAAGGATCAGATGACTAGGAAGACCTTGGAAAGTTCTGTCACACTCCAAAACATGAATCCACTTGGGCCAAACAGGCTTCAACTAGCATAGAACTCGACTCGTGCTGGAGTGAAATATGTGCTTTGAAATGCAGTCATGACACCCATTATGGCACTTTGATTTGGCAAAAGTGCACCTGTATTCTGACTTGCGTGAGTATGTATTTGATTGCAACAGAGAGACATTGGGCAGCAGCATGCATTCAAAGAGGCCATTTCTTGCTAAAGATGACAAAATACATGTATGCCAAGATAGTGTCCAAAGGCCCGTCAGCTTTGGATTGTTTCTTGCTCTGTATCTTCTCCACTGCTCAATTCATATTTCATACAATTAATACCACATTTCCTAAATTAAAATAGGAGATCTGAAAATGCAAAAGAAAGCATTTACACTGTACCTTTAGCTTTACGAAAAAATGCTTGTTCTTACAAACAGTTATATTTCACATTGCATCAACATGGTAAGCACACTAAATGTTCTGACAAAGTTATACACATTAATTCTGATGCACATTAAGAGTTACACATCAATAGTCTTTTTCAGAAGGAATTATCAAACTCAAGCATTGCACTGTGAACAAGCTGAATATAAAGAGAATTCCCAGCAACACTGTAAGACATAACTTTACACAACTGGTTTGATATTGTTTATACAGGAAACTCCCCTTATAACGAAGTCCTCGGGACAGGCAGTTTTCTTTCGTTATATCAAAGTTTCATAGAAGCTGAACAGTAAAGTATATAAAGATATATAGATGATGATTTTGGGATCTTCATATTTAATTTGTTGTGAAAAAACTTTCATTATAACCATGTTCATTATAATGGGATTGCACTGTAATCCTTTGAGAACATTTGCCACTGGCTGATGATATGTATTCCAAAGAAGATTTTGCCTTCTAGAAATGGTGTCAAAAAGCATTGGGTCAGTAAAAAAATAGGCAATTTATATCCCTCATGTACAGTTTCTTGCATTGTGATTGTACAGAGCACAAAAAGGAGGTAGATTCACGAGAAATCTATGAGCAGATGAAAGTGGGAGATGATCTACAATCTAGCGTGACATACTACATTTGGGAATCCACAAACTGCAAGCAATTGCCAATTTTGCGATCGATATCTAAATTTCTCACATTTTTCCATTGTGCATAGCTGTAGATATAGAGTTATCTAACGATGCATGAGCAGTGTTGGTGGTGGGTGATAAATGCATTTCAGCTCAATCTACAAAATGGCTGCTTCCAATAATAAAGAAAATTAGCAAATTACAGCAGAAACACATCAGATCAGGTATGGTACAGGGATTTTTTTTTCCAGGAAATTAAAGCCAATTTGGGTGATAATCTGGATAATGAAGCCCTTTTTAGGCCTACTTTTACGAGTCCTAGACTTCTTTCTGTCGCAGTTCTATGCTGGAGCTCACAGGAGTCAGCGATGAACTCCATGTACGGTGTGCTAAGGAGGCCTATCACATTAGTACACAGCCATGTCGCTGGCTGCATGCACTGCAAAGCCTAGACCTACACATTTTGTAAATCCAAGAGACCCTTGTCATTATCCCTCTTCTCATGTTTGTCTGAATAGTGAAGTGCTAGTGAAGGATGAAAAAAAAAATATTGAACTGCTTTCTTTCGGGTAATGGTTAAAACAATTTGCCCTCAGTGATTTCTCAACAGCGTCATGCCCCTCGACTTGGTCTCGGGGTATAGCACTGTTGAGAAATCCCCTCTGGGCAAATAGTTTTAACCATGCCCCTTGAAGCAGTCTATTTGTACACTGGACCATTTATAAAAGGTTCAATATGTCATGGAGCAATGATGTACTTTGCAATACATCAAGTTAGAAATGATGTTCTTTCTCTTGAGTAAATTCTCCTCTCACTAAATAATCTAGTATGGAGGACTTGATGCCTTTTGTGCTGTCTCCTTTAACAATAGCCAAATGGACATGACCTTTGACCTTGTGATAATGACTCAGCACCAAAAACACACAAGTATACACATACACACACACACAGACACACACACAACCTCCCAACCTCCCAAGCCATCTCTATCCGTCACTGACTGGCTACAGCGGGGTTCACCTCATACATCGCTTCCCATGTTCTTCAACTTCATGCGGAATTCATTGTGACGCTCCCTCAGCAGTTCCATCTGTTTCTTGGGACCATTTATTCTGTCAAGACAGAAAGACATAGTGACACATAAACATACCACGCAAATTAGCATGGGTTACATTGCAGGTATGAAATACACAAGTTCAATCACCGCAATCATTAGTTACAAAGAGTACTACAGTATTCATCGCATAATCGAGACAGGTTGGGAGTAGCAAACACGGCCCCTTTAAGCGGGGTGCCCGATTTCGCGATGAGCACTCACCACACACTAACGGCATACGACATGTACATGTAGTGCACACACACACACACACACACACACACACACACACACACACATGCATACTGACCTACTGTACATGTACATGAATACACAACCACGCTACCCCTCGGCTCGACCCTCTAGCTCTCCCTGCACATGGCTTTGCTTATATGTAGGGGAGAAGAATGTTCGCGAAAGCATATGTTTCGCAATGGCATGGATACTTGTACACGGCGCTTTCGTGGCTATGCATGTACGTGTACTGGATGGATGGAGGTCAAAACACACCAGTCCGAAGCTTGCTTTGTAAGTTCGATGTAAACGACAACTGATAGGGAATCTTTGAAATATTGTTGTGGTATTTTGGTGGATTTTTTTGTGTAAAATATCAACAAAATCAAAGATCGCTTGAAGAAAAATTGTCCCGTTTATCAGAGGTCCCCGCCCGATTATCCAGTGAAAATAACATGCATTGGAAATGTTTCTGGGAAGCGTATGTCATTTAAGCGAGGTTCCCGACTATCAGATGCCCGATTATGCGATGAATACTGTACTCGTAGTAAGTCACAAAAACGGAAAGATGTAGATAATAAATGGGGGTTCAGTAGAAGCTTGTTATACAGAGGTCGGATAGAGCAAAACCCTTGCATAACAAGGTGATTTTACAGGTCCCATCTCTTTCTATTTTCTTTGTTTCTGTACCCTGAAGTAGTGAAAACCTGATATATCATGGTACAGTAATTGCCATGGTTTATAGGTGCTCATTAAAATGAAATTCCCCTGAACACACATCAAACAGTGTATTATGTATTGAACACAATTCTAAAATTCCCTCCTGTACAGTAACTCAAGTTTTCCAACTGATGTGTAACAGTATAGTGAATATATATATATATATATATACTTCTTGGACCTGGATTTTGAGTTAGTTGTAACAAGAATTTTGTTAAAACTGCATTTATTATAATGTTAGTACACTATACTGCACTACTGTGTACCACACACTATCCCGAGGTGTAACTGCACTTGGTGTATAATATGGGAATATTTTACACACACAAATCTCCTTTGTGCATATCAGACTTGTTGCATCTTACTGATTTGTACTGAAATTCTTGTGCCACACTGGTATACATCAGTCTTGTTTCACACCAATGGACACCACAAATGTACCATGCCAGTGTACACCACACGTGTACCACATCAGTGAATACTACACTTGTCATTTTACACTGAAACCTGGATATACCAAACTGATACATTCAAGAGATAGTGTATACAGTGTACAATTCTTCACACAGACATGTGTTTCCATAACTCTTTACACTACTGTACACTTTACACTACACTACACCGTACTACACTACTATGCTGCATACACATACTGTCATCCTCATGGGTGACATACTTTTACCTTGCTCTCTCCTTGGCTTGGTTGTACAGCTCGGCAATCTTCCTGTCCTTGGCATCCAATCTCTGTGTGGCATACTGGCTGCTCTGTCTGGATGTCATACAAACAAAGAAACAATCAGTCAATCAAACACGTATGCACAGAAATTACTGGAGCTACGCATCCTTCCTTTCCTGTTTCACACATTTCCCTGAAAAATTTCAGCAACTACTTAGAATGAATGACAAGAGATGAATGGCATTTTTTTCTTTTTTTCTTTTTCAATCATGCCAAAGATCAATACAGCCAGAAGCCGCATATTCAACGCCCCCCCCCCCCACACACACACACATATTTCAGTCTGATCATTTCTTCAAAATACGGTAGCCACTTTTTGTAAATTTGAGTAGGTCTTGACCAGATATGAACTCATAAGTATACATTATAACTAACAGGATGCTTGTCTGATCCAGCAAACACTGATGTGCCCAAAATCAAATTGATGGAAAGAAACTGACAATGTGCAGGCAGGAACAAAAATTCATCATTTGGGCCAGAAATGGCATATTTCATTGCACATTAGTTGAATGACTTGTTACCTGCTGGAAATTAAATGTCACTGCTAGAGGGAAGGTGTACATACAAATGCTATTACCTTTAAAGGGAGCTGGGGATGAGAAGTAAGGCTAAATGCACACTTCTAAATCAAACACATACAAACATATCAAATGATCTGATTGATTACATCGTGTCTGAAAGGCGCAGCTGACAGTGTGTTTATAAACACCCTCATTTCACTCCAGTTTAAAGGGTAACCAGTGGGAATTAATGCAACCAATAAAACATTATCAAACAAAACAAGCACAGTTGAATTCAGCCAATGCTGGACTGGTCAATTGTGGTCACCAGCTTTTCTAAACCTTTTTATTTTTTATTTGATATAGTTCTGTGAATGATAGTTGGCATCAAAATACCATCTTTCAGATTATTTTGATCAATTTTGCATTTTGCTCTTTATAGAGCATCAACAAAATTCAGTTATGTCCCAAAATGTTTTTCTGTAATGGAACTGCATTCTTCAGACATCTCAGATGAAAACATATTTGTCTCTTCTTAAAATAACACCACAGGCAGATGTGGTGGGATGTTGGGTATGTTTGTTTGATGAGTCATCGCTATATTTTACACTGAAATTGACTTAATTTACAGCCTATAGCAGCGACTTTCAGTCACTCCACACAGCAGTCAATCTTCAATATAAAACTTCTGGCCCACTGGAATTTGTGTTGGTGGAGAGACACTTTTCCTTTCTCTAGATATGGCAACTTTAGCACTTGTCTAACCAGTAGGAGAATGTTAGGTATGCTGCAAAAACAACTGCGGTCCAAATGACACATTTCTCCGAAGGAATGATTGGAATGCAGAGTTCAGAAGAGAAATTACATTACGTCTGTGGAAACATCTGTGTTTGCACATGACTCACTTGGTATGCATGAGGCGGGGCAGACAAAAATAAACATTGCTACATTTTGAGAGTGACTGATTATTTTCATTTCATCACAGAGCTGGAAAGATATAATGCATGAGGTACGGAGTTGCCCCATGATCAAACTCATGGTCCACTGATAAACACTCCACTAAAGAAGGGGAAAGGAGTCTGTGAAGAATATTCTCACATGTTTATTCTTGTGTCATATCAAAGGTAAATATTGATAAATAATGCACGATTAGTGCATTCATTTAACCACCATCAAGGTTTGTAGTCATGGTTGTAGAAGAAAGTAGCAGTTAGATATATTTAACCTTTCCTTTTTTCAAGGGGGGGGGGATTCAAGTAAATCACTGTATATGATATGTGAAAGACATTCAATCTTAGTCTCATTTGCTATTCTCTTTCTTTTTTTTGCACGGCATTTTAGAAGCACTGATTTTGGAATTGAAAAAAAAGAAGAAATTAAATGGTACCATCAAATATTCATATCAAGAATCAACTTTGTCTCACTTCCCTGTTATCATTTCTTGTAAAATACAAGCATGGTAAATATATAAAAGCATACATTTATATACAATATATACAATTTATAATCATTAATTGCACTTACAGTTTATTTTGTATCCATTTTTTTTTTTGGGGGGGGGGATTAATTAATCTTGAAACACACATGTGATCATTACCACTCATTTTTAGTTTTCATATGTATACTTCTGGTTTGCATTTTGTGTTAATCTTAGGTGTATATACCATTCTTTTTTACTTCATTATTCTGAATTTAAGTATTTCTCAACTTTAAGTGTGACACATTTCATATTGCTGGACCCATTGGCTTATAAAATCTGAAAAAGGCCTCTCAACAATACTGAAATAAAAAAATATGAATAAAAATTGCACTTAGAAATGACAGCAAGACGATGGTCTACACTGAGAACAATTTTGCTTCTTCTTTTGTCAGAAAAGAAAGTGACCTTGGCAAGAACATGAATACTCCATTTAGATATCATCAACTACACTGGAGATGAAATAATGAGAATGCTACTCACCTGAAGACAAAGAAATGGAAGATGGCACCTGAAACAATGAACACCATACAGCCATACACTATGTAGGCATTGTTGACCCGCCGAACTCCCCGAATCCCATAGTAGTTCTCGTGGACCTCCTCATCACCTCCCTCCCGGAAGATGTGAGTCTTGGGGTATCTTGGGGGAGAAAATGGTTATAAGTCGTACTTTAGTAAGGTAATGTGAAGATATGTGCTGTAAATCACAAGCTGCACTGCAGATCAAAATTTGGAAGTGATACCCTGTCAACTTATGCCCTTCAGTTTTCACCTGAATCGCCCCCAACAAAACCTAATGGTGCCTGATAAGCACAGGGCAGCTTTGAGTCCCACGATGGTTCCTTTTTTTCACGTGGTCAATTGCCATCAATTTGATTTTACATAATAAAAGCAAAAGCATGCACACACACACACACACACACACACCAATGCATTAATCATATAAAACACTCTCTATGAAAACATGATTCATTTCTTAATCATGTAACATGTGTCCTAAAAAACTCTTGAATATACCAAAGGGAAAGAAAATAAGTAGACGCATTTGGGTATTTATTTCAAGTTGTCTCAAGTCTATTGCATCACTGCCATAGACTGGTTCAGCTCACATGGGAACCTGCCCAAATCCCAGGTGGTTCCTTCTTTACACTTGGTCTGATATGACATGGATTAATTTTACAGAGCTTAGGTACAGGCACAATATGGGCCTTCAAACATACTAACGCAGTATGATCAGAACTCAGAGAGAAGCTCATTTTCCCATTCCACATGAAATTCCTCATAATGAAGAAATCTGTCCTTGTAACAATGTTATACTTAGAGTTTGAATTATTTAGTCATACTGACTTAATTCAAATCAAATGAAATACTGTTCTTCTTGGAATACATTATGGAAATAACGATGAGAACAAGAAAGGAAAAGTAATAACAGAAAAAGAGCATGGTCTCAAAATTTCATTTGGCATGGATTTAGTAATTTTATCAACCTTACCTCTCCGTATACCTTGTTCCACCATAGGGATTGTCGGGTGATGTGTCATAGCTGTTGACCCTTATCTCTGTGACATGAGGCCTTGTTAAGCTGAGATCATATTCCTTCCTTGCTGATGGTTTGCTGAGGATGCCGTACGCTTCATTCAATTGCACAAATAGATCGTGTTGGTCTGGATTGTTTGGGTTGGCATCGGGATGAAGCTGAAATTGAAAAAAAAAAATACAGAAATTTAATCATTCCATAGATGTGCCCTTGTTCATTAATTTTGTAGAGCACTAAAAATTTGAATCATCATGTGAATTATTGATTCTGTAGCTGATTGTCGCAATGAAGAGCTATTTTGAGGGAAAGAACTACAATTGTGTATTCAAACCTTAAAGGTAGGGAATCCCATTTGCATGCCTTAAATGAAGAGTTGTATAAATACAGTGGTATGTTGAAGAGAGTATCATTTTAGAAACTCCCATAAAGTATTGAAAGTGGAAGGTAACATTTAGTACATTTTTATTGACCGTTAGATTTTGAATTGAATTTTTTTCGGGGCTCACCGTAAATTCCAGTACATAACTAGGCTACCTTTGCAGACCCAGGCACTGCATGTATGTCCATCATGTATATTTTGTGAAGAAAGTTCATCAAAACTTACAAACATTTCTATATACATTCTTGCCACACACTCTATATGTTATTACATCAGCTCTTATACTTTTAGATTTGTGTTTATAGATAAAAAAAAATACAGAAGACTGCAACAAAAAGGCTGAAGTGTGGCTGACACACAGAACTACTGAGTAGTTGAGTTTTGTGCATTATTCAAATTGTAGATAACTGTTGACTTCCAAATTTCTCAGCAGTGGCCTAAACAAGTCCCCTGAGGTTCATATTTAATGTTTTGCTGCATTTTGGGAGGTCTGTAAAAGGTATCCCCTACCTTTAATATGAGCAGATGTACAAATCTTGTGCATCTTAAAGCCATTAATGCAAAATTGTTTGGGCTCTTGAGCAAATTTCTTCTCTTTCTGTTTTGGATCAAATAGAGTTGGATTAATCCATCACAAAAGTTCAAAGATAAATAATCATTTGTTTTCAGTCACATTTTTTTTTTTAACAAATGGCTGACATTGGCAAAAGAATGATTTCTGATGACTATGTAGCCAATATAGTATAGTACAGCATGGGAAGTCCACAGAATGGACAGTGTTTTGAATATCACTAAAGATCAGTTGTCTCCCATGCATCTTAGCCTCATCTGACATAAACTCATAATTTTGTGAGCAGATTGGGGCCCATCTAAAATTATAGCTACAAACTGTCACATTAATGTGGATCCAATGGCTTGATTTTTTCATCCACTGGTTTCAAATGCAATATTAGACTTCACTGCAAAAAGGTCATATGTGGATCCGTGTCCTCCACAGGGTTCAATCTCCCATCTCCTAGTCTGAACATTGTCAATACCACTTCTAACTTTTCAAAATGATACTCTGGTGGAGTTTAGATTTGGACCTTCAGGGGTTTTGTCATTACTTACTGTTTTAGACAAATTAAAATATGCAGACTTGATTTCTATTGCTGAGGCATCATTCTTCACTCCAAGTACTTCATAGTGTGTAGGTGTGGATTGAGCAGCCACTCTGAAAGATGAAGGAAATATTCAAATATAAAAAGGAATGCAGTAAACTTACTTAAACACGAGAGAAAAAGCACATTTCCTCAGATCAAAATACTTTCACAGGCCTAGTTGAAGGCCATTTTGTCATGCGGTAAGTAACAGCCTCTGTGTAAGCATGTAACATCATCAAAGTATGGCCCAATTTGTGCATCAGTATTTTGTACAGCGGATGTGAGTATAAGACAAAAATATCTTAATGGATCTCAGAGAAGTTTGTTTTTTGTTGTTGGCTTTTTTTTTTAGTTCTACACTGTATGTCACTATTCTTGCACTTTAATTGCCTTACTTTCCTCTTGTTTTTTCAAGTGTTAAATTGTGTAGAAGACCAAGCACTAGAAGTAATAAAATTTGGTAGCAGAGTTGATTTAGTTAATTTGGTTTTCTTTCAGTCAAGAGCTAAATTCCTTGCCATAGAGGTGTAACTTCCTGATATGACCTCACAGTGAAGCAACTAGTACTAGAGCATGAAGCATAATAGTTAATATTAATGCATCCTAATTTCAAAAGCATAGTTCATGTTACACAAGGTAAAAACTGAGCAACAATACAGTAAAATACTATGTAAGTAATGTTCGCATGCATTTTAATTTCGCAAAGCCAGGATTTGCGAAATTAAAATGCACATGAAGGCTCTTGTCTACACTATATGCATTGAATGCTAGAGGCACTTCACAAAAAGTTCATACCGTGAAAAAGGCTGTCGGCTCCAATGCGCGAAAATTTCATGCAACTAAAATATCATGTTTTACAGTATTCCACAGTACCTTTCAATGAACAAATTCATACACAAAGCAATATGGTCAAAAGAAATAGTTCCTTCTCTAAAATAATGGGAGATTACACCCTAAGGAAGGATGTTCCGCTTTGTTTTCTTCTGTTTCATAGCTCAAGATGGTAAAATAAAAAAGCAGCTTATTAGAGAAATTCCGAGGGGAAATTCATACAATGACAGACTCATTTTTTCATGGGGTCTGTGAAGACACTATCTTAATCATGCACTGTAACTGTAAATATCACTTCCATTTGCATGGCAGAGTTTTTTGTTTTTGTTTTTGTTTTTTTTTGTCAGTGCACAGTACAATCAAAGGATATGCTTACTACATGTACCAGTAATTGATTTTCTTATTACAAATATTTTTTGGTCACAACTCCTAAATTCTCAATTATTCTGTCAACAATCTTTTTTTCCCACGGGCCACAGCTGTATTTGTGAATATTAACCCGTTGAGGACGGTTTGATTTTGCTACAACACGCATTTCCCATAGACACCTGCCCGAGTATACTCAGGACTCGTCCTCAACGGGTTAATGTAGACCTGCAAGGGACTTACTTTGCACTGGATGCATTCCCTCTTCTGTGGTGCAGAAGTCCTTGGTTTGTACTCTGAAGCAAAAGCTGATTTCTGCATCTTGAGCACACAAACACAGCTCGGGCTAGGACCATTTTGTATGTGCAGGTATGTCCTGTATTTGATTAAAGACCAACAAAGAAACGTCATCACAAGATATGCAGCATCATACATGTAGTCCACCATCATGTTGCATGCTGTATCAGGTGAGATGTAGTCATATGCAACGCAGAACATTGAACTCATTGACACTATTGTATTCTATCATTACTTAAACATTTAATTTACTGCCACTGATTAATGGTAATATTTTTACCTGATTTAAAAAAAAAAAAATCTTTGCTATATAGTTAAGTGCTCTACAAGCAAAAATATGAAAACTAACCGACTACGTCAACTTAGCAATAGAAAAATAATCTAGCATCATAAAACCACATTTTACATGTAGGTTTGCATACTTGTCAGACAGACCTCCACAACTTTCAAGCAGACACCTAATCATACTCAGGAATACTCATGAAATAGGCCCCATCACTGCCTGTCTGCATACAGTCTGCATCATAAATATAAATATCATGACGGCTTACCTGTTATACTTACGAATTCAGGATTATTGAGTGGCATTCAACAGTACATAAGCACAGCAATAAGGCTTTCTTGCACAGTATAATACTCATATGAATGCGGCCCCACGGCATTTACGCATGATCAATACAGCGGAGGGGCCGATTTCTGCAGCATTGCATCAGTGTAGTGAGCATCTGCTTTCTTTCTCTAACTCTTCTTCTTCTTCTTCTTCTATAATCTTCAAAGGGCTATAAAATGCAGCCTATCACAAAGATGAATACAACTTGTGTGCACGATGAGAGGAGGGGTGTGGGCTTAATCACAGGATGTGATTTTGAGGTGGGTCATTAAGAGCTCCTTGAACTGCTCAGGTGAGACTGCACAAACTACAGAGCTTGGAAGTTTGTTCCACTCAGGTATGGATCTCTGGGCAAATGCAAATTTGTCGATGTTGCCCCTGGGGCGGTATGTTTGGAAGCACATGTCGTGATTTTTCCTGGTTTTGGACGAGTTGATTGTGAAGAATGTATCTGGATGAATTGCAACAGAGTCGTTCATGATTCTGTACACCATAGTTAATCTGCTCACAGTACGTCGTGAAGATAGGCTGGGCCATTTCAACTTATTAATCATACTGGTCACACTGCTCGTTCTTCTATAATCAGCTGTGACAAAGCGAGCTGCCTGGCGTTGAATCCTTTCCAGTTTTTGAATGTCCGAGGCCATGTGTGGATCCCAGACACTACAGCAATATTCTAGATGGGGTCGTACAAGGGACTTATAAGCTGCCTCCCTGAATGACTGAGGGAAGAACCTTGTATTACGCCGGATGAAATCAAGCTGTTGATTAGCTTTCATGGAGATTGCTGAGATATGTGATGACCACTTGAAGTCATTAGATAACGTGACACCAAGATATTTAACAGACTCACACTTTTGAAGAGCAGTGTTATGGATGTAGTAGCTGCAATTCATTGTGGATCGGGAGGGGCAAAATCTTTACTACGAAACACTTGCTGGGGTTAAATGACATCAGCCAGGTGTTTTCCCACTGCTGCAGTGCATCAAGATCTTTCTGTAGCATCCGGGAGTCTGTGCTACTGCTGACTTCCCGGTATAACATGCAGTCATCTGCGAAAAGTCTGGTTGTAGATGAGGTTACTTCAGGCAGGTCATTTATGTAGAGAAGGAAAAGTGTAGGGCCCAAAACGGTACCCTGGGGAACTCCCGAGGTGACGGATGAGGCCCTGGATGTGGCACCTTCAATGACTACGGACTGCTGACGGCTGGAGAGAAAGTCTTGTATCCACAGGAGGTTTTGGTTTTGGATTCCGTAATGTCTGAGTTTGAGTATAAGGCGTTTGTGTGGAACCTTGTCAAAGGCCTTTGAGAAATCTAACATGATCATATCAACTTGCTTCTTCTTCCTGTATGAATTGGCAAGATCATGTGATGTGAGTAGCAATTGCGTCTCGCAGGAATGTTTTCTTCGAAATCCATGCTGACAGGAAGAAAGGATGGAGTAGGTGTCGAGATGTTTCATCACTGAAGAAACAACAATATGTTCTAGGGTTTTACAGGCAATGCTGGTTAAGGAAATGGGTCTGTAATTTTTAGCCTTCGTCCTATCCCCTTTCTTGAAGACCGGAACAACATGGGCCTTCTTCCAATCCTTGGGCAGCTCGCCAGATTTTAGTGATTGGTTGTAGATGTGGGTGAGAATAGGGCTGACTTCAGCGGCTACCTCTTTCAGAAGAATGGCTGGGATATTATCAGGGCCAGTTGATTTACTGGGGTCCAATCCTCTGAGGAGTTTTTTGACACCATTTGCATGAACAACTATTTCCTCCATAGGTGGATACTTGGAAGGAAGGATGTTAGGTAAAGGAGTGTCTGGTTCAGAAGTGAAGACTGATTCGAAGCGGGAGCCCAAGATGTCTGCCTTTTCTTGACTAGAGGATTTAGGACATCCCTTGTGGAAGAGTTGTTGAATACCAGTGGAGTCCTGCCTAAGCCTTTTGACGTATTGATAAAAGGCTTTGGGTTTTTCTCTCAAACTTCGACCAATTACCTCATTTAGATATCTCCTCCTAGCTGAACGGAGAGATTTTTGAACTTGGGATCTTAGTTTCTTGAAGAGGCTCCAGTCCTCCTGCGTCTGGCTATTCATAGCTCGTTTGTACGCACGATGTTTCTGTCTGATTTTACCTTTGATCTCTCTTGTGATGTAAGGTATATTGAACCTTGTACTACTCATCTTACTAGGGATATGCTTTTCTTTCAGATAAAGCAATTTCGATTTCAGGACTTCCCAGTTCTGATTAACAGAAGTAGTGTCAGGATGATTACTGAAGTATTCATCAGAGAAGGACAACAATTCCGATCTAATCTTGTCAAAATCAGCCTTCTTGTAATTGTAGACTCTATGAGCATGTGCTTTCTGGTACTTGACTGATACATTAAAATCAACCTGAATAATGGAGTCATGATCACTAATCCCTGGGATGGATTTGACCGAGTCCACCAAAGTATGATTACTGGTAAACAGGAGATCTAACATGTTCTGCTGTCTTGTTGGAAAATTCACAATTTGTAGAAGATTATGACTGCTGACGATGTCAAGAAGTAGGTTACATGACTGTTCACTACTTTTATATACCCTTACTGAACTGGGCTTTACTGAGGCAGACTCCCAGTTGATGTCCGGTAGGTTAAAATCACCAGCGAGAATCTTATAAGCATCACGAGGAAGTTTACTCATTGAGGTCTCGAGTCCTGGAAGGCCGTGGGGATCATTATGATGAGGGTTATAAAAAGTACCCAAATACATATCTCTGCAGCCAGTAAACTTCAGCTTGACCCATAATACTTCGCAGTCAGCGTCAAGTTCAGGGAGGGGGATGGCTAGCAGAGTTTTCTTAACAGCAATAAGGACGCCCCCATGGCTGTCTTTGCGGTCTTTCCGCCATATATCATACAGGTCGATGTGTGAAGGAAAGAGTTCTGAATTGCTGATAGAGTCATTCGCCCAAGTTTCAGTTCCAAATATTATATCAGGGTTGACAGAATGAATAAATTCAGTAAGCGATTCAATTTTACTTCTAGTGGACTAAGGCCTTGAAAATTAATTACAACAGCCCTGAGTTTACGCTTGTGCGTTTGATTTGGCTTCTTACTTGTAATACTAGATGGAGGAAGATTAGTCTTAGATTTATCTCCAGTTGTTGGGGAAGACGTTGCCAATGGGGTGAACACCGAAGACTCATCACTCGGAGGTGAGAGGGGTGAAAAGCTATTTGAACATTCAATATCCGGAGAGCTACTAAACAGTGAGGATGCAAAGTTGGGCATGCCACATGAGTAACAAATCCAGCTAACATGTGAGGCTTGTAAAGCTTCATATGATGGTGTAGTCATGTTCAGGCATTTTGCATGGTACCAAAGATCACAGGAGTCACAGCATATACCACGCTGATTCCATCTTACTGATTTCTTGCAGAGGCCGCACGGATACTTAATAGGACCTGGATTAACTTGCACATCATTGGATAATGATAGAGCTAGAAGGAGGATGCATGATGTAAGCTTTGCTTTGTCGATATTCAAAAAATCATGCTTGAAACATGACAGTTTCACCTTAGCATAACCATAACTGGGGTTGCGGTTCAATACACATAAAGCTTGTATTTGCAATTGAAGATAAAAAGGAAAGATCTTACTTCGGTTGGAAGAGTGTTCTTGGGTGTCAAGTTGAGTTTGGCTATGATGGTGGGCATGGATGTGGGTAGTGGATCCGGTCTTGGGGAAAAATGCTGGGAATGGCAGCAACAAAAGTGAGGAGAATCACAGTAGATGTGAAGGATACCATGGTGGACCAAGTCAGGAACACAAAACACAGGTAAAAATTCCGTCAGTTCCTTGTATCGTTGATAAATAATATCCAAAATGAAATTCAAAATGGTCGACCTTCCCGCGAAAAGCCAGTGAGGGGTTGAGTGCGCATGCGTCTCAGATGAAGGGAGACAGCTTGACATCAAATCGAATAGGTGGGACTGATGTATTCCGGTGCACAGTACAGCTCACATGGGTCTAACTACACGCAGCCGCTGTCGCGAAGCGACAGCGCTGCACCTCTATTCCTTCGCAGACGTTGTTATGGTTCACTGTTTCCTTCATGAATATCTTTATTAATCGTGGAAAACTAAAATATAAGGAATTATCGTAATCTATGACCATCATTCAATAATCGGTATGCGATTTTTTGTTTAATAACGTCAAAAACTTACCGAAATCTGTGGCTGAAATCAGGTCTGTAAACGTCCTTACTGCTTCACTCCTCATCTGCGTGTTATATGAATGGCATTCACTCTCGTATGCTACAACGTAGGTAGTCGGGGCGGAAGTGATGAGATAGTCGGATGACCCCGACTAAAAAAGGTCAAATCATTGCCGGTGCAGCACGCGCGGATCTACTACAAGTTTTACGTAACACATGAAACGCACGGGCGCACGGGCGTAGGTAAAAAGCAACCACTTCTGAATGCGCATGCATGGTAGTTTTTTGATTTTTTTGAAGCTCTCGAAGGAAAAGATGCCACCGCACGATCTATACTCCGAAAAATTCAACAATAAGGTCTGGATACCAACAAAACGCCGAATTCGACTCAACAATCGGGAAAATATGCTGTAGGTAAGTCTTGCAATTATATTACTCTTAAAATCATACAAAATAAAAGGTATTTTATGTGATTTTGCCGTCAATAGTGACGGTCGTTTACAACGTTGAAACACTAACACATGTCAGACCCTGTGCGCAGCACAGTGTCTGGTCAGGCTAACATGGGTCCAGCTTTTGCAGTCGAATTTTACACTTTTTCTTAAACACCAAAATAAAATAAATGCTCCGATAACATGACGGGGTAAATGGATTAACAAAACCTTGAATCCATTTCAACAGAAATTTAACAAAAAAAGATGAATTTGAACGAAAAAACGGGCGCTGCCCGGAGCACGTCCTCCTCTCACGTGCAACACAAGTCTGTTTCTTTTTTCCCTTTAGCCTTTCAAAGCTCTTTTTTTTTGGGGGGGGGGGGGGCTTGATCTTTCTTTTCTTTCTTCCTTTTGTTATCAGTCTCAGAAAGGCTTGCCAGTGCCCCTCAATTAATTTCATTTTCGAATTAATTTTTCATACATCGTCACTGTGATACATTTAATTACTAGATACACAGAAACTCACTACATTATGTTTTACAGATCATCACAGGCTGGCTGGCCGCTGGCTGGCTGCGCTGGGGAGGGGCGCGTCAGTGACATGACCGACACGATATCAAATAGATGGGACTGTACTTCATGAATTTCCAGTCGTACACAAGCACTGCGTCGGTCAATCAATTGCAACCAACCATTGGCATAGCAAAGGTATTAGCGTCATAATTCCTTGAAATTCAGTACAACCGGTCTAGATGTTCTTTTATTTGTAATGTTTAAAGATCCGACATTTTGAAATGACACTTACCGAGCTTTAGCCTTAGGTACAAAAGAAATTAGACCGGGGAACGAGTTGGTCTTCCACTGTGACACCGGTTGTAAACATGGCAAAAAGCTAAAGTTATGCAACAAACCAATATGGTCGAAGGTGGCGCTATTCTCAATTGTGACTCGAATAAATTGTTGAAATGGCCCAAGGCTCTGGTGAATTGTGACTTGTGATGGTCGGAGGATCGAGGAGGCCATGTTGGGCGGTCTCAGGTTATGAGCTGTGATACCTTTCCCATACAGTAATACCTCACATGTTGCATAACAAGGTTTAATTCCTGAAGCTATGATTAAATATATCCCATATTTCCGTTTTAGCATGTTTAATTGCAAATATCTCAAAATGACAAGAATCGTTTTGAGATAAAACTCTTCATAATTTCATGTTCATTACTTTGTGTGTCTGATTTATATACAGCAGGCTACTAAGTGTATAACTGGATAGATTTGAGGATATGTAGGGTCTATCTACACCGCTTTTAATTTCAAACTGTCTGCAACTGCTAATCCGTATGGGGTTTTAAAGTATTTTTGTTGTTTTAACATGGCTAAGATGACCACTTAAGACCTACAAACATTATTTTACTAATTGAGAATTTGATGCATATGGGCATTACATAAAAGGGGGAAAAGGGAATGATTTGGAGCCTTGTTGCACAGCATAGCTTCTTGTATTGAAAGAAGATGTAATAACGCAACAGGAAATGAACTCAATTTGACAAGGAACTGTCGACCCATCATAGTTTGCAATATCCCTCTCTGCCACACAATGATTCTGTTCGCATGAGCATAATTGACTGAATTGCCGCTAGCTAAAATCTCTCGAAACTCTGATGCGAGCAAGCAGTGCAAAAATTCACATTTTCGATTGCACAACAAGTAGGTATTCTGAAAATATGAGTTAGAGTACTTGAACACTAATTGGTTGTACAGAGAATTGAATGGTTGATTTTAGCCACCGTAATTACAATTTTTCGATATGCTCTGAATACATCAGAAGGTTATCCTCATATTGTTAAATGATAATTGGACTGGATGTGTGTATCTCATTTTCTCAGAGTTTGTTGAATGACATAGAGAGGCAAGAAAAAAAAAGGGGGGGGGGGGGTATACAAGGTCATGATACTATCGCTGCGATGTATTGCAATTTATGATATCCATGACATCTATTACATACCATTTTATATAGTGACATTCTTATAATTTTCATACCGTTTAAAACACTCGAGACGAGACCTTCAAGGAGTTAAAAAACTAACAAAACACGGTACCTTTAATACTGAAATGACAAAAAATGATAATTATATGATTATTATGCTATCATTAGTTTCAGTTTCAGTTTCAATTAGTTTTATTTCTCCACTTGTATAGAAAAAAATAAGTATGACAATATCAAACATATTCGCAAATCATGGACATATAAACAGGAGTTCTCAGTACATAATCAGGTAAATAATACATACATTTCATGACGACAAATCTTTAAGTACACAGGTGGAAGAGACCGTTTGTCAATAAGCAAATCACTTGACTTGGACAACGACCTCTAAGCATTACGGCTTGGAACAAATTTATTATTTTTTTTTTAACTGAAGGAACAGAACGCATAAACATAATAGTGAAGTACACTTTCAAAGCTTATTGTACTGCTATAGGATCTGGAGAAGACCTTCAGAATTTTGAGCCCCTCGCTGGATCCCCATGGGAGCCACATAAACAACCATGTATGCCCTATACCAATAAAATTCCCTTCAAGTCTGACGTGAAAATCTGATCCTCATCTTAACGCAGGAGATGAAAATGTCAATATCTTCCCTTTGGACATCACCAAAACTTGCTCACACCCCCGCCTTCTCCACTCTGGCCCCCATTTCGACTACAATGTACCACCAACTTCCATTGTCATAACCAAGTTTAAGTTATTCACATCTAAATAGTATATGTATAGTAAATGTATAATAGTATAGGAATACCACTTCCAGATCTGGAGAAGATCTTTGACATTCAAAAAGTTTTGGGGGCTCCGGTCCCCTTCAACATTCCAAACAACTCCGTATCCCCAAGGCACACAGATCCACCATATACCTGCATATGAAAAAAAAAAACAGACTAAAACAAACAAAATGCTCTTGAACTTGCGGAAACAAAGGAAAGAATACAGTCATGCCTTTAATGATAGGTAGGAACTTTTTTTATAGCAAATTGTGATGATGATTAAGGGAACTGAATGAATACCAGTGATGTCTTATATAATTATATATATATATATATATATATATATAACCCTATATGATATATATATATATATATATATATATATATATATATATATATATATGACGTAATTCATTGTATAGTGCACTCTACCATGCTATCATCAATTGCATAGACTGCATGAATTCATTAAAAAACGAACAACACGAGCATAATCGAGTACAAGGACCTAGCTGTTACTAGACAGTTGGAAATGTTGAGACTACCGTGAGGGACAGAAAGTGATCTCTGTATCTCCGCAAATCATTAGTCTGAAATCGGTGAACAAGGAGATGACTGGAAAAGTACATGAGGACTAGGGGAGAAAGGGAGAAAATTGAACGTGATATTAGGTGTTGACCTGGTTAAGTAAGTACAAATTTGCTGGCACGGATGTTTCATGCGAAAACCTGCAGGCTGTAAAATCCAGGCAAGACTATGCAAGAAAGGCGACGCACGGTCTTGCTAGCCAGATATGCAAGTGCATAAAGTCAGATGTGATATTGTTAGTTTGGTGAAAATACCATCCAATATTAGTTGAGTACAACTCCTGTTTCTTTGCTAAATAGTTTGCGCGAACTAAAAAAACAAAACAAAAAACAAAACAAAAAAAACTTTAAAAAGGCAGCAACCTCACATTATATTCAAGCTCGTAACCGCTTCATCTTCCTCATTTATCCGATGGTAATGCGGAGAGCACTATGAATATAATAGAGGACCTTATGGCCTAAAAGTCCAAGCAGGAACCAACGCTTAACCCTTAACACTAGCTTGAACCAAAACCCAAGAAATGAACTCAATAAAAGATCTGTAGCTTGAGAGTGCCACAAATTCCCGACTTTTTCTTTTTTTTTTCAGAGGAGAATGGTTAAGTGAGGACACTTACTTCACAAAATCTTAAATCATAATGCTAAGGTGGTGAAAGCTATGCAACATGGAATGACGTACTCTAACAGCTTCCATTACAGACGACAAAATGGATTAACTTTTCGTCTGTCTTTAATGATATGTTTGTGGGCTTTTTTTTTTCTTTCTTTTTTCTTAGGCTGCATCAACCTTCAAGTAGCTGCTCAAGATGGCAGACTCCTGTATTTGTTTCTCTTAAATCGAAATTAATTGTTTTTTGTTCTGTTTTTTATTTCACCGTATTTGTTCAATATTCAATATTATATTCAAGTGAAATATCTTTAAATTAATTGTACCTGAAGTATCACGCATTTATTTTGTAGATTTTTTGTTCAGATGATTTTATATGCATTGTTGTTTTACGAATGATTTTCATGGAAAATGCAGAAATAAACTCAAACTGAACTAAGTAGATAACTTAATACATATACAACTTTTTTGAAGACATTTGAAGACAATGAGTCTCAAAGAGCTAAAACTGTCTGAATATCACTATCAAGGCAATGGTTGCTGTCATCATGACATTAAAGGAACTTTACAATGCAATACATGGTGACTCATTTTGATTCATAATACCCTGATAACCACTTATGTGTTATGTAACAATGTATGACGAATTTCAATTTCAAGCCGAATATACCAAAACGTGTAAGTTCTTACGAGCAGACAGCTTTCCGAGGCTTGAAAACGTAACAACAACTGTTAATGCACGTAAGCAGATTCAATAGGGTTTAACATTTTGATTAAAGTTCAAAAGAGACAAATTCATAATCTACATAGGCAGGTCCAGGAGGGGAAAAAAACCCTTCATTAATTGAGAACACATAAGTCCATCGGCTACTTGACCAATAATCTTTATCGTCTTGTATACACATTCTACTTCATTTTTTAGTCTTTAGCCAGAGCCTGCACCTGACACTTATATTTTGAGTTGGTTTCATATATTAGGTTTCAAGTTGCGGTCCCCTTTGATTAACTGTGCGTGGGGTTCCGAGAACGTAACGATTATCTAAGTGAATGCGTTATATCTATCAAGTTTCTCTGGATAGACTTCGTTTACCACGTTCAACGAAGGGATCAGCGAGAATACCAAGTCTACGGTGTGAATCGAAAGGGCGACATCTTGAGTTGGGCTGGACACTTGTGTGCGCGTGTGTATCTATGTGTATCATATATACATATATATATATATATATATATATATATATATATATATATATATATATATATATATATATATATATATATGTATATATATATATATATGTATGTATGTATATATATATATATGTATATATATATATATATATATATATATATGTATGTATACATATATATATATACTTGTTATACCTTTTCTCTCTGTTTGTGTTCAGGAATACACACTTTTGTGTGTCATTTTGGATTGGAGCGGTGTTTTTGTGGACTCTTCATATAAATATATATATATATATATATATATATATATATATATATATATACATATATATATTGGTATACCTGTTCTATATTGTCATATCTTCTTTCTAAAATTGTAAAGCAATGTCGCATGAACAAAACAATTTGTCAATTAGTGTTTTATTTACGTCGACAGTACTCTTGTTGCGGTCTCTCATGAATAACTTACTGTACAGGCATACGAATATGAAACAATAATAAATGCCCTTGAATTAATATGTTTATTTTACCCTTGCCATGGTCGTTTTCATTTAGTGTTATTCCATCTGTGTCAAGGACGTTTTTGGATAGTATTTTACACACACATCGGATGGATTCAGTGTCATTTCTTTGGTTCTCTCTCTCCGTCTCTCTTCTTCCTTTTCTTCTTCTTCCTCCTTCTCCTCCTTCTTATTCTTCGTCTTCTTCTTCTTCTGCTTTATCTCCTCCTCCTCCTCCTCCTTCTCCCTCCTCCTGCTTCTTCTTCTTCCCGCTGCCGCTCTTTCCATGAGTCCGCCATTTTGTGTAATTTAAATTGTTATTTCAACACATCAACAGAGAAGAGGGAACGTGATGACTGACAAGAATAAGATTACTGAAAAAAAAGTCAAATATAATCAATGATAGTAATAGATAATAACTACTGTCGATGGCGATACTGCTTGTGTAAACAATAGTGATAATGACAACAGTGATAAAAATTTATTATAGTGACAATGATAATGATAGCAATAAAGAATGTTGGAAGAAAAACAAGGCAGCATTAAAGGCATAAAAGCGACCATGACGTTTCTAGACTGAATTGTCACGATACGACATGACTGTATATTCTATCATTAGGATATCAGTAATAGTGATAATGATACCCATTATTAATGATATTATTAAGTCAACTCGTAACGGTGACTAGGACCTATATATATCAACAAACCTCACCCTTTGACCTGCCCTGTTGCACCATATGATATTGCTGAGAGTAATGACAGTACAATGCACCTCATATCATAGCAACAGTAATAGCCAAATTTGAAGGAGAGGACTTAAACAGTGCACGTTCATTATTCCGAGTAATAGCCTCTGAACCTCCGAGACCTCCGCGCGCACGGTTCTTTCGCACTCCTCATTTATAGCGGAGTTATTTCGCAGACACCGACCGACATATTTTCGTTGCTGAGGATCTTGGCGGGCGTGAAATTGCACGCCTTCCGGGCGAAATTCTCCCCCGAGTTTAAAATCAACCTCTAGATGCCTTTTCCTGCGAAACAGTTCTCTCTCGCTTCACCGAATGAACTTTGAGTGTTGCTGTTCGTCGACTGTCACTCTATAGACTGCAACAAAAGACGCTAGTCACTCTCTTTGCCTATAAAATGACGTCCATCCGAAAATAGTGGGTCAAGTTTCCGTACAATCGATTCCCTAACACCACAGACAACTGTGTTCAACATCCTGTGGGAAGGGGGGGGGGGGAGGGGTGGGGATTGATATAACATAATCATGCATTTATGTGTACCAGCACATAATAGACACAAACTAAATAAATTCTTCAATGCATACACACATTGTACAAACGTTAATACAAAACCTGATACAGAACAAGCAAATCTACGGATTGATAGGGAGGTCGGTTGGTTGGTGGATAGATGGAGGGATACAGAGCTGAAAAAATACACCGACGGAAGGATATTTTGACATATTCCATATTCAATACCATACTGAATCGAGGGCAATGAATACGGCCACGCGATATAGTCACCATGCCCAAACTTTACGTCTTCCTACGATAACAGAGGGCGCTGTTCCACTATCAGCTAGTGTCGCAGTGATACTAAAGCATATTGGTCCCTGTGTTATGCTCTTCGAATAGTCCACCCTCGAACGAGCATCATCAAAAATTAGGTTGGCCTACTTAATTAAGTAACCAATTAATAACCAGCATTATGAAAAAAGAATAAAAATATGTTGCCAATCAGACAGCTCATCCCACATAACCTTACTTTCTGAACCCTCCACACCTACGTGTGGGTTTGGGGTTACTATCGCTGCATGCATAATTGCTAATGATAATATCACCTTCTGCATTAACAAGGTGTTTATATGATATGTATGTTTAAATAAATAAATAAATATATGTATATATATACACTGATACAAAACCTCGTTTGATATATAGACAATAATATGTTTTTTATTTGATTACTTTGTTATCAATTTCATAATTGTTAACATTTATTTCTAAATATTTAAGTGCAGAAGAACAGCTGCAAAAAAGTCAAAACAAACAAATAAACAAACAAACAAACAAACAGCGCATTTTGTAATTCGTAAAAGTTCGAGTCCTTTTTCATTCCGCAGAATGGCGTGACACACACGTTTACAAACGAACGTGTTTTTTGGTTGTTGTTGATTTTTTTTTGCGAACGTTTTGCTTTCTACTGTCTATATTCCAAGAGTCTTCTCCATATATCATGCATTAATGTTTCTCCACACTCAGGCCGTGTGGACAAAGGTCATTCATGGTCAGCCCCAGGATATCTGTCTTCCCTAAACGAGCGTCGGCGTCATCCTCACTCTGACCTTAGTTCATCTGGCCTTACTCTCCAGATACCCATCACACATCTCAAGGAATATGGAGACCGGGCATTTTCCTCTATCGCTCCTTGCCTGTGGAACCTCCCTCGTATCTTTTTCAATTGACAACGTACTGGAGCACTTCAAAGCCTCACTAAAGATTCACATTTTCCACCAGACATTCAATTGTTAACTCTCTTGAATGTTTATCAAACAAATATATAGAGCTATACAAATGCTGTGGATCATCATCATCATCATCATCATCATCATCATCATCATCATCATCATCATCATCATCATCATCATCCTTATCATCATAATCACTCATACTCATGCTGCCTTCTTAATCTTGACAAAAAAAAAAAAAAAAAAGATTCAACTCCATGAGGTCGCTTTCCTTCTCAACAAAATCAGCGATACCCAGGCAATATTTCACTGCGCTGTTGACAAAGACTTGATTTTCAAAATGATAGATTTCTACGTCTTCCTGAGATAGAATAAGTGGCCAATCTGGAATTTATATCATTAGACCCTGGACAGAGCATAAATAGTCGAAACTGCAGAGAGTGACAGAGAGTCCCATCGTGTTATGACTTACAGAGCGTTGACCTTTCTAGGCTATATTGTGGTCAGTTTCTGCTAATTAGGGTACATAATCATGTATTGCTTTTCACGGAGTTGATTTTTCCCTTATGAAAAAATTTCATTTTTTTTTTATTATTGTATTACTCCAAACCACCACACTCTCACACAATATATGAGAAGAAAATTATGCTGTTGGTGATGATGATGATGATGATGATGATGACGATGATGATGATGATGAGCCGATGATGATCAAAATCATGATGATAATGATGATCATTATGGTAATTAAATTCGATTTTAAATCTATTTCATTTCACATAAACATCAACATCACATCATAAGTAACAGCACAAATTCTTGTACCTTATCAATAATAATAATAATAATAATAATAATAATAATATGATGATGATGATGATGATAATGCTGATGATACTGATGATGCTTAAAGTCATGATAATAATGATGATAATAATTACGGTAATGATGGTGATAATGCTGCTGCTGTTGATACTGCTGATGATTTTAATGATGATGATGTTGATGATGAGGATGTTGGTGGTGATGATGGTGACGATGATGGAGATGGTTGTGGTGGTGGCGTTGATGCAAGATATTTCCTAAATCCTGTACACCTTTTGAGGTACATTTCAAGGCCTCAAATGCAAATGTTAAAGTAAGATTCATCATCAATTATGGCATTTTATGACACAAAGCCGTTGACAGTCAACTGCAGAACACGCGATAAATTATACAATGCTGACATTTTATGACTTCTTACCATACGAAGTATTTAATAATGAATTACAGTAGTACGAAATCACACCGTATCAAACTCGTATAATCGCTAAATTCAGATTCAAAATTCAAACTTCCATCAGACTTCCAGGGACTCCAGCATCTTCGACGAGTCTGGTCACATCGTCAGGCAATAAGCTTTCCCGCACCGGCCGGTAAGGCGTTGGAGCATGTCGAGTCATCGGGAGTTTATTGCGAGCCGGTTCCTTTCCGGGAAGAGATGTTGGCACCTCCCTGGGGGTACGGCAGCAACCAAGCATGGCCGCCTGGTGTCGAATTCGCAAATTGTGGAGGTCAGTTTGTCTGCTAGAACCTCCACATGAATTGCATATCATACCAAAAATTGATGAGACACGATTAAAACAACAACAACATATACACTCCGTAGAACGAGGGAAGGCAAAAAAAAAAAAAAAAATCATGAAAGCTAATTCAACAACATGCTATTCTCTCCTGGTTCGGAGCATGAATACAAAGTTGGTGCAAAGGAGCCGAAGTGTATAATTATGTGTAATTATGAAAAATAAAGAATGATGACGATAACCACATGAATGTTTGGTGATCACATGCACATCAGTTTATTCACCTGTACAATATTAACTTAATATGTACCACGATAACAACCCCTCGTCTCCACAGTTGTCCGCAATTTATTTTGTTGTTGTTGTTGTTTTTATAAAAACAGATGTTTGTTGTTGTTGTTTTTTTTTTTCGCCTGCTTGTTTGTTTCTTGTTTGGGGGCAAAATATAGCTTGAAGGTAAAAACGAAATCCACAGTGTGGTACTCCCCAAATTTCGACATTAATTTCATTAAATTGAAAGAGATTTCAAGTTTTGTAATTATCGATAAATGAGTAACCAGACAATGCATGTATGATGTAATAGAGTTTGATTTGACATAGAGAAGGAGAGAGAGATGGTCGGAGTGCAATATCATACACTGAATCATACATTGCCCTCAGTTTGATAACAATGTATGACAAAGCACTCGTTATGTTCTTTGGTATTCTTTTTTTTTTTAATAAACCAACTCGTAAAATGTACGGAAAACTTTCTTGTTTCTTGCGAGCTTTTGCCTGCAGTATAATGCTCGTATCATGATAATATAAAGAGACTAAGAAAGTATACTAGTACATTATTGAAGCCTCAGTCATCCCTCTCTCTCTCTCTATCTCTTTCTCTCTCTCTGCGTGTGTGTGTGTCTTTCTCCCCTTCATAACTGTGTGCTTTCATCAGCTGAGGAATGTCGTCTTGTTTGATGTCCTTGTAAGTAATCTGTAATATCTCAAGGATCAGAATAATATAGGCTTTTCTTTTTTTTTTTTTTGGGGGGGGGGGTTTGTTTGGGAAGCTACACACAAAGCATCTGATGCTCAATTGCAGAAAAGAAAATATTTTGATTAAGTGGGACCA